>NC_036862.1:27762180-27944722 GCF_002910315.2 Salvelinus sp. IW2-2015
GTACCCTTAACCATCACACCCTGCAGTGGTTACATGTCCATGATGCTCTACCCGTACATAGCCGGTTCCATTACTCAGAGAGTGGTAAAGGACAGTAAAAACAGGTCGTTAAAAGATGAGAGAAGGGTGAGGCGTGAAACAAAAACAATACAGGTGGAAAGAAATGGCAGTGTCCCATAGATTAATGGACTATGGCTCTGCGTGTGTAGTGTTTCTGTTGCTGCACAACACACAGAGATACTGGCTATGATGACTTGTAGTCAAACCAAGGCTGAGAGTATGTGGTGGCTACACTCTAAACATTAAGATGAATGGCCTGGTAGGGTCAGCTGAGTGAAACATCATTCATCCTTCAGTTCCATTCAAACAACACACAGGGAGACTATAACACAAAAGACATTTGGGATCTATAAAAATGCATCATTGCTTATTTGTTCCTAATCCAATTAGAATAGGTCAGTGAAAAGAATGATACATGTAGGGAAGATATACTGTCTTACTTTAACAGATCTCAATACTGTTCTGCTGAAAGATCTAAGGTGAATTAATGGTGGCTTTCAAAACCCATGTAGCCTCGCCATTGGCCAGGCATGCTAATGCATTCCAATGATAATGCATGGCGTGATACATCAAAATGTCCGCCCCCAAGACAGGATGTGTTAACTGCCCCACCACCTCCTGCACAAATGTTAACTGCCTTCCCCCTCCCTCCTGCACAAATGTTCTGTGAAATCAATTGCAGGAAGTGTTTAGCTTGGTGGGAGGATGGTCTGAAGGAGAGGATGGGAGATAGAAGGAGAGTGACATACCAGTGAGGTAACTGGGTCATACTGATAGAACAGTGCTAGAATAAACCCTCTTCATTAAGCACTGATGCACCCGCATACTGTATCGCTTCTCCTCAGAGGTAACGGAGACCAGACAAAAACCTCATTACAAAATGGCGCTAACCAGTCAGTCGATGAATAGGCTGGGGTATATCGGAGCTATTGACATGCCTTCAGATAAAGCGTGCCCAAGACAATCCAATCACCAGTGCAGTTACCATGGGCTATTGGTGAGCACTCGTTAGCTAGCCTCCTGAAACACACAACACAGCGCAGCGCATAAGCAGAGTGCCACTGCCTGCAACATCAGACAGCATTACATAGGGATGTGAGTCCTCAGGGTGCACACTCAATACATTTCCTCTAACAAGGGAAGTAAGAGTCTCATCCTGCCATGCTATGTGGGTTGAATATTGAATACGGAGTCATTTCTCCAGTCTAATGTCTTTATAAAGGTCCTGTAAGCAGTGCATTTGGAGGAAAGGATTACGTCTGCAAGGGAGGGAATTATTTATCCTTCAGCATGCTGCTGTGCTGTCAAGCACGTCTCCTTCTGGATCTGGTGTCACTCCGCTCGGCCAATGACAGAGCAGACGCGTTCGGCTATTGCTCACAGGGCACTTTCGTAAGGTCTTGTCAGTTTACCCTCCAGGTGACCTGTAACTGATACCCCCCAATCCAGCTGCCTCACAGGCGCCAATCGCTCGCAGGAGTGATTTCTGGCTATTGATCCGCTCACGTGATCTGCAGATGGATCTTGACACACAATATGTCACCCTTTAGTGGGTTTGTTCTCAAAACTGGAGAGGATGTGGAAACCCTAAACAAAGGGACTGCCACTTGATTTACTTGTTATACTTTCCTCTACAAAACGGAATCAACTGAACATGTTGTTTTATACATGTATATCAATCTACTTTCTACAACGGGTTGGTCAAAACAAGCATTGTGATTGGTTGAGATGCATCGTAAGCCATACAAAAAAAAACGTTTAGCACGGATAAGCCCATGACGTGAAAATGGGTATCTTGTTTTCTGTTCCATCTGAGAAATACATGCGCATCCAGTGTCCCATCAGCTCAGTCAGCCAATGAATTAACTTGATCTCCACTGTAAAAACCATCTAGACATTATTTCCCCTTGCTTCTAGCCTAACATTTGGTTTGCAACAACAGGGGTTTGTACAAACGTTGTCTGTCTCTCGACATTTGCAACATTTGCTTCAATATTGAAATTCGAAAACCACTGTCATATTGAGAATTATAGTGTCAGGACGAGACGGACATCTTTTCTCAGCCCGTCGAAACCATGAATCAGCATAATCAGCATTTTTATGGATACTGTATATACAATGAAAAATCTATTGAAAAACAAGTCAAATGAAATGCAGCTACTTTGCTATTATTCTAGCTGCACGGTTTGACATGACTGTGTTAGCCGTAGTTGGATAGCTAGCAAGCAAGGGATAAGAGTGTTGCCAGACAGCATGGCAACGGAACATTTAGAATGAACGACTGGGTTGCATCCATAGATATAGAACAAAAAGACTTAACGACTGGGTCACGTCTCTAGCAACCTAACCTATAGAATGTGTCGGGACTAGGCCTATATTTTCATTGAGAGATAAAATAGTAGCCTATGAATACATTGATCAAAATAATGTTTTTTATTTCATTGGTAACCATTTGGAGAAAAGCAATTTTACACTCGAGGTTGTGCAAACCTACTTTTTTAGCACGGCTGTGCTGAGCTACTGTACTCCGCTCTGCCTCGTACCTATATCCGCAGCACAGCCATGCTAAAAAAAAGTCATTTAGCACACCCTCTCATGTACAATTGCTTTAGTATATGCATGAGGACATTCCTGTACGTCCACACAAACACTTTCATTACAAATCACATATGGATCGCTTCTCAAATGTTTCTGATCAATCATTAGCCAACTGGCCGTGAAAGAGCAGACTTCAGAGACTTCAAGCAAATCTGCCAGGACGTCTCCTGTCTCTCTCTCTCTGCACTGTGCGGTGCAGTATACCTTTCCAGCGCTAATGAGCAGCAGTCTTCCTTCTCCGCAGAGTGAGACGTTTTCTTTCATGCCGTCTGTCAGGCAACACCAGTGATTCATTACCAYAGAAGAAGAAAGTAATCTGACAGCTATTTGAAGACAGAAAACGATGTCCAGTAATCCCTTTCTGAGCAGCCGTAAGCCTTGCCATTATCACTGCCTTTAAACACATTAACTTAGGCTCTAATTCTGTACATGACACAGCAGCAGTAAGCATGCTAACTGATGTGACTATAATTTAATTGGGCAAGAGGAGGAATGCGGAGTATCAATTTTAAACAATCAACATTAGCCTGGAATAAGCAAAACAGCCTTGAGGTGAATGAATTTACATGTTTTAACAGAAATCCCCATAACACACTAGGAAGATGCAATCTAACGAAACACATGATGCACACGTATGCATGCACACACACACACACATACTGTACACATACACACACGCACACACACATACAACACACTAACACGCAGGATTATCTAGCAATGAGTGAGCAGGTGAAGGAGAGGTGGGCCTTGTTTTATTTATGAGCGTCATGTGGGAGGGAGGTAAAGTAGAAACAAGCACCCTCGCACCACGCTACCTCCAGCTGCAGTAGGATCCCTCCATCCACACTGCTGCAGCCCAAGGTCCCCTCCCTGAGGAGGAGCTTTTGGTGGCATGAATAACTCATGGACCAAAGGAAACATGGTAAATACTCCACTAACGGCCGAGGCGCCAGGACAGGAAAATGCTGCTGCTGCACCATGTTATAATCAGGTCAGCAGTAGCAGTCAACACTCTGAAGCAACACTATAACACCATGTACTGTTTCATATCCCATCGCCAAACAGGAAGCGCACAAGCATCAATCATGGATAACGTGATTCTATGAAGCTACTAGCTAGACACCAAAGGCTTCAATGCGGCCTGACCCTGCTTGTGATCTGAAGCGATGAGTGAGGGTCACATTGGAGAGGGATGGCCACAGAAGAAGGGAGGAGGAGAAAGGGGGTGGATGGGGAGTGAATCCCACCAAACAGGCCTGCATGTGCCTTCTGTTTGCAGCCAGGGGGCATGAGACGCTTGGTGTTTGCTGAGACTGCAGATGACTTCTCGGCCCTACACTCAGCCCAGTGCCGCACCACGGCAGGTTAGACTTAATTGCCTGATTAGCAAAGGGGCTAGTGACGAGTCGGCTCTTCCACATTGTTCAATGCCAAGAGTGCATCCAAGAGGAAAGGCTAATAGGGTACATAGTGTCTTCTCCTCTACACTTTTAGAAAAAAGGGTTCCAAAAGGGTTATTCAGCTATCCCCATAGGGGAACCCTTTTGGGTTCCATGTAGAATAGGGCAGTTGCGGTGACCATATTACCGCCACGAGTCATGAAGGCAGTCAAATTCCACGTGACCGATTAGTCACGGTAATTACGCTTCTCCAAGCTCTGATGCTGCTGCTGGTAATTAGTAACCTACCAAACTTGCTAACTGCCTGGTACTCAGCACTCTATTGTCCCTCTAATCACTCTGACATCAATGCAAATGCATTCAAAAATCTAATCAAACACTTCATGAGAGCCCATGAGCTCATGTTGCGCAACATTTCTATGCAAAGGCTATGCAATTGCGGGAGAAAACAGAGTGATGGCCGCTGATACAAATAGGAGGATCCTATCAGCTTTCTATAGGCTAGGCATACTATATTTATTTCTCAACTTTCCAAATATTAAGCACATGGCTTATATTTACAACAGGAGTATAGCCTACCTGGCTGGCATGAAAATAAACCACAGGGAAAAGCGTCCTCCATTCGCTATTTAAGTGCATAGATTACATGTTTTTTTTCCTGCTGCCCCTGTTTCGATACAGGTGCATGATAATGGTCCATTCTAAATCAAAACAAATGTCACACAAATATTATTTAGTATTTGTAAAGACAAGATTAAAATCAAGAATAGTCTGATGGGTGACAATATTAGCCTATCACTTGTGGATTATATATTATCACTTGTGAATGATGCCGAGCATAAGAAACAATGACTTTTTTWWAAACTTTTTCGAATCATAGTCGCACACCTCATGTAACCTAGCCCATAGGCCTACAGTGGGGAGAACAAGTATTTGATACACTGACAATTTTGCAGGTTTTCCTACTTACAAAGCATGTAGAGGTCTGTAATTTTTATCATAGGTACACTTCAACTGTGAGAGAAGGAATCTAAAACAAAAATCCAGAAAATCACATTGTATGATTTTTAAGTAATTAATTTGCATTTTATTGCATGACATAAGTATTTGATACATCAGAAAAGCAGAACTGAATATTTGGTACAGAAACCTTAGTTTGCAATTACAGAGAATCATACGTTTCCTGTAGTTCTTGACCAGGTTTGCACACACTGCAGCAGGGATTTTGGCCCACTCCTCCATACAGACCTTCTCCAGATCCTTCAGGTTTCGGGGCTGTCGCTGGCAATACGGACTTTCGGCTCCCTCCAAAGATTTTCTATTGGGTTCAGGTCTGGAGACTGGCTAGGCCACTCCAGGACCTTGAGATGCTTCTTACGGAGCCACTCCTTAGTTGCCCTGGCTGTGTGTTTCGGGTCGTTGTCATGCTGGAAGACCCAGCCACGACCCATCTTCAATGCTCTTACTGAGGGAAGGAGGTTGTTGGTCAAGATCTCGCGATACATGGCCCCATCCATCCTCCCCTCAATACGGTGCAGTCGTCCTGTCCCCTTTGCAGAAAAGCATCCCCAAAGAATGATGTTTCCACCTCCATGCTTCACGGTTGGGATGTTGTTCTTGGGGTTGTACTCATCCTTCTATTCCTCCAAACACGGCGAGTGGAGTTTAGAGCAAAAAGCTCTATTTTTGTCTCATCAGACCACATGACCTTCTTCCCATTCCTCCTCTGGATCATCCAGATGGTCATTGGCAAACTTCAGACGGGCCTGGACATGCGCTGGCTTGAGCAGGGGGACCTTGCGTGCGCTGCAGGATTTTAATCCATGACGGCGTAGTGTGTTACTAATGGTTTTCTTTGAGACTGTGGTCCCAGCTCTCTTCAGGTCATTGACCAGGTCCTGCCGTGTAGTTCTGGGCTGATCCCTCACATTCCTCATGATCATTGATGCCCCACGAGGTGAGATCTTGCATGGAGCCCCAGACCGAGGGTGATTGACCGCTCATCTTGAACTTCTTCCATTTTCTAATAATTGTGCCAACAGTTGTTGCCTTCTCACCAAGCTGCTTGGCTATTGTCCTGTAGCCCATCCCAGCCTTGTACAGGTCTACAATTTATCCCTGATGTCCTTACACAGCTCTCTGGTCTTGGCAATTGTGAGAGGTTGGAGTCTGTTTGATTGAGTGTGTGGACAGGTGTCTTTTATACAGGTAACGAGTTCAAACAGGTGCAGTTAATACAGGTAATGAGTGGAGAACAGGAGGCTTCTTAAAGAAAAACTAACAGGTCTGTGAGAGCCGAATTCTTACTGGTTGGTAGGTGATCAAATACTTATGTCATGCAATTAAATGCAAATTAATTACTTAAAAATCATACAATGTATTTTTCTGGATTTTTGTTTTAGATTCCGTCTCTCACAGTTGAAGTGTACCTATGATAAAAATGACAGACCTCTACATGCTTTGTAAGTAGGAAAACCTGCAAAATCGGTAGTGTATCAAATACTTGTTCTCCCCACTGTATATATTTTAATAAGGTTTGTATCACAACTAAAGTGGCCAAATAGCTTCTTAAAATTAAGCACATTAATCTGCTTTACAAACAGCGTAGAGCCTATCTGGCATATATAAGCAGCGCATGAGTTTGGAGAAGATAATTTTCACAATAAAAATGCACCTTTATAAAAAAGCATTATATGCATAATTGCATTTGCGGTCGCTAATGTAACATTCACGCTTATAGCCTACTACCATGGACGCATTGCTGCGCTTCTAATGTGAAGAAATAGCATAATAGTTTATCAACATTTTAAGCTAAACGTTCTGATCTGTTGCGTCAGCTACATTGCATAAAAAAGGTTATTTGATGCTAATGGTTGTATTAATTTGGGATCTATCGCATCCCACAACTGTCCCAGACTATGTTTGGAATATTTATTTATTGCACAGAATAGAATAGGTCAACTTTTGTACTATTGGTGATAGTAGATTGACATAGGCTTGTGATTTTGCTGTTCGTTACTCATCTTGTTGGCTGACGAAAAGTAAATGTGGACAGTTCTTCCAATATCTTCAATATGCACCTTGGAATTGTATAAGGACGTCCGCAGTTGCATCCCTGATGTGTTCGTCTTCACTTGTAGCCTGTGAGAAAGACCTGATCATGTGACGGAGAGCCATGTGAGTGAGAGGCGCTTCGGATTGCGCAGCACACTCAGAGAGAAGGGCACAACGCAGCACTCTGGGCCGCAAAAGGCATGGATTTTTTTAGGGTGCATTACGGCCACAAAGGGGATGCCGCCGTGAAATTCGAGGCATTATCAGGTGCTTGTCAAATTGTGAATGAGAGGCTATTGAAGTGTGTACAGCCTGCGCAAAAAACAAAGCAGAGCTCATGCAACTTTTTTCAAATCATCATTAGAGTCTCATCATGCAGCCTTACAATGTGTTAAAAATAAAATAACTCTAAACATATAGCCCAACGTTTGTAGAACAACTAAAGTTACATTCGTAACTCTAAATTAATGATATTTGAGTACCTATTTCTTTGTTAACCGCTCAACACAGAATAGTGGCATATGCGCATTTCCTCAAATCGTTTGGAGAAAATATTTATATTATTTTTCAGATTTGTTCAATTGTATTCTTCATACTATAAAATAATGCAACAGAATTATAAGCAAATCTTGTCTTCTAAATTAAGTAGTGTAGCCCACAGCCATTTGGCATAGCCACATCTGTACCTAACATAAGGACAACTCAGAGTACACCATTGTTTTCTTCTGAAATAGACTGCATTTTCTTCATATCATGCTTCTTTAGACCTGTCTAAAATAAATAATGGACTTATTGTGAAGGTGTAGGCTACATTACATGGATTTATTTTACTTTTTAAAATGGCTTGTAGGCTATGTGTGGAAGCCAGGAGATGCTAAATGTGTTAATGTTAATTAACAGTCACTTACCGTGAGACCGACAGTTATTTGCTTGACAATCACCGGCGAAATTTCGTGACCGCCACAACCTTATGTAGAACCTTCAGTGGAAAGGGTTTTACATGGAACCCAAAAGAGTTCTACCTGGAACCAAAAATCGTTCTTCAATGGGGACAGCCGAAGAACCCTTTTAGGTTCTAGATAGCACCTTTTTTTCCCAAGAGTGTAGATAGGAAAAATGTTTTTACATTTTTTAATTGTGTCCAGTAACCAAGGAGATGAGGCATGTCCTTATTCTCTATTTGCAATTAATTTAATCACATCTTCGTATTCTATATTCTAACCCAATGCCATTTAAAAAAAACGTATAACATAGCATACATTTGATGGTACAGTACTTCCCATCGCTGTACTTTTTGAGCTTGGACTAGTCTAGAATACACAGTCATCATTGCCAACTTTAATTATTTTAAGAGCATGATTTTGCAAACGTTGCTATTCCTCCTCCACAGCAACTCTGGAACCCAGACGGCAAATCATGCCAAATGCTAACACCCCAGATTTCCCTTTCAGAAATGACACAGACAATAAAATGATGTGTACTGCTAAAAACCTCACATTTAATATAAAAAAGACAAGCCGTGCCCGTCATGTTCTATTTGCTCCCAACTGAACCTTTGCTCCGAAATGAACAAATATTTGAAAAGGAACATCTCATTCAGAAGCAAACTGTCCAGCACCAGCATGGGATACATTAAATGTGACAGTTTTGACAAAACACAAAACCATGACAAGCATTTTAAACACAGTCCTAAGCCCAGTGTCTTCTCTGGTGGTGTAGTGAGCTACAGTTAGGCTGGATGAGGACCAAGGTAAAGAATCAAGGAGAGACACAGGAGGGGCAGAAGATGACTAAACAATGGAGTGAAAATGGTAGCATCTGCAGGAAATGTAAGTAGCAGCTTGGTCCATCCGGGAACAGGGAAGTAGATGGCATTAATTTGCCACTCCCCAGTGTACTGGAAGCCTCCTCAGAAGCAGGAGCACAACCGTACCATGAGCCCCACGATCCCAGGGCAGGAGTGTGTGTGTGTGTGAGAGAAAGAGTGTGAATGTGTGTGTGTGTATTTCAGGCATGCAGGATAACAACCCTGCATTACACTTTTATCAGAGCACAGGTCGTGGTGCTGCTGCCATCTCAGTCATTGGAAAACATAATGTGCCCTCTTTGGAAAGGCAATATCTGAAGCCCTGTAAATGTCATTCTCGTAGGTGTTTGGGCTGTATATTACATCGCTATTGCTGCACGGCACTATGCTACATGGTGGATAACATCAAACCATAGAGCTACACATCTGCATGGGCAGTATAGCGGAAAGGCTCCATTTCATCAACAAGTCAAGTCTAACGACTCGTAAAAGTAAAGGTGGTGATGCCATCTGTTCTGGAACAGTTTCACAGGAAGGGAGAAAAAATGGCTTTTTCAGCAGGGAGGGCAATCTACTGTACACTCACCATGGTCTAACTCTGAACCATGGGTGCCAAACATACATTCCATTATTTGTAGCTCGTTAATATTCACCGAAATGTTCACCGAAATGAAAGCTAGACAGTCAGGGAGCATCGAAAATTCCAAAAACGATGGATAGAGGACAATTTTCTACTAATTCTGGCGGCAAGGAAATATAACCAATTTTAATCGCGCCCCTCCGGACCTCGTTAAAGACCGAATGAGGCCCCCGGGGCAAAATGAGTTTGACACCCCTGGCCTAAGCACCTGAATAAGTGACTTAATCTCCTATGCAAACATAAACTTCTTCCATTGAGTGCATCTCGCCTCTCAGTGTCTAAAGGTTGAGCCACTGTTAGTGTGACACACTGCAGGCTAGTGTAATCAGCAGCATTACACACTTAATTGCAGGCAGCCTAGCGATTGATCAGCGATATCCAGTTTACAATGTTTTTGCTGTGGTATGAACAGCCAAATGCCTGGCATTGTCGCTTGATAATTATACCATCCATCATGACGCCTCTAGTACAAGATAAAAGCAAGCCACTACCGTGGGACCTAAATATTGCATTCTACAGTTAGTTGTACTGAATAGCAATAAAAGATCTGCGGTCATGATGACCAATGCATTTATCCTTAGTTATAAATTAATCAGCATCAGTGTACGTGTTTATCATATAAAGCCAGTTTCATGATTCTAATAAAATAATTACAACCTATCTGAATTACAGGACGTTATGTATTGATCAATTAATTACAGACATAAAACAAAAGTATTGAACCATGAACAAACTTCAGATTTTAAAACCCCTCCAAATCAAATAGGGACATGGACTCAGGTAAGAAGACAAATGGTGCTCAAGTTGTTATTGCTACATGCAGGTTACCCATTCCTTCTTCCTTACTTTTAAATGCACTAATAAATGGTCACCAAATTCCCCCTGCAAACACCATCCATCTTTGGATCTTTTCCGGATGGAGTGGTGATGACCAATGGGGGTGAAGATGAATGCAAGAAGAACAGGAGGCTGATTACTGGCACTAACGCTTTGGGGGAGAGCAGCAAGAGGGAAATGGAGTGAGACAATGGAGCACGCGGGTTCAGAACACCTAATGGAGTGGCCTGCTAGCAGAGCTAATAGACTGTTTCAAATTGAAAGGAACAGCAGGCGTCTAAATAGTCAGATGTGGAACATTTCCCCCTTCACTCAGTTGGCTCCCATTCCACAAAAAGAGAGAGAGAAAAAACAACAGGGTTGCCATTGCCTTGTGAAATATGCTTTTGCATCATGGGTTGATATTTAAAAAAAATCTGTAATCAATTTCTGTAATTAAATTACTTCTTAACGTCACATGTGGGAGAAGAAGTCAAACCTTAGTTAGGGCTGTTACGGTGATCGTATTACCGCCACACCGGCGTTCAGGGGTCATAACGGCAGTCAAATTCCACGTGACCCATTAGTCAGGGTAATTAGGCATCTCCAAGCTCTGATGCTGCTGATGGTCGTTAGTAACCTACCAAACTTGCTAACTGTCTGGTATTCAGCACTCTATTGTCCCTCTAATCACTCTGACATCAATGCAAATGTAATCCAAAATTGAATCAAACCCTTCATGAGAGCCTATGAGCTCATGTTGCGCAACATTAGGCTGCGCAATTGCGTGAGTGATGGCCTCTATTAAAAAGAGAATGATCCCATCAGCATTCTATAGGCTAAGACTACTATATTTATTTCTCAACTTTCCTAATATTAAGCACATTGCTTCTCGTTACAACAGACTGGAATGAAAATGAACCACTGGAATAGCGCCCTCCATTCGCTATTTAAGTGCATAGATGACATGTCTTTCCCCTGCCCCTGTTTCGATACAGGTGCTTGATAATGGTCAACTCTAAATCAAAACAAATTCCACACATAAATTATTTAGTATATGCAAAGACAAGATTAAATCAAGAATAGTCTGATGGGTGACAATATTAGCACTTAAATAGCGAAGAAAAACTTGTCCAGCGGCTGAATCTATCTGATAATCCCTATCATAGAGTGCTTTAATGTGAGAACCTATTCCTCTGAGAGCAATATTCCCAAATGATTCAGATCTTCAGTCATATCAAGCATTTTGAACATCAAAGCCTCTATTTGGACATAATAATCAATTAGTCCCTACAGAATTTATTGGGCAAAATCAACAATTCCCTGCATATTTTGCAAGGGCTTGCACATTTGACGAATAACATAAAACAGTCAAATCACAACTCATCATCTCAGCCTTGCAGCGTGATCACCTCAGCTCAAGCTAATGGTCATTCAGGTGACAGGAGGCTAGAGCATTTGACACAGAGGAAACGCTCACTACAGCCTCTGAGAAAAAGAAGGTTTGGCCAATTTCAGCCATGAAACGAACGTACAGAATGACAATTCCATTCTTTTCAATGGAGGCAAACCACACCTAAAATACATTGTTAAGCACTTGCTATTCTTTTCGTGTCACTGATGTAAGCAGTATGCTAAGCTGCTTGAAATTGAAAGATACATTTGGTACAGGGATTTTTTGGGGGGGTTGAAGCTATTTATTTTCCTGTACTTGCGTCGGATCATTCAGCCTCTCTGAAAACAGATATACCTAGTTTCCAGAGAGAGAACACAGATCAAAAGCATGTTCTGCTCAGCGTAGACAAGCGTGCCAGCCTTATTCTGGGCTGCCAGTTTTCACTTAGGCAGAGCATGCTTGAGAGAAGCAAAACAGAGCAGTGGGCTTGGAATGATAGCATCCCAACAATGAATGATTATAATGGAATCATTTTAAATGGTATTCAAAAGAAGTGTTGATTTTGATCAATCTCTATTCACTTGACCCATACACTAGGTATCAATTGACCCATACACTAGGTATCAATTGACCCATACACTAGGTATCAATTGAAAGATGTGGTTAAAGTTCAACAGTGTCAAGCACTGATGTGCAACAATATCATACCAGGGGATCTGAAAAACCACAATCAGTCAATGGGAAATATCATTATACTCTTGGGTAATGTATATATWTTTTTTTACAATATTGGTAAACATTTTACAAATAGGGAGGTTCAGGATCCCCGTAAGACATAATAGTAAAATGGAGGGATGTATTGCAAAAGGAAAGAGCAAAATGGCATTATCTCTGGACATCAGAGGGTTGGAGTTAAGATCAGAATTAATGGTGGATTGGCCACTGTGGGTGAATTTACAGAAAGACGAAATTAGAAATATATGTACAATTATTTAAGTACATGTACCGTACATGTAAGAGAAAATAACTACAAGTAGCAGTAGAAGTATTGTTGTCCATTAGTTTATTCCAATCAGGGTAGGGATGGTAGGGTAGACGGAAAAAATATTGAATAAATAACAGGGATTAGAAATTATGCAAACAATTAAATTGATAGAACCCACAATCTATCTGCAATCTAAAAAATATCATACCAGGACTTTAGTGAGGTGAATCACCGCAAGGCAGCACCATGCCCTTTGTAGTTCAGGGCAGAAAACATAAGTATTTCAAATCAAATCAAATTGTATTTGTCACATACACATGGTTAGCAGATGTTAATGCGAGTGTAGCGAAATGCTTGTATTTGTCTTGTTCACCCTCAGATCTCTGTGTCCAATCAAAGAGACCCTCATCAAACTGTTTATGTTCACTAGCGGCAAAGCTTTTCTGAAAAGAAGCAATAATTGTCCTTGCTCCATTGACTTTCATGGTTATTTACTGCAGCAAATAGTGCAGAAATCCAAACCTTTGCTCGTAAATGACCATGGAGGCAGAGATTAGAGAAAGCCGCAGGGCACTCTTATGTTTGAACCCCATTTATYGGGAAGGTCTGCAATGCTTGATAGATAACATAGAAAGAAGAGCTTGGTATTCAAGAATGAACATAGCCTACTGTACTATACAGGTGGCTTGAGTTAACTTGAATCTGACCCTCTCCAGAACATCTGTCAAAAGTTAGCCATAAAGTGAAATAGGCAGTTCCTGTTCATGTGTTCCAAAATAATCTGGAAGTCATTTTGTCAGTGAAGGTTAAAAAGCGTCAGATTTATAGGTCAGAAAACAACACAAACCCAGTACTGTTTTTTATTTAACCTTTATTTAACTAGGCAAGTCAGTTAAGAACAAATTCTAGGAACAGTGGGTTAACTGCCTTGTTCAGGGGCAGAACAACAGATTTTTACCTTGTCAGCTCAGGGATTTGATCTAGTAAACTTTTGGTTACTGGCCCAATGCTCTAACCACTAGGCTACCTGCCACCCTCTAACCACAAAGCTACCTGTCCAGACGTTTGAGGCCCATGTCAATGCTACATCATATTTCAAACGAAGACATACTGTATTTTGAGTCAGACCTTTTGAAAAAACATTGATCAATGGTGAAATTGATGTCCAATATCAATGTAGTGTATTGATGCAAATTAGATGGTGAGAGACACTGGGAGTTAAAATAGGCAGGATTTAGAAAAAGAGAGAGGAAATCTGTCATGCTGAAATGTACAATTTCATCCCACCAGAATGACCTTTACTTGTACCGAGGATGTCTTTGACTGTAAAAAAAATACACACAGTGGATATGTTCCACAGAGAGAGCAAGAACAGGTATAAAACAGGCACTATTTCACCTAAAGTCACTCTCATTCAAAACACAGAAGTAGGACCTGGATTCAATCAGATCAAGCACTAACCAACGTTAACCAGAGTTGGCAGGATCTACATAGCTGATGTTTTGATGTTGTTGGAGGTGTAACTGGGGTATGAGCTGACAAATCTTGTGTGTCACAAACCACTCCCTTCCTTATTATCCCTACTGCATTAGAAGTTCAAAATGGCGCTAGAAAGTGTAGGCTCTATCGATGGTAGAAATAATGACTGATAAAAATGTCAAACCATTGATGTTAGACTAATGCATGTTTTTATGTTCATTTGGATGTGGGGATTTTTGCCTATAAGTTAATTTGAGTGTTTGAACTTGTAAAGCGGCTGCATGAACTCCTAGTCGGGTGTGGTTTCATTGCATCCAATGGCAGTGATCCGCAATAGCCTTAACTGGCCTTAACCCACAGAGCTGCTTGTGGATTTGACAGCTCTAACAAAGTTCCACATCTGACACTGCCAAAACAAACACTATGCGGATGTCGGCTAAAGTGGATCTGATTGAATCGGGCCCTAGGCTTGCTCTGGACGGAAAAACCTTCCTAAAAGCACCTCAATTAATGAAACAATGTTCTTTCAGCAGAAAAAATGGAAAAGAGTATTAGCCAGCAAAAAAGGCCATAGGAATCACGTAACACATAACTCATCTAGAAAAACTGCAAGAAAAGCTAATCAGTGTTTGTTAGCGATATGGTTGTATAGTTCTAATAGTGACAGAGCTTTGTGCTCGAACATCTTCTCATTAGGCTGATCATTAGATATGTGCTCACATGTCTTCTAAAAGGTTCTTCCATCCTTTGTGTATCTCTGCAGCCAAGAGCTTGAAATATTTGGATTCACTATTATATAATGTTTTGCCAAAGCCTTGGAGGTAAATCATATCTGTTCTCTCTTTGCTCTTGATGACAAAGGTGCAAGTCCTTCATAGTGTGCTTTCGGTTTGTATTACGGCGACTTCCAACAGGATTAATAACTCAAACAATCAAGATCATTTCCTCCCTCAAACACCACAAGAATGTCCAAAGAACTGTCCAGCCAAGAGTTCAGGCCAAGCGTGTTAAATACCATGTGATTTTTGTCCCACAAATTCAAAACTGCCAAGTGAATCCCAACCCTAAAAACCAAAACAACCTCCAAGTAGAAAATGTAGTCTTTATGGAAAATGAATGTCGAGTCATGTTGATGAAAATCAGTATCTAGGGCTGAAGCATTACAGATTGTGCAATGTAAAGAAATGTAAAGGTAATTTCTGATTGAGCCGACATATGCAGCGTTTAAGTGAATGCAGTCTCTGCTAACGCGGGAACATTATCTTTAAATTTCAATCATGCTGTAACGCTGAACTTCTGCGATACGGATTAGATGGCGGCGGAGAAGAAGGCTGATGTTTTACGTGTTCCTATCCAATTGTGTTTTTTTGTTTGTTTCTTTGCGTTGCTTATAACTTATTTTTACTTATTTTGTACATAATGTTGCTGCTACCGTCTCTTATGACAGAAAATAACTTCTGGACATCAGAACTGCGATTACTCATCACGAACTGGCAGAATCATTTTTTTCCTTTAACAAGTCCGACGAGCCCGACGTGAATGACATACTGCTTTCCCGGGAACAGGCCCAGATCCCCGTCATTTGCGTGAAGACGCAGGAAATGGGGCCGGAGGGCGGGCTGCCTCCTGAGAATTCATAGGCAATCGAATAAACCCCCACTGCCTTCCATTCTGCTAGCAAACGTGCAATCTTTGGAAAATAAAATCAATGACCTATGCGGAAGATTAAACTACCATTCAAAACTGAAATATCTTATGCTTCACGAAGTCGTGGCTGAATGATGACATTATAAACATACAGCTGGCTGGTTATACGCTGTATCGGCAGGATAGAACAGTGGCGTCTGGTAAGACAAGGGGCGGCGGACTACGTATTTTTGTAAATAACAGCTTGTGCACGATATCTAAGAAAGTCTATAGGTTTTGCTCGCCCGAGTTAGAGTATCTCATGATAAGCTGTAGACCACACTATCTACCTCTAGTTTTCATCTGTATTTTTCGTAGCTGTCTACATACCACCACAGACTGATGATGGCACTAAGACCATACTCATTGAGCTGTATTGGGCCATAAGCAAACAGGAAAATGCTCACCCAGAGGTGGTGCTCCTAGTGGCCGGGGACTTGAATGCAGGGAAACTAAAATCGGTCATACCAAGATTTCTATCAGCATGTTAAATGTGCAACCAGAGGGAAAAAAAACTCTGGACCACCTTTACTCCACACACAGAGACGCATACAAAGCTCTCCCTCGCCTTGCATTTGGCAAATCTGACCATAATTCTATCCTCCTGATTCCTGCTTACAAGCAAAAAGTAAAGCAGGAAGCACCAGTGACTCGATCATTAAAAAAGTGGTTAGATGAAGCAGATGCTAAGCTACAGGACTGTTTTGTTAGCACAGACTGGAATATGTTTTCTGGAATTCCTCTGATTGCATTGAGGAGTACATCAAATCAGTCATTGGCTTCATCAATAAGTACATCGATGATGACGTCCCCACAGTGACCGTACAGTGGTTCCTCCTTTAAAAATGGTGAGTTTACGCCACGGGACTTGGAGGTAATTTGTGGTTTAGTACGGTACCCTGCGTCACCACTTCATTGCTCCAGCACAAGGAGCAGTTAGAGCACTGKTTATGCTCTTGGGTCCTACTGTGTCTCTAACTGACAATGAATGGGCGACATGAACCTAAATAGAAACTGATAATTGTGCACGACTTCAGTATTACTTACTAAAACTGTTACACTAATGTCTTATTTTTCTCTTACTGTAGTACTGTAGCCCACTCCCGACCAGTCACATTGTACAGCGCCTGAGGGGCGCAATGGTTTAAGACACTGCATAGCAGTGCAAGCTGTGTTGCTGCAGATGCTGGTTCAATAGCCTTGACTGGGAGACCCATGAGATAACTAGGTTTTTGGTTTTTCTCCATCTAAAAACAGAAATAAATAATTATAAATAACAAACAGGCTTTATTTACAAATTAGTAACATTGTCTCACCCCATGTTCAAGAATGGCCTTTTTCTCGCTCATTTTACATTATTGGAAAACAAAATAATCTCCAAAATATTATTATTTTTTAAACAAAGCGATTATTATTATTATTATTAATTTAGAATGCAATAAAAGCCCATTGGATATTCTCACAGATATATTATTAACCATGTTATTAGCAGGACAATATATATTGGTCATGGCTCCGGAGTGTTGCACAATGGGACTGCCATGCAGTTCTTCAGCTGTGTCCACTGAAAGCGCGCAAGGTTCAAGGCACGAGGGCAGGGGGCACGGGATGGGCCGCAGAGCCGCGCACAGAAGACCGACCTAGACATGAGGAAGGGAGGAGGAGGAAGGGGTTCTGTTCTTAGTGCCAGTCTGCATGTTCAAACTCAAACAATGTAACTAATAATGGCATCTTTATGCTTTCATTAATAAAATAATGACAAAAATACTCTATCAAATTTACGATGTTTATTTAGTTATGGATCCATAACAAATTACTATGGGAATAAATATCACTGAATTACAGAAATATCCTCCAATCTTCCAATCCTTTATATGTAATTATTGGCGGAGTCACGTCATATTTTTCGATATACTGTAGGCCTACCGTAGGCGACATGAGTCTCACTAATGTTGAGTAATGTGCTGTTAAAAGTGGCGCAGGTCTTATTTATTTCAAGAGCATATTGAAGTTAGAGGCAATAGGATTTGAAGCAAAAGCCTACAACTATTTTAGCACCGTTTCGCACTGCTCTGAGACAAGCATGGTGACCGGTCTTGATAAATCATTGAGATTTTTATTTTCACTTAATCTCCGCTTGGGTATTGGTTAGACTAGAATTAGAGTACAGAAATGTTATGCTCTAAGTATAACCTTTATTTAACGATGCAAGTCAGTTAAGAACAAATTCTTATTTACAAGGACAGCCTATTCCTTCCTCCATATCAGGGAATTGAACCCCAGTCTCCCGCGTGCCCTTTGGCGCGCTATGTGGTGATTCAGTACTGTACTTCCGACATCACGGTGTACAACGCCCTATTTTCCGTTCCTTCCTAACAGAAACCCAGAGGGTATTCTTGGAATAYAAACACCATAATATTAATCAAATTAATTAAGCAAGTACCAGTCAAAAGTTTGGACACACCTACTCATTCCAGGGTTTTTCTTTATTTTCACTATTTTCTACATTGTACCACAACTATGAAATAACACATATGGAATCAATTAAGAACAAATTCTTAAGTTACAAGGACAGTCTACTCCTTCCTCCCTGTCGGGAAATTGAACCCCGGTCTCCTGCTTGCCCGCATTCTCTAGTACAGCCAATATTGAAGGCTATCAAATGCTTCTCAAAGATGCTCTTTGGTGGTCAAACTAGCACTACCTAGCATTAATGGTACCAGTGGTTCACACTTAAATAACGTGCCATAGAATTCTGCCGCACCATGCAAGCTGCGCCGCTGTACGCTGCAACTTTTAAAGGAGGAACCACTGTACGTACATACCCAAACCAGAAGCCATGGATTACAGGCAACATCCGCACTGAGCTAAAGGCTAGAGCTGCCGCTTTCAAGGAGCGGGACTCTAACCCGGAGGCTTATAAGAAATCCCGCTATGCCCTCCGAAGAACCATCAAACATGCAAAGCYTCAATACAGGACTAAGATCGAAGTGTACTACACCGGCTCTGATGCTCGTCATTACAGACTACAAAGGGAAGCACAGCCGAGAGCTTCCCAGTGACACGAGCCTACCAGACGAGCTAAACTACTTCTATGCTCGCTTCAAGGAAGATAACACTGAAACATGCATGAGAGCACCAGCTTTTCTGGAAGATTGTGTGATCACGCTCTCCGCAGCCGATGTGAGTAAGACCATAAAACAGGTCAACATTCACAAGGCCGCAGTGCCAGACGGATTACCAAGACGTGTACTGCGAGCATGCGCTGACCAACTGGCAAGCGTCTTCACTGACATTTTCAACCTCTCCCTGTCCGAGTCTGTAATACCAACATATTTTTATAAGCAGACCACCATAGTCCCTGTGCCCAAGAACACTAAGGTAACCTGCCTAAATTACTACCGACCCGCAGCACTCATGTCTGTAGCCATGAAGTGCTTTGAAAGTTTGGTCATGGCTCACATCAACACCATTATCCCAGAAACCCTAGACCCACTCTGATTTGCATACCACCCTAACAGATCCACAGAATCTCTATTGCACTCCACACTGCCCTTTCCCACCTGGACAAAAGGAGCATCTATGTGAGAATGCTATTCATTGACTACAGCTCAGCATTCAACACCATAGTGCCCTCAAAGCTCATCAATAAGCTAAGGACCCTGGGACAAAGACCTCCCTCTGCAACTGGATCCTGGACTTCCTGATGGGCCACCCCCAGGTGGTAAGGGTAGGTAACAACACATCCGCCACACTGATCCTCAACACAGGGGCCCATCAGGGATGCGTGTTCAGTCACCTCCTGCAAGGCCAAGTACGACTCCAACACCATCATTAAGGTTGTCGATGACACAACAGTGGTAGGCCTGATCACTAACAACGACGAGACAGCCTGTAGGGAGGAGGTCAGAGACCTGGCCGTGTGGTACCAGGACAACAACCTCTCCCTCAACGTGATCAAGACAAAGGAGATGATTGGGGACTACAGCAAAAAGAGGACAGAGCACGCCCCCATTCTCATCAACAGGGCTGTAGTGGAGCAGGTTGAGAGCTTCAAGTTCCTTGGTGTCCACATCACCAACAAACTAACACGGTCCAAGCACATCAAGGCAGTCGTGAAGAGGGCATGACAAAGCCTATTCCCCCTTTAGGAGACTGAAAACATTTGGCATGGGTCCTCAGATTCTCAAAAGATTCTACAGCTGCACCATTGAGAGCATCCTGACTGGTTGCATCACTCACTGCCTGGTATGGCAACTGCTCGGCCTCCGACCACAAGGCACTACAGAGGGTAGTGCGTACAGTCCAGTACATCACTGGGGCAAAGCTTCCAGCCATCCAGGACCTCTATACCAGGTGGTGTCAGAGGAAGGCCCTAAAAATTGTCAAAGACTCCAGCCACCCTAGTCATAGACTGTTCTCTCTGCTACCGCAAGGCAAGTGGTACTGGAGCGCCAAGCCTAAGACTCCTGAACATCTAATCAAATGGCTACCCAGACTATTTGCATTCCCCCCCCTCTTTTACTCCACTGCTACTCTCTGTTGTTATCATCTATGCATAGACACTTTAATGATCTACCTACATGTACATATTACCTCAGTTACCTCGGAGGATAAGTTGACTTGTTTTTTGGCGTCATTTCCAGTCACAACTTGTAGACTTGTTTACGTGCTGCTGTGCGGTTTGTTGCTAATTCTACTTTGCTATCTGCCAACTTTACGGTTTTTACTTTTTAATTAACATTTATATTAAATTTTACATCGCTCAAATTTTTTCATTCAACTTTTTCACCCCGGATGCTTTAACTGGACGTGGTTCGTCAGGACCTCCACCAGCCAAAGCTAAGTAGTAACATTAACATGATGCCTTCTAATTGCAGTCGCTGTACACATAATATACAGGAGAACGATCACCTTATGGCGAGGATAGCTGTGTTGCAAGCCCAGCTTCAGACGCAATGGTTAGGCAAGGGTAATTTGTGTGTAAGAAAGGATGAAACAGCATCTGTGCCACCAATAAGTACAGATAGTAGTATAAATCCCCTCGCACAGTCCCCGCAGCTGGAAACTTTTCTCATGGCTTCTGGAAGGAAATGCTGAAGGAATGCTCAACCGGTGACGCTCATTCAGCCGACAGAAACTTTCAACCGGTTCTCCCCATTAAGCAACGGGTCGGAGTCAGAGGCCAAGCCTTCTCTGGTCTCTCCTCCTCCCGTTACGGGGTCTGAGACGCCGAAGCCTCCCACCATTAGCTCTGACAAATTGAAACCCCTAGTCATTGGCGACTCCATTACCCGCAGTATTAGACTTAAGACGAATCATCCAGCGATCATACACTGTTTACCAGGGGGCAGGGCTACCGACGTTAAGGCTAATCTGAAGATGGTGCTGGCTAAGGCTAAAACTGGCGAGTGTAGAGAGTATAGGGATATTGTTATCCACGTCAGCACCAACGATGTTAGGATGAAACAGTCAGAGGTCACCAAGCGCAACATAGCTTCAGCGTGTAAATCAGCTAGATAGATGTGTCGGCATCGAGTAATTGTCTCTGGCCCCCTCCCAGTTAGGGGGAGTGATGAGCTCTACAGCAGTCTCACAACTCAATCGCTGGTTGAAAACTGTTTTTTTCTGCCTCTCCCAAAATATATAATTTGTAGATAATTGGCCCTCTTTCTGGGACTCACCCACAAACAGGACCAAGCCTGGCCTGCTGAGGAGTGACGGACTCCATCCTAGCTGGAGGGGTGCTCTCATCTCATCTACGAACATAGACAGGGCTCTAACTCCCCTAGCTCCACGATGAGATAGGGTGCAGGCCACGCAGCAGGCTGTTAATCAGCCTGCCAGCTTAGTGGTGTCTGCCACTAGCACAGTCAGTGTAGTCAGCTCAGCTATCCCCATTGAGACCGTGTCTGTGCCTCGATCTAGGTTTGAGCAAAACTAAACTTGGTGATGTTCGCCTTAGCAATCTCACTGGAATAAAGACCTCCATTCCTGTCATTATTGAAAGAGATTGTGATATCTCACGTCTCAAAATAGGGCTACTTAATGTTAGATCCCTTACTTCCAAGGCAGTTATAGTCAATGAACTAATCACGGATCATAATCTTGATGTGATTGGTCTGACTGAAACATTGCTTAAGCCTGATGAATTTACTGTGTTAAATGAGGCCTCACCTCCTGGTTACACTAGTGACCATATCCCCTGCGCATCCCGCAAAGGTGGAGGTGTTGCTATCATTTACGATAGAAAATTTCAATTGACAAAAAAAACGACTGCGTTTTCATCTTTTGAGCTTCAAGTTATGAAATCTATGCAGCCTACTCAATCACTTTTTATAGCTACTGTTTACAGGCCTCCTGGGCCATATACAGCGTTCCTCACTGAGGTCCCTGAATTCCTATCGGACCTTGTAATCATGGCAGATAATATTCACATTATTGGTGACTTTAATATTCACATGGAKAAGTCCACAGACCCACTCCAAAAGGCTTTCGGAGTCATCATCGACTCAGTGGGTTTTGTCCAACATGTCTCTGGACCTACTCACTGCCACAGTCATACTCTGGACCTAGTTATGTCCTGTGGAATAAATGTTGTGGATCTTAATGTTTTCCCTCATAATCCTGGACTATCGGACCACCATTTTATTATGTTTGCAATCGCAACAAATAAATCTGCTTAGACCCCAACCAAGGATCATCAAAAGCCGTGCTATAAATTCTCGGACAACCTAAAGATTCCTAGATGCCCTTCCAGACTCCCTCCACCTCCCTAAGGACGTCAGAGTACAAAAATCAGTTAACCACCTAACTGAGGAACTCAATTTAACCTTGCGTAATACCCTAGATGCAGTCACACCCCTAAAAACATTTGTCATAAGAAACTAGCTCCCTGGTATAAAGAAAGTACCCGAGCTCTGAAGCAAGCTTCCAGAAAATTGAAACGTAAATGGCGCTACACCAAACTGGAAGTCTTCTGACAAGCTTGGAAAGACAGTACGGTGCAATGTCGAAGAGCCCTGCTGCGCGATCATCCTATTTTTCCAACTTAATTGAGGAAAATAAGAAKAAWCCAAAATGTATTTTTGATACTGTCYCAAAGCTAACTAAAAAGCAGCATTCCCCAAGMGAGGATYGCTTTCACTTCAGCAGTYATAAATTCATYAACTTCTTTGASGAAAAGATCATGATCATTAGAAAGCAAATTACGGATTCCTCTTTAAATCTGAAAATTCCTCCAAAGCAAAGTTGTCCTGAGTCTGCACAACACTGCCAGGACCTAGGATCAAGGGAGACACAAGTTTTTTAATACTATATCTCTTGATACATTGATGAAAATAATCATGGCCTCTAAACCTTTAAGCTGCATACTGAACCCTATTCCAACTAAACTACRGAAAGAGCTGCTTCCTGTGCTTGGCCCTCCTATGGTGAACATAATAAACGGCTCTCTATCCACCGGATGTGTACCGAACTCACTAAAAGTGGCTGTCATAAAGCTTCTCTTGAAAAAGCCAAAACATGACCCAGAAAATATAAAAAACTATTGTCCTATATCGAATCTCCCATTCCTCTCAGAAATTTTTGAAAAGCTGTTGCGCAGCAACTCACTGCCTTCCTGAAGACAAACAATGTATATGAAACACTGGTTTTAGACCCCATCATAGCACTGAGACTGCACTTGTGAAGGTGCTAAATGACCTTTGAATGGTGTCATACCGAGGCTCTGCATCTGTCCTCGTGCTTCTAGACCTTAGTGCTGTTTTTGATACTATTGATCACCACATTCTTTTGGAGAGATTGGAACCCAAATTGGRCTACACGGACAAGCTCTGGCCTGGTTTAGATCTTATCTGTCGGAAAGATATCAGTTTGTCTCTGTGGATGGTTTGTCCTCTGACAAATCAACTGTATATTTCTGTGTTCCTCAAGGCTCCGTTTTAGGACCACTATTGTTTTCACTATATATTTTACCTCTTYGTGATYTCATTCGGAAACATAATGTTAACTTTCACTGCTATGCGGACGATACACAGCTGTACATTTCGTTGAAACATGGTGAAGCCCCAAAATTGCCCTCCCTGGAAGCCTGTGTTTCAGACATGAGGAAGTGGATGGCGGCAAATGTTCTACTTTAAGAACATCTCAAAACAGAGATGCTAGTTCTAGGTGCCAAGAAACAAAGAGATCTTCTGTTGAATCTGACAATTAATCTTGATGGTTGTACAGTTGTCTCAAATAAAACTGTGAAGGACCTCGGCGTTACTCTGGACCCTGATCTCGCTTTTGATGAACATATCAAGAATATTTCAAGGATAGCTTTTTTCCATCTCCGTAAAATTGCAAAAATCAGAAACTTTCTGTCCAAAAATGATACAGAAAAATGTATCCATGCTTATCTCACTTCTAGGTTAGACTACTGCAATGCTCTACTTTCCGGCTACCTGGATAACTTCTTTGGGATAGGGGGCGCTATTTTCACTTTGGGAAAAAATCGTGCCCAATTTAAACGGCCTCGTACTCTATCCTAGATCCTACAATATGCATATCTGTGAGTAAAACAGAACTCATTTTGCAGCAAACTTCCTGRCAGGAAGTGAAAAATCTGAAATCGAGGCTCTGTTCCAGGGCCTTCCTATTCATTTGCTTGAAATTTATGGATATACATTCATACGCCTTCCACTAGATGTCAACAGGCAGTGGGAGGTGGAATGGGGTGTCTAGCTTGATCTGAGGTTGAACAAGAGCTCTTGGAATGACGTGACCCCAAATTTCCTTTGTTCAGCAAGGCGCGGGAAGGAACCCTGGATTGCCTTCTGAAAAGCTTTCGGTATAGACGGCTAATATCTCCGGCTTTGATTTTATTTGATACATGTGATAATATCATCGTAAAGTATGTTTTTTCAATATAGTTTTATCAGATTATTGGTTATTATTAGTTTTTGCGTTTTCCGTTCTCTGCGTTTGGTGAAGATGGACAACTTCGCGCCACTTGGCTAGCTTTGGTTGCTAATTCGACAGGAGAAGAGGACATTCTAAAACKAAACAACGATTTATTCTGGACAAAGGACTCCTTGTACAAGATTCTGATGGAAGCTCAGCAAAAGTAGGAACCATTTATGATGTTATTTCGTATTTCTGTGGAAAATGTTTAGTACTATTTTRCGCCCTCATTGCAGGCGCTGTCTCGCTATAACGTAAGCTGTATGTCGTACTAAAGTTATTTTTAGAATTCTAACACGGCTATTGCATTAACAACTAGTGTATCTTTCATTTGCTGTACAACATGTATTTTTTAGTAAAGTTTATGATGAGTTCTTTGATTAGATTAGGTTAGTGTCAGAAATATATCCGGATAATTTTGTGCAGTTTGGCTACGTATTCACATTGTAAAACCACGATTTGTACCGCTAAATATGCACATTTTCGAACAAAACATATATGTATTGTGTAACATGATGTTATAGGACTGTCATCTGATGAAGTTTGTCAAGGTTAGTGAATAATTGTATATCTTTTGCTGTTTTTTTGCGATCGCTACCTTTGCGGTGAATGAATGCGGTTGTGTGGTTGGCTATTGTGGTACGCTAATATAATGCTATATTGTGTTTTCGCTGTAAAACACTTAAAAAATCTGAAATATTGGCTTGATTCACAAGATGTTTATCTTTCATTTGCTGTACACCATGTATTTTCATAAATTTGTTTTATGATGAGTATTTAGGTATTTCACGTTGCTCTCTGTAGTTATTCTTGCTGCTTCGGTGCTATTTGTGATTGTAGCTGCAATGTAAAACTATGATTTATACCTGAAATATGCACATTTTTCAACAAAACATAGATTATTGTATAACATGTTATAAGACTGTCATCTGATGAAGTTGTTTCTTGTTAGTGACGAATTCTATCTCTATTTGGGGGGTTTTGTGCAAGCTACCTGTACTGTGAAAGTAAATCTGTGCTTTTTTGTATTTGGTGGTGAGCTAACATAAATATACGTGGTGTTTTCGCTGTAAAACACTTAAAAAATCGGACATGTTGGCTGGATTCACAAGATGTTTATCTTTCATTTGCTGTATTGGACTATTGGAGTTAAATATAAAAAAATAAAATAAAAATTAATTTCGCGCGCTGCCTTTTCAGTGGAATGTGGCTAGACAGGTTAAAGCACTAAATAAACTTAGTTAGTGCTAACACGGCTGCTAGAATCTTGTCTAGAACCAAAAAATATGATCATATTACCCCAATGCTAACCTCTCTACACTGGCTTCTTGTTAAGGCTAGAGCTGATTTCATATTTTACTGTTAACCTACAAAGCATTACATGGGCTTGCTCCTACATATCTTTCCGATTTGGTCCTGCGATACATACCTACACGTACGCTACGGTCACAAGACGCAGGCCTCCTTACTGTACCTAGAATTTCTAAGCAAACAGTTGGAGGCAGAGCTTTCTCTATAAAGCTCAATTTTTATGGAATGGTCTGCCTATCCATGTGAGAGATGCAGACTCGGTCTCGACCTTTAAGTCTTTATTGAAGACTCATCTCTTCAGTAGGTCCTATGATTGAGTGTAGTCTGGCCCGGAATGTGAAGGTGAACGGAAAGGGACTGGAGCAACGAACCACCCTTGCTGTCTCTGCCTGGCCGGTTCCCCTCTCCCACTCATTGGATTCTCTGCCTCAAACCTATTACAGGGGCTGAGTCACTGGCTTACTGGTGCTATTCCATGCTGTGCCTAGAAGGGGTGCGTAATTTGAGTGGGTTGAGTCACTGATGTGATCTTCCTGTCTGGGTTGGCGCCCCCCCCCCCCCCCCCATTGGGCTCGTGCCGTGGGGGAGATCTTCGTGGGCTATACTCGGCCTTGTCTCAGGATAGTAAGTTGGTGGTTGAAGATATCCCTCTAGTGGTGTGGGGGCTGTGCTTTGGTAAAGTGGGTGGGGTTATATACTGCCTGTTTGGCACTGTCTGGGGGTATCGTCGGACGGGGCCACAGTGTCTCCCGACTCCTCCTGCCTCAGCCTCCAGTATTTATGCTGCAATAGTTTATGTGTCGGGGGCTAGGGTCAGTCTGTTATAACTGGAGTATTTCTCCTGTCTTATCCGTCCTGTGTCCTGTGTGAATTTAAGTATGCTCTTTCTAATTCTCTCCCTCTCTTTTTCTCTCTCTCTCTCTTTCTTTCTCTCTTTTTTTCTCTCTGAGGACCTGAGCCCTAGGACCATGCCTCAGGACTACCTGGCCTGATGACTCCTTACTGTCCCCAGTCCACCCGGTCATGCTGCTGCTCCAGTTTCAACTGTTCTGCCTGGGGCTATGGAACCCTGACCTGTTCACTGGACGTGCTACCGTGTCCCAGACCTGCTGTTTTCAACTCTCTAGAGACAGCAAGAGTGGTAGAGATACTCTGAATGATCGGCTATGAAAAGCCAACTACATTTACTCCTAAGGTGCTGACCTGTTACTGTGATTATTATTATTTGACCGTGCTGGTCATCTATGAACATTTGAACATTTTGGCCATGTTKTGTTATAATCTCCACCCGGCACAGCCAGAAGAGGACTGGCCACCCCTCATAGCCTGGTTCCTCTCTAGGTTTCTTCCTAGGTTCCGGCCTTTCTAGGGAGTTTTTCCTAGCTACAGTGTTTCTACACCTGCATTGCTTGCTGTTTGGGGTTTTAGGCTGGGTTTCTGTACAGCACTTTGTGACATCAGCTGATGTAAGAAGGGCTTCATGAATAAATGTGATAGATTGACTAACCGGTGCCCCGGTCTCGCTATTGTTATTTTACTGCTGCTCTTTAACTACTTGTTATTRTTATTTCTTCTTCTTCTTAATATTATTATTATTATTWWTTTTTTACCTGCATTGTTGGTTAGGGGCTCGTAASTAAGCATTTCACTGTAAGGTCTACACCTGTTGTATTCGGCGCATGTGACTAATAACATCTGATTTGATTGAATACAGCCCCTAGTCGATGAATACTGACTAAATATGCAATAACTAGAACTATAGCTTTAATGCTTTCTATGGTCATCTGATTTTTTTTTAAATTGCTGTGTGTTTGTATTAGTGTGAGATAGGGGGGGTTAGTAGGGGGGGTTAGTATGTGTGGGAGTGTGATTCAGGAGCAAACACATCGAGATGTCACTTCATAACCTCTGGCTCTGGAGGCTCCTGTCATCTCCACATTTGAGAGATCCTTTGTCCACCCCTGGAGACTTGCTAAATATAGAACGGGAACAGAAACCCGTTTTAAACCTAGTATCTATCTCCATACATAGTGGATCAGATGAACAATGATTAGACTTGAGGATGTATCTCAAATYGTGCAGCATAGATGCAAGACTGCTAAATATCATAGCGCATAAGCTCCATTTGAAATGAGGGCGTTTGGGGGTTGGAAATGAATAACTCCAACGGAAAGG
Organism: Salvelinus sp. IW2-2015; assembly: GCF_002910315.2. Lineage (NCBI taxonomy): Eukaryota > Metazoa > Chordata > Actinopteri > Salmoniformes > Salmonidae > Salvelinus > Salvelinus sp. IW2-2015. The sequence continues at coordinate 27,790,537 of NC_036862.1, forward strand.
CTACTCATTTTTTCTCATTACATTTCTGTCAAGTGAATTACAATCTGTTATTACTTCCTGGACAGTCATTTAACATTTTCCATTCAATACCATATTTTGCTGAGGGAAGGACAGGCAGGCACTCCATCATTAAGCTCCACTACTCTGGTTTGGTTACTCAGGTTCTACTTCCAGCAGTTTTAAGGGCTTTACCACATCATTTGACCTTCTACTATTCTGTTCATTTTGTGATGTAAGCCTTGATAAAGCCAGTTGAGGTTTTCTGTGGTGTTTAATTGTGGTACTTATCTATAAAGGGAACACTGGATATTACATCTCCCACAGATATTAAATTAAGAATGTCTCAGGACTTCCAAGGCCATAGACAAATTAAAAGGAAATGAGCTCTATTAATGAGTATTGATCATTCCATAATAGAATAAGCTKTTCTCTCTTAGCTCAGCCTCTGTGTTGATCTGTTTATAATTATAAGGGAAATGTCCTTCAACCTGGTTTGCCATTATGAAAGACCGCACAGAGGGATATGTAACCACTACATGTATGCCATCTAACGATCACATCAGCACTACACTAATCTGCCAAATACAAACGATAATACACTACATGAACAAAAGTATGTGGACACCTGCTTGTCGAACATCTCATTCCAAAATAATGGAGTTGGTCCCTCTTTCCTGCTATAACAGAAGGCTTTCCATTAGATTTTGGAACATTGTTGCGGGGACTTGCTTCCATTTAGCCACAAGAGCATTAGTGAGGTCGGGCACTGATTTGGGGTGTTCCAATTCCAATTCATCCCAAAGGTGTTTGATGGGGTTGAGGTTAGTGCTCTGTACAGGCCAGTTAAGTTCTTCCACYCTGATCTCGACAAACCATTTCTGTATGCACCTCGCTTTGTGCGCAGGGGCATTGTCATGCTGAAACAGGAAAATGGCRTTCCACAAACTGTTGCCACAAAGTTGGAAGCACAGAATCATCAAGAAATTCATTGTATACTGTAGCGTTAAGATTTCCCTTCCCTGGAACTAAGGGGCCTGAACCATGAAAAATAGCTTTCCACTGCTTCGGTTCCAATGGCAGCGAGCTTTACACCACTCCAGCCGATGCATGGCATTGAGCATGGTGATCTTAGGCTTGTGTGAGGCTGCTCAGCCATGGAAACCCATTTCATGAAGCTCCCGACGAACAGTTGTTGTGCTGACGTTGCTTCCAGAGGCAGTTTGGAACTCGGTAGTGAGTGTTGCAAACGAGGACAGATTATTTTTACGCGCTACGTGCTTCAGCATTCGGCAGTCCCATTCTGTGAGCTTGTGTGGCCTACCTCTTTGCAGCTGAGCCGTTGTTGCTCCTAGATGTTTTCATTTCACAATAACAGCACTTACAGTTGACCGGGGAAGCTCTAGCATGGCAGAAATGTTACGAACTGAATCGTTGGAAAGCTGGCATCTGGTGACGGTGCCATGTTGAAAGTCACTGAGCTCTTCAGTAAGGCCATTCTACTGCCAATGTCCGTCTATTGAGATTACATGGTTGTGTGCTCGATTTTATACACCTGTCAGCAACGGGTGTGGCTGAAATAGCCGAATCCATTAATATGAAGGAGTGTCCACATACTTTTGTATATATAGTGTACCAATTCCATCATACTCAACATCACCACCACACCATCATCATAATCATCATCCTCACCATCATCACCACCACCACAATCATCATCACCACCATCATCGTCATCATCACCATAACCATCATCAACACCATCGTTATCATCTTCATCACTATCATCACCACCACCACCATCATCACCACCAGCTAACAAAATGAATAGCTGATAATACAGTTCACTAAAGCTATTATTGCATGTCTAGACTGTCAACCCAATGATCCCCAGCCTATAGGCTATAGAAAATGAACACAGTGGTTATATGATTATCCTCATTATCCCAGTGACAGAGGGGCTTAAAGTGCTGAGGCGTGTCCCATCCTCAGTCCAACTATTTAAGTCGGTCAATGGACAGCAACCCACATCATTTGTCTGCCTCACTCATACACCTATCCTTGCAGGGCAGGCTACCGAGACCTCATTCAGGCATAGCTACTGTACTTTGAACATGTAAAGCTCTAGCTATGGTATTTCCTGAATTTTTAGAAACCTCACAGTGCAATTTAGACATTGTGAGGTTACTGCAAGAATTGTGGACGTTGCATTGAATTTGGACAAAAGAAGACTTTAGGGCCCAATTTAACATCCAAATACATTACCAGAGGTCATGCATTTAATGTACTATTGCAAATAAAATACACAGTATATTACAGGTCTAAGTTTGCTGGACACATTAGGCTACACACAGAAGGCTATAGCCAACAAACTGTCAATAGACATAACAATTGTTCTGGAATGCACCATCACAACGATGGACGAAATTGTTGGAATTTAACCAAAGGAGACCACCCCGAGAATATTCAACGTTTGCTTTGCACCACTCTTACGAGCTCTGACACGGCACACGCGGGCATGCGATATCCAGCTTCCTCATTCCTCTTAAGGGCACCAGCTGAGCCGCTCGCTCACCACCGGCCGTGATCTATTAGAAATATCTGTTTGCCAATCGGTGTCACAGCACATTAGTTTGTGATTCGGATTATATGTGGCGTGCCCTGTCTTTGTGCTTTCTGATAAGAAGCAGGTGTGTTTAATCTGTCATTAACAGACAATGAATAGCCTAGAATACACTCAGACTACAGTCTTTGTCCAGGACCAGTCAAGTGAATGCCTGAAGTGTAGCCTTTGTACAGTGATCATTAACACAGCTTTCAATTCACATTGTAAGGGTTTATTTTTTTAAACGAAGTTAACTTTTTTTTTCTTAACACTAAATCTTCACTTGAATTAGCCTACTTATCGCAATTAAGTCTCGTCTCATTCACTTTTATTTTACATAACAAAATGGCTATTTGTCAAAGTGATCTAGGCTATTCAAAAAGAACGTGAGATAAAAATTATGAATAGTTTGTTACATCATTTGTAGGCTAATTTCGATATAATTCTGGATAAAATTACGCACAATAGAGCGCTGTTAGCTATGGTACATTTTTGTGAACAATACAAATGTATATAACGTCTCGATTTAAATCATAATAATTCATAACAAAAACCCGATTAAATACTTTATCGTCACATTGATACTCTCCTATTAAATAACTAAATATTTGCGATTGGGAACTCACTTACCCAGAAACAAAGAGCGAAATGTTGCAGACATCACGGCACCCGACACGACTGGAAATCCCATGAAACGAGGCTGGAAACAATGCGCTCCGGCTGCCTTAAAATTCATGCGGGTGACCCAAGTGTACAGTCACAATGAAGTAGCACATCAGAAATAGGAGAGATACATTAAATATAATCTACAATGAGCAGGGAACCAGGGACATCATATTTGAACACACGAAATGTCAATGCATCCCTTCACTAAGGAATGCAGCTCTATATTATCGTAATTTTATCAGCCTCGCGTCAAATCAAAGTTCCCGTTCTTTCTGTCTCGTTCGGGAAGCGTGCGTCCCTCAGGTTCCCTCTGTCTCCGTGGCTCTGAGCGGTCTTCTCCTATACCGTTGTCCGCTGCACTAGAACGTGAGGGGCAGAATCTGGATAGGGGGCTGTTGCTGCATGCTGGACGGAGACCTCTAGAGTCTGAAGTGCTCACATCGCCTCGTATGACCACAAAGGCATCTTGGGCTGGTCTGACTGTGAGGTAGGCTACTTGATGGCCACTTCCTTAGCAGTGCAAAAAAAGGTTAACAATGTTTCCCTGTACAGATGTCTGCATGAAAATGTTTATGTAATAGGTTACTATTTTTCAGTGCTTTAAAGAAAATGTTAATGTTCTTGCATTATTTTTTACAATAGTGTATAATGTATCTTATCTGGAAAAACAATGGAATAAGTTGGGAGACAGCGTAGTGAAAAAGTAACACATGTTGGGAAAGATTGAAATAGAAAACAAATMACTGGAATTCCTTATTTTTTTCTATATATACAGTACCAGTAAAAAGTTTTGACACACCTACTCATTCAGGGGTTTTTCTTTATTTTTACTATTTTCTACATTGTAGAATAATAGTGAAGACATCAAAACTAATAAATAACACATATGAAATCATGTAGTAACCAAAAAAGTGTTAAACAAATCAAAATATATGTTTAATTTTATATTCTTCAAAGTAGCCACCCTTTGCCTTGATGACAACTTTGAACACTTTTGGCATTCTCTCAACCAGCTTCATGAGGTAGTCACCTGGAATGCATTTCAATTAACAGGTGTGCATTGTTAATTTCTTTCCTTCTTATTGCATTTGAGTCAATCAGTTGTGTTGTGACAAGATAGGGGTAGTATACAGAAGATAGCCCTATTTGGTAAAAGACCAAGTCCATATTAAGGCAAGAACAGCTCAATTAAGCAAAGAGAAATGACAGTCCGTCATTGCTTTAAGACATGAAGGTCAGTAAATCCATAACATTTCAAGAACTTTGAAAGTTTCTTCAAGAGCAGTCACAAAAACCATCAGGCGTTATGATGAAACTGGTTCTCATGAGGACCGCCACAGGAAAGGAAGACCCAGAGTTACCTTTGCTGCAGAGGATAAATTCATTACAGTTAACTGCACCTTAGATTGTAGCCCAAATAAATGCTTCACAGAGTTCAAGTAACAGACACATCTCAACATCAACTGTTCAGAGGAGACTGCATGAATCAGGCCTTCATGGTCGAATTGCTGCAAAGAAACCACTACCAAAGAACACCAATAATAAGAAGAGACTTGCTTGGGCCAAGAAACACGAGCAATGGACATTAGACCAGTGAAAATCTGTCCTTTGGTCTGATGATTTGAGATTTTTTGTTCCAACCGCTGTGTCTTTGTGAGATGCAGATAAGGTGAATGGATGATCTCTACATGTGTGAGTCCCACCGTGAAGCATGGAGGAGGAGGTGTGATGGTGTGGGGGTGCTCTGCTGGTGACACTGTCAGTGATTTATTTAGAATTCAAGGCACACTTAACCAGCATGGCTACCACAGCATTCTGCAGCGTTATGCCATCCCATCTGGTTTGTGCTTAGTGGGACTATCATTTGTTTTTCAACAGGACAAAGACCCAAAACACACCTCCAGGCTGTGTTAAGGCTATTTGACCAAGAAGGAGAGCGATGGAGTGCTGCATCAGATGACCTGGTCTCCACAATCACCCGACATCAACCAAATTGAGATGGTTTGGGATGAGTTGGACGGCAGAGTGAAGGAAAAGCAGCCAGCAAGTGCTCAGAATATGTGGGAACTCCTTCAAGACTGTTGGAAAAGTGTTCCAGGTGAAGCTGGTTTGAGAGAATGCCAAGAGTGTGCCAAGCTGTCATCAAGGCAAAGGGTGGCTACTTTGAAAATCTAAAATATATTTTGATTTGTTTAGAAAAAAATTGGTTACTACATGATTCCATATGTGTTATTTCATATTTTTGATGTCTTCACTATTATTCTACAATGTTGAAAATAGTAAAAATAAAGAAAAACCCTTGAATGAGTAGGCATGTCCAAATGTTTGACTGGTACTGTATATTCAATATACTGTATATTTGCATTTATAAACAATTGCAACACATGTCACTACTCAACACAACATTCTAACGTTTTCTGTCTACATATCTATTGGCTTGTAGTGTCCATTATCCCTGAGGCATAGTTCGCATCCAGATAATATTTATGTAACCATTCATGGTTTCCCTGGATGTAGAATGTATGACTGTGCATCCAGTGAGGTAAATAAACAAAGGAGCAAAGTGTCCCATTGAGATTAATCCCCTCTTCTGTCTCTGAACAATCTATTTAAATAACACACATGTCTGGGGTCTCCAGTGGCCACCAGGCCAGCCCTCCACTCCACTCCCCTCACTGCTGATTTTCTCTGAAGTGGCTCTCTGAGCACAAGACCCCCATTCATTTCCATCACAATATCTAGATAGCTTGAAACAATGCCTCCCCTTCCCCTTCATCTACATCAAGCCAATGTGCCAGGAGAGGTATGAAGAAGTGCTTTTCTTTGTCTCACTCTGTCTATGTGCTATAGCATGTGCAGTTTTGTCAGTTTTGTCACATTTTAAACAAACTAATACGGTTTTTGTATTCATAACTGTGTCCTATTTAGACATAATTCGAATCCTTGAGCAAACTAGGTGAAAAATCTGTCAATGTGCCCTTAAGCAAGGCAGTTAACCCTAATTGCTCCTGTAATAGTAAAATGTAATGCAGTTAGACACATTGCGAGGTAGATACTAATGGTCATGCAGCAGGTCATCCATCACAAATGGGGAGCAGACCTCACCATGGAAGCAAACTTGTCTATGTTTGGTGGCTTAGCCTTAGTGCATGATATAGCACCCTAATGCAGATGGTCTCGCAGATGGCTGATATTTATACAGGCCCTGAAAACTCACTAGTGTGGAAACAGGTCCTTGTCAACACTGATTGGTGAGCTAGCATTACAATGTGCCACATTCTGTCCTTGCGTTCATTCCCCCAGAGCCGGTATTGTATGAGGCATAACTTTTGGCATTAGGATTCCATTTGTGGGAACAGACCCCCTTTAAAAATTATGATGGTGATGTGTTGGGACTCTTTTTATTTTACCGCATGAAAATGTAATCTCCATAAGTGCATAAAAGCTTCAGACACAACATGGCTTCCGTTTTAGTTCCGAGCACTCCTAACTTATGTACTGCAGTGGGTTTTCAATTCGAATATAACAAGCAATGAGCTGCAGCTCGGACCTCAGGAATGTACCTGTCGAGTGTTCCCTGGTCGCTCTTACACCGTATTTCCGTGGTCGTGACATCACACAGAAGTGTAAGCATTTTCTTGACAAGCTGACGCACCACAGATGTACATGAGCTCTGTAGACAAACTTAAAAGGATTCTTGAGTAACAATATGGACTGAACATCTCTTTTGTTGGTCTCTATTTTTAGGCACCGCTGGGATCCTTCACCGTCAGTGTTTCACGGCTCATATATCTTTTATAATTTAATGAGGGAGAGGGTGGCCCTGGGAGATTTATGGTCAGCATCCCGAGTCAGCATTGGCCACTCGGCCTATTGATCCGTGTTGAATGTTCGTTTATACCTCAGTAAAGCGCATTCCCTCCTGTGTACTAGAACACAGCCAGGCCTTTAGTGATGCTCACATCCACATGCAGGCAGCATATTTTAATCCAATCACATGAATGTATTCTCTTCCAAAAGGTCCTTTGTTTCTGCCTCTCTCACCATGATGTAGTCATGGCAAGAGGAAAAGTGATTGTTCAGATGCATGTGCATTGCTCCACAATTACTGCTATTTAGGGTTAGTAAATGTTTGGCACTCTTTCTCTCTCTCACTCTCTCTCTCTCTCTCTCTTTCTCTTTCTCGTTCTCTCTCTGTCTCTCTCTCTCTCTTTCTCATTCTCTCTCTCTGTCTCTCTGTCATTTGTTATTCCCATATCTTATTTGGGGAGCAGTGCACACTCCTTGCAGTTAAAGGACCAATGACTTCAAAAGCAGATGTTACTCTGAGTCTGCTTTTCAATTTATTCATGAAGCTTTCATCATGGTAGAGAATCAGAGAGGGAGCGAAAAATCGGAAAATGTTTATCATGCACTGATTAAAGACAAGGGAAATGACTGAATCAGAATCAAGAGCCAAACGTGGAACCAATGTTTTGTTTTGCATTCGTAAGCTGCTTGAATGGATCAAAAGGGGTCAGTCAGAAGATTATTGTCAAAAAGGCTGAATTTGATCACTGTTTATGATGAATCTCATGGTTGTATCTTTGAGAGGTAAAATATACCACTGTGTCAGAGGAGGCTGGTGGGAGGAGCTATAGGTGGACAGGCTCATTGTAATGGCTGGAATGGAATAAATGGAACAGTATCAAGCACATCAAACATATAATGGAAACCAAGTTTGACTCCATTCTATTAATTCCATTCCAGCCATTACAATGAGCCTGTCTTCCTAAAGCTCCTCCCACCAGCCTCCTCTGCACTGGGTGGTATAATGCCTGGTGCATTCAAGGTAAACAGATCAATCTCTTTTCAACATAATTTCCACTACATTGCACACAACATTAAGTTTTGTTTTCCCCAGCATTGCTTGGTATTTTCAGCACCACTAGGCGCAGGAAAATGCAATCTCTTATAGCCAGAAAGCATAACTTAATCAAAAATATTCATAATTACTCAAATAAATACATTTAGCCTAATTTGATTGTTTTTTGTTTTTACCTTTGTGTGGATGTTTGTGTGCAAAAAGACCTCTCAAAGGTATTGTGTGATATTGCTTATACTAATGCTGCATTAAAAAAAAAAAATTACACTTAACTTTTATTTAACTAGGCAAGTCAGTTAAGAACAAATGCTTATTTACAATGACAGCCTACCTGGGGAACGGATGGTTTGGATATACACTGAGTGTATGAAACATTAAGGACACCTGCTCTTTCCATGAATCCAGGTAAACGCTAAGATCCTTTATTGATGTCACTTGTTAAATCCACTTAAATCAGTGTACAGTAGATGAAGGGGAGGACACAGGTTAAATAATGATTTTTTAAGCCGTGAGAGAATTGAGACATGGATTGTGTATCTGTGCCATTTAGAGGGTGAATGGGCAAGATTTAAGTGCCTTTGAACGGGGTATGGTAGTATGTGCCAGGCACACCGGTTTGTGTCAAGAACTGCAATGCTGCTGGGTTTTTCACGCTCAGCAGTTTCCCGTATGTATCAAGAATTGTATACCACCCAAAGGACATCCAGCCAACTTGACACAACTGTGGGAGTCATTGGAGTCAACATAGGCCAGCATCCCTGTGGAACGCTTTCGACACCTTGTAGAGTCCCTTGCCCTGATGAATTGAGGCTGTTGTGATGGCAAAAGCTGGGGTTGCAACTCAATATTTGGAAGTTGTCCTTCATTTTTTGTGAACCATTCATTCAGAGATATCGACTGATATACTGCAAACTATGTTACTATGTTAGCATAGCTCGCTTACGACACTAAGAGATGCAAATGGGTGCTTATGAATTCTCGCCTGGCTCAGTATCTCCTCTCCACTCCCCAAAGAGCCACTGTTGTTTTTTGTTGTTTTTAATTTCATCTCTATTCCACAGGGGCAGCCTCTTTTGACAGAAGGAAGTTTATCCCAAAGAGAAACTGTACCAGATTGCAACCCGTCCCATACCCTTCCCCCTGCAAAAGTGGTTAATGGGAAAAGAGAAAACAATCTTTATGTATCTATTAAGACATTTGAGGATCCTCAGACACTGATTGGGATACTTTCTTGAACCCCATGAATTAGCTGATTAGCCTGGGATTTAAACCCATTTTGAATCCATTCCTTGGCATTGATTCCATTGCATTTTAAGGCCTATTCATGTGAATGCTGGTCATGGATGATGATGTGGATCCCAGGAAGAGTAGCTGATGTCATGCCACCTCCCCTCTCCTTCTCCAATCCCACCACCTCTCCCTTGATGAAGTGTTCCCTATCTAGGGAATGGGGAGTGAGGAATGTGAGGGTTTCTGAGGCGCACGCCACAGCTAGGAGAGCCATTGTAAATATACAGGCGCTTTATCCAAGATGGCGTAGCAGTGCAGACGTGTTTGTCGTTGTCCCGTGTGGATTGAGTTTTTTTTGTATATATTTCAATCTCTTTTTCCATTTTTAAATTAAATATACCTTCCGGCAACCCGCCTCACCCAATGTGGTACGGATCTGTTTTTTTTTACCTTATAGCTAGAACCTCCATCAGAAGCTAGCCATCAGATGCTAACCAGCTAATTAGATACTAGCTATTTAGTAATTGTTAGCCACTGCTAGCGGCCTTTACCTTTAGCTCAGACACCAGCCACTTTTAGCCTGGATAATACCAGTCTGCACAGCGCGATATCAACCCTGAGCATACCGGACTGCTTTTCTCCACTACATCACCAGATTCCTGCTGTAAGATCTGGACCATTACTCCAGATCATTGCACCTAGCTAGCTGCTACTGAGTGGCCCAGCCCCGAAGCTAGCCATGAGCCAGGCCCATCTTCCGGCCTATTCAGTGATCACTCGGCTACACAGCTAATGCCTCCCGGACTCTTTACTAACACGACTAGAAGCCACTACATCGCCGCATTCTTGCCGTAAGCTCTGGACCTTTGCATCAGATCATCGCAGCTAGCTAYCTGCTACCGAGTGGCTATAGTGGTTAACGCCCTTGTCCCGAAACTAGCTCCAGTTAGCCTCGAGCCAGGCGCATCTCCCAGCTAGCAAACAAAATGACTCCAGCTTCAACACCTCTTTTGCCAATTGGCCTGGACTCTTTGTCGACACGGAGCCCCGCCGATCCATCACGACTGGTCTGCCGACGTAATTCCGTCCGATGTGCCCTCAACCGGCCTTTGCCGGACGTCGTTGAAGACGCTTCTGCTATCCCCTGCCTGCTAACTTTATGAACGCCGTGTCTCCTGCTTGCTGGTGGTGTAACAACTACCCAACGGCTTCCCAGTTTCATCTATTGCTGTTCACTGGACCCTATGATCACCTGGTTACATAGCTGATGCCTGCTGGACTGGTCAATAATCATGGTACTCCATTTTGTTTATTTTGTTTATCTGTCGGCCCCAGCCTCGAACTCAGGCCCTGTAGTTAACTGACCTTCTCTGCCCATTCATCGCCATTTTATCTGTTGTTGTTGTTTGAGCTGATTAACTGTTGTTGTCTTACCCGTTGTTGTCTGAGCTAGCTCTCCCAATCAACACCTGTGATTGTTTATGCTTCGCTTTATGTCTCTCTCTAATGTCAATACGCCTTGTATACTGTTGTTTAGGGTAGTTATCATTGTTTTATTTTACTGCGGAGCCCCTAGCACCACTCAACATGCCTCAGATACCTCTCTTATCATCACTCAATGCCTAGGTCTACCTCCACTGTACCCGCACCCTACCATACCCCTGTTTGTACATTATGCCCTGAATCTATTCTACCACACCCAGAAATCTGCTCCTTTTATTCTCTGTKCCCAARGCACTAGACGACCAGTTTTGATAGCCTTTAGTGTTACCCTCATCCTACTCCTCCTCTGTTCCTCGGGTGATGTAGAGGTTAACCCAGGCCCTGTGTATCACCAGGCGCTCTCATTTGTTGACTGCTGTAACCGTAAAAGCCTTGGTTTCATGCATGTTAACATCAGAAGCCTCCTCCCTAAGTTTGTTTTACTCATTGCGTTAGCACACTCCGCCAACCCTGATGTCCTTGCCGTGTCTGAATCCTGGCTTAGGAAGGCCACCAAAAATTTGGAGATTTCCATCCCCAACTACAACATTTTCCGTCAAGATAGAACTGCCAAAGGGGGAGGAGTTGCAATCTACTGCAGAGAAAGTTCTGTCAWACTTTCCAGGTCAATGCCCAAACAATTCGAGCTTCTAATTAAAAAAATGAATCTCTCCAGAAATAAGCCTCTCACTGTTGCCGCCTGTCATAGACCCCTCTCAGCTCCCAGCTGTGCCCTGGACACCATATGTGAATTGATTGCCCCCCATCTATCTTCAGAGTTCGTTCGGTTAGGTGACCTAAACTGGGATATGCTTAACACCCCAGCCGTCCTACAATCTAAGCTAGATGCCCTCAATCTCACACAAATTATCAAGGAACCCACCAGGTACAACCCTAAATCTGTAAACATGGGCACCCTCATAGATATTATCCTGACCAACTTGACCTCCAAATACACCTCTGCTGTTTTCAGTCAGGATCTCATTGATCACTGCCTCATTGCCTACGTCCTTTATGGGTCCGCGGTCAAACAATCACCCCTCATCACTGTCAAACGCTCCCTAAAACACTTCTGCGAGCAGGCCTTTCTAATCGACCTGGCCTGGGTATTCTGGAAGGGAGGATGCCTGGTTGTTCTTTAAAAGTAATTTCCTCACCATCTTAAATCTGCATGCCCCTTTCAAAAAATGTAGAACTAAGAACATATATAGCCCTTGGTTCACTCCAGACCTGACTGCCCTCGACCGGCACAAAAACATAATGTGGCGTACTGCACTAGCATCGAATAGTCCCCGCGATATGCAACTTTTTAGGGAAGTCAGGAACCAATACACACAGTCAGTTAGGAAAGCAAAGGCTAGCTTTTTCAAACAGAAATTTGCATCATGTAGCTCTAACTCCAAAAAGTTCTGGGACACTGTAAAGCCCATGGAGAATAAGAGCACCTCCTCCCAGCTGCCTACTGCACTGAGGCGAGGAAACACTGTCACCACTGATAAATCCACGATAATCGAGAATTTCAATAAGCATTTCTCTACGGCTGGCCATGCTTTCCTCCTGGCTACCCCAACCCCGGCCAACAGCCCCCCCCCCCCCCCCCGCAGATACTTGCCCAAGCCTCCCCAGCTTCTCCTTCACCCAAATCCAGATAGCAGATGTTCTGAAAGAGCTGCAAAACCTGGACCCGTACAAATCAGCTGTGCTAGACAATCTGGACCCTCTCTTTCTAAAATTATCCGCCGCCATTGCTGCAACCCCTATTACTAGTCTCTTCAACCTTTCTTTCGTATTGTCCGGGATTCCTAAAGATTGGAAAACTGCCGCGGTCATCCCCCTTTTCAAAGGGGGTGACACTCTAGACCCAAACTGTTACAGACCTGTATTCATCCTGCCCTGCCTTTCTAAAGTCTTCAAAAGCCAAGTTAACAAACAGATCACTGACCATTTCGAATCCCACCGTACCTTCTCCGCTGTGCAATCCGGTTTCCGAGCTGGTCACGGGTGCACCTCAGCAACGCGCAAGGTACTAAACGATATCATAACCACCATCGATAAAAGACAGTACTTTGCAGCCGTCTTCATCGACCTGGCCAAGGCCTTCGACTCTGTCAATCACCGTATTCTTATCGGCAGACTCAACAGCCTTGGTTTCTCAAATGACTGCCTCGCCTGGTTCACCAACTACTTCTCAGATAGAGTTCAGTGTGTCAAATCGGAGGGCCTGTTGTCCGGACCTCTGGCAGTCTCTATGGGGGTACCACAGGGTTCAATTCTCGGGCTGACTCTTTTCTCTGTACATATCAATGATGTTGCTCTTACTGCTGGTGATTCTCTGATCCACCTCTACGCAGACYACACCATTCTGTATACATCTGGCCCTTTTTTGGACACTGTGTTAACAAACCTCCAAACGAGATTCAATGCCATCCTTCAGTGGCCTCCAACTGCTCCTAAAATGAGATCTTGTTTTCAACTGACCTACCTGGTTAAATAAAGGTGAAATTTAACATTTTAAAAATTAAAAAATMWAAAATTAAATTGCATCATATGTCAGGTGGGGGAGAACACATCAGTTCTCCACAGGTCTACATCAATCATGCTGCTAAATGAGGGGACCTAACTCTGCTGATGATAAATAGAACTGGTTTGTTCACCACAGCACTAAGCCTGGTAAAGGTGGAAAGTCCCTTTGATGTCTGTTATGTGACTCCCCTACCCCTATATTGTAGGTCTATAGGCTAACAGTGTCCATTGGGTCATGGTGGGTGAGATGACATTTTTTACAGAATTACTTCTACAGTGCATTCGGAAAGTATTTAGACCTCTTCCCTTTTTCCACATTTTGTTACGTTACAGTCTTATTCTAAAATGGATTAAACAAAAAAATCCTCATCAGTCTACATAGAATACCCCATAATGACAAAAAAACMGATAAAAAAAATAGAAAAACGGAAATATCTTATTTACATAAGTATTCAGACCATTTGCTATGAGGCTCGAAATGGAGCTCAGATTCCTCATGTTTCCATTGAACATCCTTGAGATGTTTCTGCAAGTTGATTGGAGTCCACCTGTGGTAAATTCAATTGATTGGACATGATTTGGAAAGGCACACACCTGTATATGTCAGGTCCCACAGTTGACAGTGCATGTCAGAACAAAAACCAAGCCATGAGGTCGAAGGAATTGTCCGTAGAGTTCTAAGACAGGAATGTGTCGAAGCACAGATCTGGGGAATGGTATAAAAACATTTCTGCAGCATTGAAGGTCCCCAAGAATACAGTGCCTCCATCATTCTTTAATGGACAAAGTTTGGAACCACCAAGACTCTTCCTATCGCTGGCCGCCCGGCCAAACTGAGCAATTGGTGGAGAAGGGCCTTGGTCAGAGAGGTGACCAAGAACCCGATGGTCACTCTGACAGAGCTCCACAGTACCTCTGTGGAGATGGGATAATCTTCCAGAAGGACAACCATCTCTGCAGCACTCCACCAATCAGGCCTTTATGGCCACAATGAAGACACCCCTCAGTAAAAGACACAACAGTCCAGTTGGAGTTTGCCAAAGGGCACCTAAAGGACTCTCAGACCATGAGAAAGAAGATTCTGGTCTGATGGAACCAAGATTGAGCTCTTTGGCCTGAATGTCAAGCATCATGTCTGGAAGAAACCTGGCACCATCCCCACGGGGAAGCATGGTGGTGGCAGCATCATGCTGTGGGGATGTTTTTCAGTGGCAGGGACTTGAAGACTAGTCAGGATCGCGGGAAAGATGAACGGTGCAAAGTACAGAGAAAACCTGTTCCAGAACTCTCAGGACCTCAGACTGTGGCGAACTCAGACTGGAGAGACCTGAAAATAGCTGTGCAGCAACGCTCCCCATCCAACCTGACAGAGCTTGAGAGGATCTGCAGAGGAAATGGGAGAAACTCCCCAAATACAGGTGTGCCAAGCTTGTAGCGTCATATGCAAGAAGACTCAAGGCTGTAATCGCTGCCAAAGGTGATTCAACAAAGTGCTGAGTAAAGGGTCTGAATACTTATGTTAATGCAATATTTCAGTTTTTTATATTTAATAAATTCGCAAAATTTTTCAACCTGTTTTTGCTTTGCCATTATGAGGTAATGTTTGTAGATTGATGAGGGAAAAAAACGATTTAATACATTTTAGAGACTAAGGCTGTAACGTAACAACATTTGGAAAAAGTCAAGGGGTCTGAGTACTTTCCGAATGTACTGTATATATGCTCCAGATGCTCTTGTTTAAATGTATGGGTATACAGTAGATGGAGATGAGGAGAGCAGTTTGATGTTCATGGGAAATCCTTCTTAAGGCTCATACACTGTCACTTGATTAAGGCAGAGTTTGGAGATAACACAAGGCATCACCTAAGGTCAACTCAATAATTGCAAGAACGGAACAAGTTATGTTATCATCTGTCCCTTGCTAAATTGACAAAACCACTGCATTTGTTATTGGAAGGGATGAAGAGGTGTTTTCATCATTAAAAGCGAACATAATTTACCATGTGAAGGACATTTATGGTTATTACTCATAAGAGTCAATGCCTCTCACAGTATAAAAAAGGGGGGACACAGAGCCGAAGGATAAATGTACCGTACATTTTTGGAACGATCAAAAAAAAGAAAAGATATGGGATTACGATGGTAATGCTTTGGGGCCGAATAACCTTCCAAATCAGGAAATAAAAAAAATATTTTCAACGAGGGAGAATTTATTGGTCAGAGAAAATTCCTTGCCTCTAGCCGCAAACTAATCTAAAGTCCCGGCTATTTTCCAGAGCAACTATGGACTGAGGCGTAATTGACGCAGTGTCCGGCCAAGCAAGATCATTTCTTTGACAAGCCCCTACCAAAGAAGAATGACAAGACATGAAAAATGTAGCACAAAGATGATACCCTTTATCCTGACAATGTAACGCTGTAACCTAGAAAATCCTGCATGCAGGGATTCTTTTTTTATCAGGATGATCATATGCCTTCCTTCACATGTTCCTTAATGCACTCTAATACAAAGGCTATACCTCCATGCCTCAGTGAGCCTGGTTTACTCTAAAATATCAGCAGAGCTCTAAAAATAGACTCTGTTCTCATCAGAGGTTAAAGGAGCCATGGATTTCTCTGTGCTGTGACATTGTCTCTTGGAATGAAGGTCCCCAAGAATACAGTGCCTCCATCATTCTTAAATGGACAAAGTTTGGAACCACCAAGACTCTTCCTAGTGCTGGCCGCCCGGCCAAACTGAGCAATTGGGGGAGACAATTATTGGACAATTATACGCATTGGCTTTTAGATAAATACCAAAGGTTACTTGGCTCTAGTTTCCTCCCCCCAGTCAAAGCTGTGAGGCGTATGTGTTAGCACTGTTTAACATTGTCGACGGGTGTCTGTAAATCATGCTGGGGGCACAGCAGACATCCACATGCATCTACCATCCAGGCATTTCAACAAATCAATCAATTGATCCTTTCATTCATGAAGTCACTAAACCTCCTGGTTTTGTGCCCCTCTCTCCGCTGTATCCCCAAGGCCCAGCAGACCTAACATTACACAAACTGTTTAAGGGGGGTCTTATTCAAAGACATACAGGCAATGGATTACAGTATTTGTTTTATTTTGGTCTCCACTTATACGAAACAAAAATAGTTATTGTTTTTTTTAGCTGTGTAATAAATAATGTCATATTAATTATCTGATTCTGTGTGTCGTTGATTATGGGTATAACGGTGTCCTGTTTCAGATTTCCAATAGAGAGCAGCCGACTGGATTATAAAATTGATCTCAGATTATCATCGTTTTGATTTACAGTCCATGGCCAGAGACACAAATCTCCCTCCATCTCAGCTAGCTCTGACCTTTGGGCTGTGTACAGGTTTCATTTATAACTAAAGTAAAAATAGAAATCTCTATAGCTTTTCCACCCTGAAGAAATCAGGACGTTTAGCAGCAATGCCCTGGTGGTATCTTGCTGGATGCTGGAGTAAATCAAATAACTTCAGTCCAAGGCATTTGAGGTGTCAGTCTAGTGCCATCCTGATTTTCGACCTCCTTTTTCACAACCCAGTTTATTCATGAGGTTCCTGATCTTTCCTGATGGAATTTCTCCATGTAGGCTGCACGTACCATGAAAGCTTCTATTCTACCATTCATAATGATTTGATGTCTGTTCTTGGGAAGAATAGCCAGGCAGAAGGAGTGAGGCTAACCTCTTGCCTCTGCGGAATTGATTGCTGTCTTGGAGATGGAGAAGTAAACTTGGTATGCATGTATTCAAATTCCACAAGTAATAAATATGATAATGGCAGCTTGGTCCTTCCATAAGTCAATCACGTTTAATTCAGGAAGAGCAGGAAAGTGCTTTCGGAACTAGCTACCACTAATCTAATTGAGGAAAGGAATCTTGAGACCCGGATTGAAGGACAAGTAGATAAAGTGGCAAAAAATCAGAATCAATAGGGGTGATGCCAGTCTTGTTCATCTTTGTTACAACTGAGAGAAGTAAAGGTGTGATAATATGGAATATGGAATTCTATTTTTATGCAGAACCATTGAATGCACTGCACACATACATAATACAGCTAATACATTGTAATCATGTTGTAATGCCTTGAACTGGCTTGTCCATTGATAAAGGACATGTGAACTAGACAGCATTGCTATTTGTCGCAGAGGTGATTCATGCTGCACACTGTATACAGCACAAGGTGGGATGTACGCATTCGCTAAAACACATTACATTTACTACCCAATTAATTATGGTACATGATATATTCAAACATCTAATTTGGTTAGACATTGAACTCGAGTTTCATAAGAAGGAAATTACAACGTAGCATGCAACCTGTCACAAAGCTTTAGTCAGGAGGGCCACCCACCAAATATCACACAGCTCATTATTGTGCCTTGAGCCATAGTTGCTGCACACTGCCTTGATGAACACAGCAGCTCAACATCACACAGGGAGACAGGTAACAAGCATACTTCATGACATACCTTGAATACGTCCTGTACTCTACCCACTGAATGAATCCCACATCACACTAGATCCACAGGATGAGAAATAATGGTACATTCATTTTGTATTGACGAACTCTTGACGTGGTAATGATTGTCATTGATGTATGATTGAACTGTATCTCAGTATCATGTCATGGATAAGCTGTTGATACTCACTGTTAAGGATTTATTAGACAAACTTTACATGATCTAATAGCAACCAGTTGATTACGTTCCTCAGTCGGGTGTGTTCAATTTAATCTTTGGGTTCCAACCTTATGACTATTGCTGTTTATAATAAAACAGCAAATAAAATTTGATTTGATTTGATTTTGTTTTATTTCAAGGCAGGTTCTGGAATTTGACTCAGCTGGTACAAACTGATTTGTGGACCCACAAGACGGATTCCTTGGCACGATGCCAGCTCTGCAGTCTCTCTCCCTCTTTCTTTCTTTCTCTCTCTCTTTCCATCCTCCCCTCTGTGGAGACATCCTCCGTCTAGATAATATCTGCCTGCCACTCCTCATGCCACCAGGCTTGGGAGAGTGTTTGGCAAACGGCACTGCAGAAGTTACTGCCATGGGAGATCGGAGAATACTTATTTTGATCACTTGGCAATGCAGTATGGAGGAGCCACCGAATAAATTATATTAAGTTGAAAAGATTAGTCAAGTTACAACTGCTTGCTCCTATATTGCTTTTCGTAGGGTGATTGTGAGTTCACAGCCATAAACAATGCTTTACCATGTCGAGGGGAATGGTCCACATTAAGGCCCAGGCTATGGCTGGCAAAACAACAAACATATAAAATGATGTGTAATGCGCCAAGCTCACAGTCTTCATGTGGTAGCCTTGACAGCACAGTTAACTTGAACCACTGAACATATTTAACGCAATGACCTCTCTGCTCCCGTCAAAACACAGATAAGAAAATAGCATATGGGTGGCATAATTATACCTGTCACATCCAACACTAAAAATAATACACTGGTTGAAGAACAAGCTCAGTCATATCATTCCCAAGTCTTTGTTTATTTCAGAAACACCCCCAAAACAGTTTGATCAATGTAATCATGACATTACGTTATTAGCAGATTTATAAGATGATAACTTTAAGTCTCAGGGAGAGGGCTGAAATGGGATAGAAGAGAGATCAGGGCTTTAGATCAGGGCTTTAGAACAAGGTTTTAGAACAGGGTTTTTGCCTCTTCTCTGGGCTGCAAGAAAGGACATGGTTGGTAGAGAGAGAAAGAGGAGAGCAAATAAAGACATAAAGCAAGAGGGAGAAAGGAGGCAAAGTATAGATAAACCTAAGTAAAGCAAATGAAAGAATGAGGGAGAGGGAGAGCAAGACAGAGAGCGAGAGAGAGAGAGAGCGAGAGAGAGACAGAGAGAGAGAGAGTGAGAGAGAGGGAGAGAGAAAGAGAGATAAAGAGAGAGAGAGAGGAGAAATAGAGAGGGGAAGGAGTCAACCACACTACCTCTCAGTCAACCACACTACCTCTTGCAGAGGGGAGAAATGTCTCTCCCCTGCATTAGCACTGCAATGTCAATGAGGACTATTTATCACTGACTGTATGAATGGATTTTTGCATATTCTGTGCAAGAAGCTATTTAAAAGCCAAGCAACAGCGTCCATTTGCTGAACAGTGTTACAGCCTGAGCTGAATTAAAGGACATGATAAATAGCTTCTATCTCAAGGCCATCAGACTGTTAAACAGCAACCACTAACACAGAGAGGCTGGCTGCTGCCTACATACAGACTTGAAATCATTGGCCACTTTAATAAAATGATCACTAGTCACTTTATTAATGCCACTTTAATAATGTTTACATATCTTGCATTACTCATCTCATATGTACAGTTGAAGTCAGAAGTTTACATACACTTTAGCCAAATACATTTAAACTCAGTTTTTCACAATTCCTGACATTTAATCCAAGTAAAAATTCCCTGACTTATGTTAGTTAGGATCACCACTTTATTTTAAGGAAGTGAAATGTCAGAATAATTGTAGAGAGACTGATTTATGTCAGCTTTTATTTCTTTCATCACATTCCCAGCGGGTCAGAAGTTTACATACACTCAATTAGTATTTGGAAGCATTGCCTTTAACTAGCGTGAAACGTTTCAGGTAGCCTTCCACAAGCTTCCCACAATAAGTTGGGTGAATTTTGGCCCACTCCTCCTGACAGAACTAGTGTAACTCAGGTTTGTAGGCCTCCTTGCTTGCACGTGCTTTTTCAGTTCTGCCCAGTTCTATGGGATTGAGGTCAGGGCTTTGCGATGGCCACTTCAATACCTTGACTTTGTTGTCCTTAAGCCATTTTGCCACAACTTTGGAAGTATGCTTGGGGTCATTGTCCATTTGGAAGACCCATTTGCGACCAAACTTTAATTTGACTTTAACTTGACTGATGTCTTGAGATGTTGCTTCAATATATCCACATCATTTTCCTACCTCATGATGCCATCTAATTTTTGAAGTGCACCAGTCCCTCCTGCAGCAAAGCACCCCCACAACATGATGCTGCCACCCCAGTGCTTCACGATTGGGATGGTGTTCTTCGGCTTGCAAGCTTCCCCCTTTTCCTCCAAACATAACGATGGTCATTATGGCCAAACAGTTCTATTTTTGTTTCATCAGACCAGAGGACATTTCTCCAAAAAGTACAATCTTTGTCCCCATGTTCAGTTGCAAACCGTAGTCTGGCTTTTTTATGACGGTTTTGGAGCAGTGGCTTCTTCCTTGCTGAGTGGCCTTTCAGGTTATGTCGATATAGGACTGTGGATATAGATACTTTTGTACCTGTTTCTTCCAGTATCTTCACAAGGTCCTTTGCTGTTGTTCTGGGATTGATTTGCACTTTTCGCACCAAAGTACGTTCATCTCTAGGATACAGAACGCGTCTCCTTCCTGAGCGCTATGCCGGCTGCGTGGTCTCATGGTGTTTATACTTGCGTACTATTGTTTGTACAGATGAACGTGGTACCTTCAGGCGTTTGGAAATTGCCTCCCAAGGATGAACCAGACTTCTGGAGGTCGACAATTTTTTTATGAGGTCTTGGCTGATTTCTTTTGATTTTCCCATGATGTCAAGCAAAGAGGCACTGAGTTTGAAGGTAGGACATCCACAGGTACACCTCCAATTGACTCAAATGATGTCAATTACCCTATCAGAAGCTTCTAAAGCCATGCCATCATTTTCTGGAATTTTCCAAGCACAGTCAACTTAGTGTACGTAAACTTATGACCCACTGGAATTGTGATACAGTGAATTATAAGTGAAATTATCTGTCTGTAAACAATTGTAAACAATTACAAAAGTAGATGTCCTAACCGACTTGCCAAAACTATASTTTGTTAACAAGAAATTTGTGGAGTGGTTGAAAAACTAGTTTTAATGACTCCAACCTAATTGTATGTAAACTTCCTACTTCAACTGTATATACTGTATTTTATACCATCTATTGCGTGGCCCGCTACCAAGGACTGTGGGCTCTCTTTCTCCGTGGCCAACGTGAGTAAGACATTTAAACGTTTTAACCCTCGCAAGGCTGCCGGCCCATACGGCATCCCTAGCCACGTCCTCAGAGCATGCGCAGACCAGCTGGCTGGTGTGTTTACGGACATATTCAATCTCTCCCTATCCCAGTCTGCTGTCCCCACATGCTTCAAGATGGCCACCATTGTTCCTCTACCCAAAAGGTAAAGGTAACTGAACTAAATGACTATCGCCCCGTAGCACTCACTTCTGTCATCATGAAGTGCTCTGAGAGACTAGTCAAGGATCATATCACCTCCACCTTACTTGTCACCCTAGACCCACTTCAATTTGCGTACTGCCCCAATAGGTCCACAGACGATGCCATCACCATCACACTGTCCTATCCCATCTGGACAAGAAGAATACCTATGTAAGAATGCTGTTCATTGACTAAAGCTCAGCATTCAACACCATAGTACCCTCCAAGCTCATCATTAAGCTTGAGGCCCTGGGTCTCAACACCGACCTGTGCAATTGGGTCCTGGACTTCCTAACGGGCCACCCACAGGTGGTGAAGGAAGGAAACAACATCTCCACTTCGCTGATCTTCAACACTGGGGCCCCACAAGGGTGCATGCTCAACCCCCTCTTGTACTCCCTGTTCATCCATGACTGCGTGGCCATGCACACCTCCAACTCAATCATCAAGTTTGCAGACAACACAACAGTAGTAGGCTTGATTACCAACAACGACGAGACAGCCTATAGGGAGGAGCTGAGGGCACTCGGAGTGTGGTGTCAGGAAAACAACCTCTCACTCAATATCAACAAAACAAAGAAGATGATCGTGGACTTCAGGAAACAGCAGAGGGAGCAACCCCCTATCCACATCGACAGGACAGCAGTGGAGAAGGTGGAAAGTTTTAAGTTCCTCAGCGTACACATCACTGACAAACTGAAATGGTCCATCTACACAGACAGTGTGGTGAAGAAGGCGCAACAGCACCTCTTCAACCTCAGGAGGCTGAAGAAATTTGGCTTGTCACCTAAAACAATTGAGAGCATCCTGTCGGACTGTATCACCGCCTGATACGGCAACTGCATCGCCAACAACCGCAGGGCTCTTCAGAGGGTGGTGCAGTCTGCACAACGCATCACCGGGGGAAAACTACCTGCCCTCCAGGACACCTACAGCACCCGATGTCACAGGAAGGCTATATAGATCATCAAGGACAACAACCACCTGAGCCACTGCCTGTTCACCCCGCTATCATCCAGAAGGTGAGGTCAGTACAGGTGCATCAAAGCTGGGACCGAGAGACTGAAATATAGCTTCTATCTCAAGGCCATCAGACTGTTAAACAGCCATCACTAACACAGAGAGGCTGCTGAGGCCATTTTAGTAAATGGATCACTAGTCACTTTAATAATGTTTACATATCTTGCATTACTCATCTCGTTATGTATAAACTGTATTTTATACCGTCTATTGTATCTTGCCAATGCCGCTCGGTTATTGCTCATCCATATATTTATTTGTGTATGTTCCATTCCTTTACTTAGATTTGTGTGTATTAGGTACAGTGAGGGAAAAAGTATTTGATCCCCTGCGGATTTTGTACGTTTGCCCACTGACAAAGAAATGATCAGTCTATATTTTTAATGGTAGGTTTATTTGAACAGTGAGAGACAGAATAACAACTAAGAAATCCAGAAAAACGCATGTCAAAAAAGTTATAAATTGATTTGCATTTTAATGAGGGAAATAAGTATTTGAACCCCTCTCAATCAGAAAGATTTCTATTTCCCAGGTGTCTTTTATACAGGTAACAAGCTGAGATTAGGAGCACACTCTTGATGGAAGTGCTCCTAATCTCAGTTTGTTACCTGTATAAAAGACACCTGTCCACAGAAGCAATCAATCAGATTCCAAACTCTCCACCATGGCTAAGACCAAAGAGCTCTCCAAGGATGTCAGGGACAAGATTATAGACCTACACAAGGCTGGAATGGGCTACAAGACCATCGCCAAGCAGTTTGGTGAGAAGGTGACAACAGTTGGTGRGATTATTCGCAAATGGAATAAACACAAAAGAACTGTCAATCTCCCTCGGCCTGGGGTTCCATGCAAGATCTCACCTCGTGGAGTTGCAATGACTTTGAGAATGGTGAGGAATCAGCCCAGAACTACACGGGAGGATCTTGTCAATGATCTCAAGGCAGCTGGGACCATAGTCACCAAGAAAACAATTGGTAACACACTACGCCGTGAAGGACTGAAATCCTGCAGCGCCCGCAAGGTCCCCCTGCTCAAGAAAGCACATATACATGCCCGTCTGAAGTTTGCCAATGAACATCTGAATGATTCAGAGGACAACTGGGTGAAAGTGTTGTGGTCAGATGAGACCAAAATGGAGCTCTTTGGCATCAACTCAACTCGCCATGTTGGAAAGAGAGAATCTGCCTATGACCCAAGAACACCATCCCCACCGTCAAACATGGAGGTGGAAACATTATGCTTTGGGGGTGTTTTTCTGCTAAGGGGACAGGACAACTTCACCGCATCAAAGGGACGATGGACGGGGCCATGTACCGTCAAATCTTGGGTGAGAACCTCCTTCCTCAGCCAGGGCATTGAAAATGGGTCGTGGATGGGTATTCCAGCATGGCAATGACCCAAACCAAGGCACAAAGGAGTGGCTCAAGAAGAAGCACATAAGGTCCTGGAGTGGCCTAGCCAGTCTCCAGACCTTAATCCCATAGAAATTCTGTGGAGGGAGCTAAGGTTCGAGTTGCCAAACGTCAGCCTCGAACTTTAATGACTTGGAGTCTGCAAAGAGGAGTGGGACAAAATACCTCTGATGTGTGCAAACCTGGTGGTCAACTACAGAAACGTCTTACCTCTTGTGATGCCAACAAGGGTTTTGCCACCAAGTACTAAGTCATGTTTTGCAGAGGGGTCAAATACTTATTTCCTCATTAAAATGTAAATCAATTTATAACATTTTTGACATGCGTTTTTCTGGATTTTTTGTTGTTATTCTGTCTCTCACTGTTCAAATAAACCTACCATTAAAATTATAGACTGATCATTTCTTTGTCAGTGGGCAAACGTACAAAATCAGCAGGGGATCAAATACTTTCTTCCCTCACTGTAGTGTTGTGGAATTGTTAGATACTTTTTTAGATATTGCTGCACTGTCGGAACTAGAAGCACAAGCATTTCGCTACACTCGCAATAACATCTGCTAACCATGTGTAGTGTGACCAATAAAATTTGATATGATTAAAAGTATTCCCCTAAAATAGCTCGTATCGCGTAGAACAGTGATTCCCCTAGCCTTTTATGTTCTCGTCCATGCTGGCTGATGGAGAGAATGAAAGAGGAAGGGCAGGGACGCTGCCACCGGTGCTTTAGCATTACATCAAACCTGGAGTGGACATGGATGCAGAGACAACGGAGGTAGAGAGAGAGGTGTTGCAGTGATGCCTGGCCAGCACATGGCACCACAGGGCACGGGCACACCTTGCTTCAAAACGGAGGAGGAGGAGGTGTCGGAGGGAGAGGATGGGAGGGAGGAGGTGAGAAAGGAGAGGAGGAAGGGAGGAGTGAGGAACAAGGCAGAGCACGAGTGGTAAAAATAGCTGCCCTCCCTGCCTTTCTCCTGTTCCTTTGGGCAGTTTCCATAATAATAGTTAAATACACCGGACGCACCTCACACACAGCACGGCACGCACGCACGCACCACCACACACACACACACACACACACACACACACACACACACACACACACACAACACACACACACACCACACACACACACACAACACACCACACACCACACACACACACACACACACACACACACACACATATACACACACACAGCTCATGGCCACAGCAAACAGGCCAATGTGCCCTGAGGATGTGCCTCCTCAGTTGCAGTGATGCCTTTGGATCAGAACACACACGGCTCCTGCAAGACGTACTGTAGTCTGTACACTTCCCGAGCTGACGGGGAAAACAGTGATGTTTAATGAGCTTCAACAGACAGGGATGGAGTGGGAGGAGGGCACAGTGAAATACTGCTTGTCCAGAGCAAACATGAATCACTTTCAACTGCACCATGAAACACTACTGGGAGTGAGATTCACCTTGAGCTTGTTTGACTATAAGGAGCACACTCACGCCTTAGGGAAAGAATCACATGCATGGCCAACAAAACGCTTCGCCTTCCAATGAGATTATTCTAATTGCATCCATTTCAGACAACACTATAGCAGCATCATGGTCAAACAGACAAGACCATCAGGAATAGTCAGCTGAATGATGGATGCTCCCATCCAAACGCTTTAGTACTAAATGGGTTCTTTAAATTCATTAAATTGTTCCCTGCTTTGGATAGACATGAACCATTATACTTGCAGATCACTCTGCTTGGCATTGAGGAGCCAGCAATTCATTCCCAGTTTTTCTACATATCTGGCCATTGTGCGTGAATATCCACTGTCACATGCTGTTTGTGATTGGTGAATTCACAAATCGTTGTTTCTCCAGCTTGCAAAATAAAAAAATAAAACAAGGAAATATTGGAACATTGTGAACTTGAAAGTCTTGCTCCAAGGAGCACATTTTTCTCACTGAACCTAAGGGATGCTCATTGAACTGAGAGTGGCTATGTGTGATTCGGTGAGCAAATTATTGAACGTATGACGCAAAAGAAAGGTGAGACATCCATGCACATCAGAAATGGGACTCCAAAAAAGGCTGCTGTTAATGCTCATGAATATATAATTTAAATGCCACAAATGAAATCTACTATAGCATGAAAACAAATATTGGCGGTCCTTGCCAATATGGTTTCTAATTTGATATTTTTCTTGGCAATAGGAAAGCAATACTGTTTATAAATATTTGATCTCAGTGTAAAGGGAATTTACAATTTACCAATCGAGTTTGGACTGCGATTGGATGACATTTTTCACTCTAACAGTGTTACCATGGTAAAGTCTGACAGCATCTAGAAACATAAAATATTAGGATAGAAAGATGTGGTGTATGAGGCCAATAAACAGTGAGAATCGAATGGCAGACTTGGATAGGGTGTCAGAACAGGTTGAGCTGAATTGTTAAATGTGTCACGTTCGTTATAGCGATGAGACCAAAGCGCAGCGTGATTTGAATGCATCTTCTTTTAATAAAGAAAGAACACGGAATGAACTATACAAAAACAACAAAGCGAACGTGAAGCTATATAATCATAGTGCTGACACAAGCAACTAAACATAGACATAGATAATCACCCACGAAATACTCAAGGAATATGGCTGCCTAAATATGGTTCCCAATCAGAGACAACGATAAACAGCTGCCTCTAATTGAGAACCAATCTAGGCAACCACAGACATACAACACCCCTAGACTGGTTACAACCCCATAAACATACAAAAACCCTAGACAGGACAAAAACATATAATCACCCATGTCACACCCTGACCTAACCAAAATAATAAAGAAAACAAAGAATACTAAGGTCAGGGCGTGACAATATGTAAGTTTTCAGTTAGAATTTTGTGAAGTAAATTATAATGTAAGCCCAACAAATACTACATTTCGTTTTGTGCTTTCCTCATTATTAATCACTATAATGTATGACAGACACAATTTTGTTTAGTTCTCTCACAAATATCTGTGATAATTCCTCCAAAAGGATTGAGAATGGCATGCTTTTTAAATCCCAAAAATGCGGTCTCATAATCCAATAAAAGGCAATAATTGGACTCTATAACTCTGTAATGAAACCGAAACCCAAACATGAGACGTCCAAGCCTTGGTTGGGAGTATTTTCTCCACCAATGTGTCACCAGTGCTAGACAATATGTCCAAATGAAATGCTATAATTAAGCAATAAGGTACGAGGAGGTGTGGTATATGGCCAACATACCACGGCTAAGGGCTCTTCTTAGGCACGACGCATCGACGCACGATGCATTGACACATCGAGATGCCTTATTGCTATTATAAATTGGTTACCAATGTAATTAGAGCAGTAAAAAAAAAAAAAATATCATACCAGTGGTATACGGTCTGATATACCACGGCTGTCAACCAATCAGCATTTAGAGCTCGAACCACCCAGTTTATAACATGGAATACAGCTGCCTTCTCCTTAAGTGTGGTGCGCCAGACAATGGTGTTAGCATGAGAGTGAGTATCGACATTAAGCAGACAACAGGAGGTGCACCAGGGAGCATAGAAATCAATAACAACATGATGGTGTGAAGCACAATGCAATAGAAACATCCAGTCAACCAATCTAGTTCAGTCTGCAGGCCAGGGAGAGAGAGGGTTAGTACAGAGGTACAGAATAGCTTTTAATACTGTATGCTTCACAGAGAGAAACTAGCCGAGACTGGAGATGTCTGGCTTGCTCCAGCCGCTGTCCTAAAAATGAGGAGCATTTCAGTGAAACATGAGAAGGAAAGATAAGAGCAACAGAGCACATTGATTCTCCCTCCTCTGCTTTCCTTTATACATGCAAATCACGCAAAGCACGGTTACATTTATTGTAGCTCGCAGACGTTAGCTAAACGGGACGATACTTAAAAATAACACCTTGCAAGTCGTGACCCAAATTTGCTTCAAAAATAACTTCCTGGAAGACCCAACCCACAGCGATATGTGGCAGGCAGCGGGAACCCAAATCTAATTTCCATTTCTGTCACACTCGCTGATATCGCTGGCATTATTTATTGATATAATTTTGCAACAAGAAAAATAAACCAGTGTGGGAGAGTTGTGGGGCATCTAGATCTGATGCTTGTAACTTACTTACCGTGGAATTTTAGACTAGTAACAAAGCTGTTTCAGGATAAATGTAAGAAAAATATTCACAAAGGACAGTGAGAGATTTATTCACATCAAACCTCGACATATCATGTTATGCCATATTTCGGGGGTGACTGGGGCTGTCAAGGCCTACTGTATTATTTCATGTCATACCCATGAGAATCCTTTATAGGTTTCTGACTGGACCTTTAAATTCACTATATTTCCACTATCATGTGGTTGCCATGACAGCTGATTCACTGTGGACATGTTCCTTTAATTAGAGGGGGTAACCTCATCCAGAGCCTCCACCTTCCCCATATGCATATTTCACCCACATCAATGGGAGATAGCTCAAGGGACCAGGTGATTATCTATGAACCATTTATTTAATTGCACAAAATGCTATTTCCTTCTAATGGCCTTCATAATCAGAGGACTGAAATCAAAGGTGTATGCGAGACGGACCAATCATTTCCCTTCTTCTCTTGATAAATACTTCCGTGTGTGAAGGTGAGGTTATTATAGGGTCCATGTGTAACAATCATTGTGGTGTGTGTACGCTAATGAACCCAGAGCCAGATCCGTTTCTCAATACCCTGGTCTAATGAGAAGCAGCAGAGGCCTTCTCCACAGCATCGCTTCCTAAGCCTGTTAAGTCATGTTCTCATCACACGGCTTGCAGGCGTCCCCTGCAGTCTCAAGATTGGATTTGCCAAATAAATGATTCAATAATCTCTATATACAGATATTGCCCCCTAAACATGCCTCTGTTTGGATGCCTCCATGATACTTGCATTTTAATGGTAGTATTTCTCAGGGTCGGTATAATATGGGAAGTCTGCCAGAGAGGTTAGAGAGATGAAAGAGGTTTGACACAGAGGTTTTAGGAGACAAAACAAATATCTCCCAATGCCTGATTATACTAACTACAAATAACATTGAAAATGAAACTGAACGAGTTGCAGGACAAGCCTCATGTGTCTATAACCTTAGGAATCATATTAAATCATATAAAATCCACTAGGGAGTTTTAAGATAAACTTTAAGGAAAGGTTTATAGGCAATGCTTTACAACTGCACAGGCTTAAAGAAAGTATAATTGCTTTCAATTAACGTAATCTATTGTATTCCTTTTACGGTTTCCTCCCTATAGATGAGATGAATTTGAGATGTATTTTGTTTTCATGTTATAATCTTGTGTAGATTTTATTGAAATACATTTTTCAAACTTTTTTGTGTGTAATCCTCTATGATGTTAAAGGCATTGTACTGTATCCAGGTGTGGTTGTGTTTCAAAATAGTCKAATTAATTAAATCAAAACAATAAAATCGGAATTGCAATTTGACTTCTTTGCACTCAATGAAATGTATTAAATGACCTGAATCCAACACTCATTTTGTTCATAACGTGATGTTATGCCTCTTTTTCTTTCCAGTTAAACTGTAAACAGCAAACTGTAACAATTCACAGAGGTGCACATTTTCCATGCTAGTGAGCTCCACAGAACCGCTATCCCAGACTTTCTACTTTTAAGATAGAAGGGCTGACCTACATAGTAAATCTCATTGAATCCCCTGTCTCCTCTCCCCTTGCCTTAGACATCGGGAGGCATATAGGGCACTCTCACTGGCTCAGGGCTAAGGAAATGTTTTGGACTTTAACACTGAGAGACCCCTTTCTCCCTCTATTTCCCTCTCTCTCATAACACTCTTTCTGGCCGTTCCTCTTGCTCTGTTTACACTCTACTGAGCCTGTGTCTTCACTCCTGCGCATCTTGCCAGGTAGAATTGGCCCAATTTTAACTTCCTGTTGTTTGACGTCTAGAAATAAAGCTTCTCATGAAGCTGCCACGAGGCTGGAGTCTGGGGCTCTGCAGGTCTCAACACTTTGTTGAAGAGAACAGAGGAATGCATGTTTCCATCGTCGAAGAGACGAAACAGGTTATTGTCTACTGTGAACATTAGCGTGTGCAGCAAAGGACGTTATATTTCTAAACACACTTTTGCCTGATTTGGGGAGAAGTGTTAGCACAATGCGATAAATCAAATCAAATGTATTTATAAAGCCCCTTTAACATCAGCAGATGTCACAAAGTGCTTTTACAGAAACCTAGCCTAAAACCCCAAACAGCAAGCAATGCAGAATCCCACATGTACTGGGATTCTCAGAACTGAATTGAAATGTGATGTCCTCTCCTCCAGGATGACTTATTTTCCATTGCATGAGAATATACATAAACAACTATAGTACTCTTATTTTTATTGCAAAAGGAGACAATGTCTTTGGTAGCATGGGATTGATTGTATAGTAATGTCATGATGTTGCCTGCTTGGGTACTGCAAACCCCATCCCCCTCTCCCTGCCTCTCCCTTTCCACCACAACCCATGCAGTGATCACAGAGAGATGTCGTAAATTCCTGAGAATCTCCCCACCACAAACAGTATTAAGAGAGAGGGTAAACTTTCAGGACAAAGGAATTCTCTTCCACCTCACAGAACTTGAGGTACGAACATATTTCATATTCCTGCACAAGTAGGAAAGATCGGTGGACAGTCCAGCTATTAACATGTCCATTGGTCACCACGTGGGAAACTCACGTGAGACTGTGGGACCACATTACCATACCGCTGTTTATATAATAACCTCAGATATGAYGTTWACATCTGTMTGTTGTATAAAATGAATGAGTGAGTATGATACTGTTTGTATAATTGTGTAATATGATTTTGAACTGTTTAATGAAGGAAAATACAACTCCCMGTTGTATTTGAACTAAATCCAAGGACCGCCCCTGAGCCAGTTGGGTCAGAGACCATGGGACCACCCCTCTCTGCTATCTGAATAAAAGCCAACTTTAGGAAATTACCATTTAGACCATGTTTCTCTCAATCACGAGAGGACAAAGGTTGCAGACCAGCTTACCTCGATAARGAGAGGGCCAAGGTTTGAGACCAGACTGCTGAATCTTTTAACCATCCCACGTGGTTAAAACTCTTATACGAATCATAACAAGTCTTTGATATTGACTTCTAGTCTGCAGCTAGGAATTCGGTATCATTGAACGCGAAGAAAGACAACCGCCGAAACATCCATTCTATAACGAATGACACTCTGAACTTCACTCCAACCAAAACGAACTTCTCTCCAACGACCAAGGCGACACACACACACTGAACGTAACTATATATATATTGATTGCAATTGTTCCCGAATGAGTGAGCGTTCATGTGTAAGGATTAGCATGTCAATTGTTATAATTATGGACTCTGTAGTGAATTCTTAGTCGAACGCCATTTTCCCTTTGTCTAACAGCCGCCATGCCGGTTCAGCACACTAGGGCATATTGCTCCCATCATTTCATGTAACTATTTTAAGTTTGTTTGTTTGTTTATGCATTTCTGTGAATTAATTAGTTAGTAATAAATAAATGATTTAAGACAATTGATGTATGGATGACTCATAGTGAAGACTGGGTTCGTGCAGATCAACGATTTATGACGTTTGGAATGAGACTGACGTAAGGTAGAGTAAATAAATCATTAATTAGAAGACCATTGATCAGATATGAAAATATCTGAAAGGTTATATTGGGAAATTATAATTTTGTAATCTAATAACTTTCCCTGGTGCCCTCGAATTCATAGTTAATTAATTACGTTATTACTCAAGTGATCGCGTAATCCCTAATTACAGGAATCTATGATAAAAACTATAAGTCTTCAATTTAACGATAGTAAAGACACGACAGTAACCTATATTATGTACTGTACATGATCATTGAATCTGCAATGTTACTGTATAACAGAGTCTCCTGTTGCCAACTTTGTTGAACTTCTTAAGACTCCCTCTATCATAGACATAAGTATTACTCTGAGATTGCTGCTGGAAGAAACAGAACTGGCAACAAAGGGAAGAGAGCTCTCTCCAGACTTGAAAGTTACAAAAGCTAAAAACAGAAATGAGAGCACACTGGGATATAGAACATGATGCATATGGACACAAATGTATTTGTTTATTTGATCTCAGTAGACAAAACAGGCAAATAAAGACTGAGGGAAATCTGCAATAGCATTGTTAGCCAAGATTGTCTGTACATTAGAAGTCCTGAGGAGCGCTATTCATCGGTTTCCGACATGAGGGAACAAGACATGAGTCTGAATGGCTTTGACTAGTTAATGGGTTAGTATGGTTGTTTAATAGTCTACAAGACAGATCCTCTGGAGTCAAYCAATGCTGTGGTAAGTACTTTCTCTATAATGATTTGATGTAGTGGTTGGAATAAGATGTCCATACGGCATATTGATGTTTTACTCCAGCAGGACCTAATGGATGTGATGTGAAGAAACTGCTGAATGATCCAACAGCATGCTTGAATTAGTTGATTAAATGAAGGAACAAGGTAATCCTACTTACTGTATGGAAATATGATCACTGTGCGGAAACATAGTCAAATTCTGCCAAGTTTACAAAAATGTAATTGCCGACAGCGGAATATCACACAGCAATGCTTATTGTTAGCTGCAGGTTATGGAAATTATGTTTAAGTTTTCGATTATATGATTATATTACAGCAATAATTTGAGGCTAGGATCCAAGTACTGTGTTYGGAGTATGATAGCTAACAGTAAGTTGTTGTTTCATGTTAGGAGTATGATAGCTAACAGTATGTTGTTGTTTCATGTTAGGAGTATGATAGCTAACAGTATGTTGTTGTTTCATGCTAGGTGTATTTTAAATTTTTATTTCACCTTTATTTAACCAGGTAGGCCAGTTGACAACAAGTTCTCATTTACAACTTCGACCTGGCCAAGATAATGCAAAGCAGTGCGACACAAACAGCAACACAGAGTAACACATGGAATAAACAAACAGTCAGTCAATAACACAATAGAAAAGTCTATATACAGTGTGTGCAAATGGCGTAAGGCAATAAGTAGGCCATAGTAGCAAAGTAATTACACTTTAGCAAGTTAACACTGGAGTGATAGATGTGCAGATGATGATGTGCAAGTAGAAATACTGGAAATACTGGTGTGCAAAAGACCAAAAAACGTAAATAAAACAATATGGGGATGAGGTAGGTAGTTGGATGGGCTATTTACAGATGGGCTGTGTACAGCTGCAGCGATCGGTACGCTACACAGATAGCTGATGCTTAAAGTTAGTGAGGGAGATAAAAGTCTCCAACATCAGCAATTTTTTCAATTCGTTCCAGTCATTGGCAGCAGAGAACTGGAAGGAAAGGCGGCCAAAGTAGGTGTTTGCTTTGCGGATGACCAGTGCAATATACCTGCTGGAGCATGTGCTACGGGTGGGTGTTGTTATGGTGACCAGTGAGCTGAGAAAGGCGGAGCTTTACCTAGTAAAGACTTGTAGATGACCTGGAGCCAGTGGGTCTGCGGCGAATATGTAGCAAGGGCCAGCCGACGACAGCATTCAGGTCACAGTGGTGGGTGGTACATGGGGCTTTGGTGACAAAATGGATGGCATGGTGATAGACTGCATCCAGTTTGCTGAGTAGAGTGTTGGAGGCTATTTTGTAAATGACATCGCCGAAGTCGAGGATCGGTAGGACAGTCAGTTTTACGAGGATATGCTTGGCAGCGTGAGTGATGGAGGCTTTGTTGCGAAATAGGAAACCGATTCTAGATTTAATTCTGGATTGGAGATGTTTAATATGAGTCTGGAAGGAGAGTTACAGTCTAGCCAGACACCTAGGTATTTGTAGTTGTCCACATATTCTAAGTCAGAACCGTCCAGAGTAGTGACGCTAGTTGGGCGGGCGGGTGCGGGCAGCGATCGGTTGAAGAGCATGCATTTAAGTTTACTAACGTTTAAGAGCAGTTGGAGGCCACGGATGGTGTTGTATGGCATTGAAGCTCGTTTGGAGGTTTGTTAACACAGTGTCCAAAAAAGGGCCAGATGTATACAGAATGGTGTCGTCTGCGTAGAGGTGGATCAAGGAATCACCAGCAGCAAGAGCGACATCGTTGATATATACAGAGAAAAGAGTCGGCCCGAGAATTGAACCCTGTGCTATCCCCATAGAGACTGCCAGAGGTCCGGACAACAGGCCCTCCGATTTGACACACTGAACTCTATCTGAGAAGTAGTTGGTGAACCAGGTGAGGCAGTCATTTGAGAAACCAAGGCTGTTGAGTCTGKTGATAAAAATACAGTGATTGACAGAGTCGAAATTCTTGACCAGGTCGAAGAAGACGGCTGCACAGTACTATCTTTTATTAATGGCGGTTATGATATGCTGTTTCATGTTAGGAGTATGATAGCTAACAGTATGTTGTTGTTTCATGTTAGGAGTATGATAGCTAACAGTATGTTGCTGTTTCATGTTAGGAGTATGATAGCTAACAGTATGTTGCTGTTTCATGTTGGGAGTATGATAGCTAACAGTATGTTGTTGTTTCATTTGCAAACAATATTTCCTTTAATAAATAGCCTACTATTTAACTTTTTATGGCTGCAGGGGCAGTATTGAGTAGCTTGGATGAAAGGTGCCCATTTCAAACGGCCTGCTCCTCAGTCATAGTTCCTAATATTTGCATATTATTATTAGTAATGGATAGAAAACAATCCAAAGTTTCTAAAACTGTTTGAATTATGTCTGTGAGATTAACAGAACTCATATTGGCTGGCAAAATCCTGAGTTGAAATCAAAACAGGAAGTCAGAAATCTGAGCTTGTCTGTATTCACCAGAGTCCTTWAWGAAYTCCKKTTGAGRTATMAKTGATGTTGCACTGCCTAMGGGTTCCACTAGATGTCAGCAATCAATAGAAATTCCAATGAGACTTCTATGATGTTGTGGGAGAGAATGAGAGCAGAATCAGTCAGGTGTCCATTTACATTTACATTTACATTTAAGTCATTTAGCAGACGCTCTTATCCAGAGCGACTTACAAATTGGAAAGTTCATACATATTCATCCTGGTCCCCCCGTGGGGAATGAACCCACAACCCTGGCGTTGCAAGCGCCATGCTCTACCAACTGAGCCACACGGGACCGTCCATCAAGCAGCCATGCGCTGATCATGCCTTTTCCTCATGCAAGGCACTGACGTTCCATTGCTCACGCAGACAAGAAGGAATACTCCGGTTGGAACTTTATTGAAGCTATATGTTAAAAACATCCTAATGATTGATTCAGTACTTAGTTTGAAATGTTTCTTCGACCGGTAATATCACATTTTGAAGTTTTTGTCCGATATAACGCTGACCAGAATTAGCGTTTGGATATGTAAACCAGACGCGCTAACGAAAGAAGGTATTTGGACATAAATAACAGATTTTTTCGAACAAAACAAACATTTATTGTGGACCTGGGATTACTGGTGTGCTTTCTGATCCTAATCAACAAAGGTAATGGAATATTTATCATGTATTTTATTGTTTATAGTGACGCTATCTTTGCAGCTGTGGTATGCTACTTTGAGCGCCGTCTCAGATTATAGCGTGCAATTATTTTTCCGTAAAGTTTTTTTGAAATCTGACATAGTGGTTGCATTAAGGAGAGGTATATCTATAATTCAATGTGTATAACTTGTATTATCATCTATATTTATGATGAGTATTCATGTTGAAACGATGGGCTATGCAAAGTCACCTGATATTTTTGCATTTAGTGAATCTTGTAGCCTCATTGTAAACTCAGATTTTTTTTATATAAATATGAATTTAATCAAACAAAACATGCATGTATTGTGTAACATGAAGTCCTATGAGTGTCATCTGATGAAAATAATCGAAGGTTAGTGATTCATTTTATCTCTATTCTGGTTTTTGTGAAGATATATTTAGCTGGGAAAAATGGCTGTGATTATTTTTGGTTTTGTGGTGACCTAACATAATCGTTTGTAGTGCTTTCGCTGAAAAGCCTATTTGAAATCGGACACTTTGGTGGTATTAACAACAAGATTACCTTTAAAATGATATAAGACACATGTATGTTTGAGGAATGTTAATTATGAGATTTCTGGTTTTTGAATTTGGCGCCCTGCGCTTGGACTGGCTGTTGTCATATTGGTCCCGATATCGGGACTGCAGCCATAAGAGGTTTTAAAAGTATTTTCAAATATTTATTTCTAATAATATTTTGAAAAACCTTGGTTAAATGCATGGGAGTGTATTTGAGTCAGTGTATTTCAGTATTTTCAAATACATGCCAATACTTTAAGTGTATTTTCCAAATACATTCCAATATTGAACTACTTATCTTTAAAAAAAAACATTAGAACATTTACTCCGAAAGGTATGTGAATATAATTGAGGTATTTGAAATAGTATTTGAACCCAGGTCTGATTGGGATTCAGGATTAGGTAAGTTATCTTCTCAAAAAGCAATGAGAGAGCACACAACCCTGACTTCCCCCTGACACCGTGCCTCTGCAGTGGTGCCCCTCAATAGGCGTAAGTGGAAAATAGTAACTGAACGTTTATCTTACAGAGGTTAAAAACGTTTTTCTTTTGCTGTTTCAAGCTGAAATGTCAATTTAGGAATATATCTGAATGAATAAAGCTCTGTACAGTTTACCTTCAACAAAGACTGCAATGGGGTTTATGTTTAATAATTAAAGAACCCATTGCTCTATTTGTTCATTGTGCACTGAAATGTCAATGAGATGTTGAGCGGTGGCAAAACTAAGATAGGAGCAATCGTCCTTTTCCTATAATGATTTACTCATTTTATTGTCTGTGCACTACATTTTTTGTATGGAAAGTGAAATGAGTTGCACCAAAAGGAAATCCCCTCCTACGGGCTTTTCAAAAAGATTACATCCTGTGTGTCTGAAGTCATCAAGCTTTACTATTCTCTCTCTCTCTCTCGCTTTACTATTCTCTCTCTCTCTCTCTCTCTCTCTCTCTCTCTCTCTCTCTCTCTCTCTCATATATTGATCTTATCCAGATACCTTAGATTCACTGTCCCTCCCCCTTCCTCCATCCAACCCCACAAAGCACTCACCATCTCACCGCTGTATGTGTGGATTCAAAGCAAAAATATAGCACCATTGATTTTTACTCCCTTGATTTTAAAGGACAAAGGAAGTGTAGTGAATGAGATGAAGCAGAAGGCTAGCTTGCCCTGGAGATGGATTGAAAAAAGCTGTCTGACACGGACAGGTGTCCATCACTCTCTAATTGTTTTTGCCAGGGGCAACAGGAGCCCATTCTTTAGGAAGTCAAACTTTATTGTAATTCGTTTCTGTTGAGAGGTGGGCTAACGAGCTTAGGGACAGAGGATTTGTTTCTGCTTTCTTCTGGCTAAGATCTCATCTGGAGAGCTGTTTACTTGGTGCGCACAGGCTTGTGCATCCCTTGGGCCATGTCACCAGGAACAGGTATTATGAAACACTGTAGTGCCGCCATATCAAATCGACAACTTTTTCTTGTCCATTACTGATAAGAATAATGGATAATGTATTACAATGGAACAATTTGAGTACTAACTCACTTTCAGAACCTGCCACTAATATGTCAGCTGTTGTTTTATGCTTAGTATTTAGTCTTTAGATTGGTCTTATTGTCACATGTTCCTTAAACAAYAGTGACACAGGCCTACTGGTAGAATCAATTATGTTATTACGTTGTTATTACACTGTAATTACTGTTATTACCATTATTTATATTAATGTAATAGTTATGTGTATGGTTTTGGGGAACAGGAATAAACAGTGGTAAATACAATTTAAGTGTCTGTATACCTGGTACAGTTTGATTGTAGATAATCTCATATAGTTACACAGGAATACTGCTAATGATGATGTGATAATAATAAACAGACAGTCAACAAAATCTCCACGTTTAAAAAATACTGAGTGGCAAGAAGCAAGGAGGGTGAGGCGACACAGCCCGCGGGAGGTTTGTCTCACAGTTTGGGGCAGCAGGTAGCCTAGTGGTTAGAGCGTTGGGCCAGTAACCGAAAGGTTGCTGGATTGAATTCCCGAGCTGACAAGGTAAAAATCTGTCATTCTGCCCCTGAACAGTTAACCCACTGTTCCCCGGTAGGCCTTCAGGAATTTGTTCTTAACTGACTTGCCTGGTTAAATTTTAAAAATCATACAGTTCCTGTGGTCCAATGCTTTAATTACATCCTAGGGAGGTAAACACAGGTACGTCTCCAGCTTTGTGTATCAGTCTCAGGGGAACGGTGGGGGGGGGTAGGGTCTGACAGTGTGACTCAATAGATTAAGAGGAGTGGGAAGCCGACCAGATCGAACTGTGTTTGGGTGCCATGTTCTTTCTGGGGCACTACAACCTCACATCCACACCCTCAACACGTTCTTCTGCTGGATGAACCGAAGCAGCCAGCTGCAATCAGAGTGATCACAGGCAGGGTTGTAGCTAATCCACCATATCTAATGTCAACCTGGGATAAAAAATGACATCAGGCACTCTCTTTGAAGGGAGGGAGAGGAGGCAATGCACACACACACACAAACACACACACTGACACTTCAACTCACAAACAGTGATGCTAACCATTCCAAGAACAACTGCTACATCCTGCTTCGATACACAATTACTTCACTGAGGTCAATAATTTATTTGCAGGTTTGCCATCACAAAACAATAATTTGTAAATGCAATTGAGTGAAACAAAAGGTTAGTAGGAGAGTTGGAGCAGCAGTATAAACGTTTTTTCATTCTAACCTGAGTGAGTGAAGGTTAACCACATATTCCTATTTTCTCCTCCTCCAACTTTATGCCTGACACTCCAACATAAATCCATTCCATAGGATGAGCAAACCAGATGGCAAGCATTGTGTGCAATGGAATAACTGACACACAGAAGAGCCGTTAACACAGACGGATGGACAGCAGATACGGGCCAGGATGTCACCATTAAAGAGACACGGGACTCTTCGCCAAAGGACTATATTACTCTTTCATCTCATTCTGTTAGAATTTCCTCAGCATTTTGTTTCACTAGCAGGTTTTATGCAATCTCTGAAACACCATAAAAATGATATGACTTTATA
This sequence comes from Salvelinus sp. IW2-2015, assembly GCF_002910315.2. Lineage (NCBI taxonomy): Eukaryota > Metazoa > Chordata > Actinopteri > Salmoniformes > Salmonidae > Salvelinus > Salvelinus sp. IW2-2015. The sequence continues at coordinate 27,829,713 of NC_036862.1, forward strand.
TATTCACACTCCTTTTGATAGCTTGTGGTATTGGATTTTTATTGATCCACCACTCAAAAATATCCTGTGTAATATCTGAAAACAACCAACATTATATTACAGCTGAATACAATGTTCCCACTATAATGATACAGATATCAAAACAATGCCATATTGTAGTGAGGCTGAAGGGATTGATTGGTGGGTGTGACAACACCACAGGCTTGGTACTCATCTGTGGACAAAGGGAAAGATCTGAATGACTTGTGTGCTATGCAATCTGCCCTACACACTGGACCAGCATGCCAACTCAGCCACTTCTAAAAATACCTGACATTTTCTACAGAGCAAAACAAACTACCAAACAAAAACAAATTCCAGCTTGGAGCCGTTTGTTTCTCAGGCAGGATGGGATGAGGGGAATCCCTGGACATCTGTCAGGGACCAGGTAGGGGAGGGAGGCCTCGGAGGTCTGTGGAGAAGAAGGCATGGCCATTTATTTTGTGGGGCCCTTGGTTGAGACGGTAATTACAGGTCCTGTTCAGGACATAGAGAGGTGCATGGGCCAACACCAGCAAAAGCAATTACAGAGGACAAGAGGCCCCTGCGGGCATCACACTCTCATGATATTGTTTCATAACAGTGGGGTCTTGCCCTGCAGAAATGTGTGTCTTCAGAAGGGACATTTGAAAGACATGTAAAGGTGAGAGTTGTTCTGTGTATTTTGGAGTGTGTGAGAGAAAGAATGAGAGGGTCAGAGAGAGAGGGAACTAGAGAGAGAGGGAACTAGAGAGAGAGGGAACTAGAGAGGGAACTAGAGAGAGAACTAGAGAGGGAACTAGAGAGAGAGGGAACTAGAGAGAGAACTAGAGAGAGAAAGTAAGTTAGAGGGAGATATAAACACAGACATCAAGGTAGCTGTTCTTTGTACACAGTGCAGCGAAAGACTTGCACAAATAGCGTGACAAAAAGCAAACTTCCAACAAAGTGCGGAGGGAGTCTTCTGTTTATACTTTTAGTCACAGTTCTGCAGAACATAAGCTTTGCTCTGTTGATGTAATTATAAGCTACATTGTTACAGTCGAGAAGTTTAGAGCTCTGGTGAATTTCACAGTCAATGGTGAATATTTGGGGCATTAGTTTCACCTCTTATGGGATTTAGCTCTTCTTGACTTTAAATTACAGAACCAAAGAAACAACACAGGTTTGTTGATATAAGGTTTACCAGTACTTTCTGCATTCTTTTAGTATGCGACCCACTCTATTTGACTTTACCCATGAGCTAATAGCTTGAATCACTGTCTTAATAACATTAGCCAAGTTACAAAATGACCATGGCTTATAGCCAATTGAATGATGGCTTAGCTGATGTTTTACATGACACCATCCTTCTGACAAATTGAACAAGAGAAAGCCATTTAATTCAATCACAATTCTGATAAAAAAATTGTTTTTGTAGCTAGGTTTTTATCCAATTGGCGAAAGATTTTCATGCGAATATTCCAAACTCCGCATAAAGAAAAAAAGTGCATTTTCCCACCTGTGGGTTGCTTCCACCAAACTGACTTGTTGCAGATAAAAATCAGTGCGTGATGACATAGTGCACACATGTACTTTTTCGCTTAAGTTTTCATGAACAGAATAAAACTCTAAAGTTCAAGGTGTTTCCATCGCATTTTCAACTCTACCAATAGTTTTATAGTTTTGTCACAAAAACTATAGCGTTAATTATTTTGCAAATGTGACTGCTCTGGTCTTGGCACATGCGCTCTAGCTGTTAGTAGTTGATGTTATTCTTCAATAACACATACCCCAAAGCAAATCAGGGGCATAAAAATATATTTATTCAAACAGAAAAAATCATAGTTGTTATGCTGGAAAGTAGATGGTAGATGGTCATTCTTCCCTGTCCTCAGTGTTTTCTCCCTTGAACAAAGAGACAGGATGTAGTTTATAACCCAACTGTCACGGCCGTTAAAAGAAGAGGACCAAGGTGCAGCGTGGTGAGCGTACATTTTCCTTTTAATAATAAAAATGACGCAGAACAAAACAATAATGACTACAAAAACAAACCGTGAAGCTAAAGGCTATGTGCCCTAAACAAAGTCAACTTCCCACAAACACAGGTGGGAAAAAGGGCTACCTAAGTATGGTTCCCAATCAGAGACAACGATAGACAGCTGTCCCTGATTGAGAACCCTACCTGGCCAAAACATAGAACTACAAAACATAAAACATAGAATACCCACCCCAACTCACGCCCTGACCAAACCAAAATAGACATAAAAAGGATCTCTAAGGTCAGGGCGTGACACCAACCCTAGCCTGTGGTTGACCAATTAGAATTCCTTGTAGTAAAATTGGGCCAATGGCCAAATAACAAATATCCCATTTCAGGCTCAATGTATAGACAATTCGTACCAATGAGAACTTTCCACATGTAGCTATGAGTCCTGGACTGAAATTCCTCCCGTGTCCCCGACCCATTAATCTTCAGTTCCCCATTACAGAAAAACAACTATTTCCATTGATCATTAATTCCCTCTTGGTCTTTAGTTCTCTGCGTTGTGTATTTATCAAAAAAATATTCTTACACTCTTTTACTAGACCATTTTAAAAAGAAATATACTTCAAATGTATTTTTAGAAAACATGAAAAAACATGAAAAAATAGACAGTATTAAAAACATTAGCCTGAAACATAAAATCACTCACATTAAACACCTTGCATTCCTATAAAACACAAAGGGCATATTTTACTTGCTGTTGCATTAAGTAATTGATTTCTCACAAAGTTACGATTCCTACCACATCCTGTATTAGGAGGAAACCTACAATAAAGGTGCCTTATTGGGAAGATAATCATTCACAGAGTACTTTAAAAGTGACCAGCTCTTCCACACCGGTATCAGTCGCACATAGATAACTATTAGAGATGATGTTCTGACAGTCTTCCGGTAGTGAGGAATTCTTCCTCCGTTCCACTGGTTGATAAGAACTTCTCTAATGAACACTACACTACTACACTACTGATCTTGAATCATTTCATGTACAGGCCTTGGGTCAAGGGATATTGGATATTGTTGCAGCTTCAGTGGGTAGATTCTCTTAACCTGTAACGAAGAAAACAAAAAGTGAAAGTAACGTGTCCTGATTTCAGGAAAAAGTTTGACATTTCACCAAGATATCCCTAATATGATGACTACGGTGTACAACATGGAAGCTTATCAGATTCTGATCATCTTACTATGCTTCTTCACCCGAGATTGGCGCCTGACTGCTAATCAATCATTTCTTTATTCTCCAGGCTCCACTTTGGCATCAAAATGGACAACCTTGCAATGTATCCATTGTCACGTTCTGACCCTAGTTCTTTTGTTATTTCTTTGTTTTATGTGTGGTCAGGGCGTGAGTTGGGTGGGTTATCTATGTTTGATTTCTATGTTGTTTTTTTTGTTTGGCCTGGTATGATTCTCAATCAGAGGCAGGTGTCGTTAGTTGTCTCTGATTGAGAATCATACTTAGGTAGCCTTTTTCCACCTGGGTTTCGTGGGTGTTTATTTTCCGTGTCAGTGTTTGTCCCACACGGAACTGTTTCGGTTTGTATTTCACGTATCGTTTTGTTTCTGTTTTCGTTTGTATTATTAAAATATATTATGGACACATATCTCACTGCGCATTGGTCCGACATTTCTTACTCAGAGGAGGACGAAGAAAACCGTTATATCCATTGTGATTTTCCCTGGACTTTCACTGCTGACCTCGTTATGAGCAAAACTTGATAATGACCTTCCCATTTTGTCCCTAACGTGTCAGTTGCATATTTTTTTACCATCAGCCAGTTCTTCAACAAAAACTGTTGATTTAATTAAATAGCAAATGTGACTACTCTGGTCTTGGCATGTGCGCTCTAGCCAACAGCTCYAACACACAGTGTGGGTAGGCTGTGCAGGTAGGCTGTGCAGGTAGGCTAGTCTACAGTTGAAGTCGTAAGTTTACATACACTTAGGTTGGAGTCATTAAAAATCGTTTTTCAACCACTCCACACATTTCTTGTTAACAAACTATAGTTTGGCAAGTCGGTTAGGACATCTACATTGTGCATGACACAAGTCATTTTTCCAACAATTGTTTACGGACAGATTATTTCTCTTATAATTTACTGTATCACAATTCTAGTGGGTCAGAAGTTTACATATACTTAGTTGACTGTACCTTTAAACAGCTTGGGAAATTCCAGGTAATTGACATCATTTGAGTCAATTGGAGGTGTACCTGTGGATGTGTTTCAAGGCCTACCTTCAAACTCAGTGCCTCTGCTTGACAMCATGGGAAAATCAAAAGAAATCAGCCAAGACCTCAGAAAAAAAATGTAGACCTCCACAAGTCTGGTTCATCGTTGGGAGCAATTTCCAAGCGCCTGAAGGTACCACGTTCATCTGTACAAATAATAGTACGAAAGTGTAAACACCATGGGACCACGCAGCCGTCATAGCGCTTATGAAGGAGATGCGTTCTGTCTCCTAGAGATGAACGTACTTTGGTGCGAAAAGTGCAAATCAATTCCAGAACAACAGCAAAGGACCTTGTGGAAATGCTGGAGGAAACAGGTACAAAAGTATCTATATCCACAGTAAAATGACTCCTATATCGACATAACCTAAGAGGCTACTCAGCAAGGAAGAAACCACTGCTCCAAAACCGCCATAAAAAAGCTAGACCACGGTTTGCAACTGCACATGGGACAAAGATCATACTTTTTGGAGAAATGTCCTCTGGTCTGATGAAACAAAAATAGAACTGTTTGGCCATAATGACCATCGTTATGTTTGGAGGAAAAAGTGGGATGCTTGCAAGCCAAAGAACACCATCCCAACCATGAAGCACGGGGGTGGCAGCATCATGTTGTGGGGGTGCTTTGCTGCATCATGAGGGAGGAAAATTATGTGGATATATTGAAGCAACATCTCAAGACATCAGTCAGGAAGTTAAATCTTGGTCGCAAATGGGTCTTCCAAATGGACAATGACCCCAAGCATACTTCCAAAGTTGTGGCAAAATGGCTTAAGGGCAACAAAGTCAAGGTATTGGAGTGGCCATCACAAAGCCCTGACCACAATCCTATAGAAAATTTGTGGCTAGAACTGAAAAAGCATGTGCGAACGAGGAGGCCTACAAACCGCACTCAGTTACATCAGCTCTGTCAGGAGGAATGGGGAAGCTTGTGAAAGGCTACCCGAAACGTTTGACCCAAGTTAAACAATTTAAAGGCAATGCTACCAAATACTAATTGAGTGCATGTAAACTTCTGACCCACTGGGAATGTGATGAAAGAAATAAAAGCTGAAATAAATCATTCTCTCTACTATTATTCTGACATTTCACATTCTTAAAATAAAGTGGTGATCCTAACTGACCTGAGACAGGGAATTTTACTAGGATTAAATGTCAGGAATTGTGAAAAACTGAGTTTAAATGTATTTGGCAAAGGTGTATGTAAACTTCCGAGTTCAACTGTACATGATGAGATTATTATGGATAAAATGGAGATAATTTGTATTTGTGAAATGGTAGTCAAGCACCGATAATCATGTCACCAGAAAAAGACTGTTGATATTTATTAGAAAAGAGCATCAAGCTCATCAACGTGCACTTTAACCACCCTGTGAAGTTAATCATAATTTATTTAATCTGTAGCCGAATAAACTGCATGGTTTCCCAAGTCGTAGTGGGAGGACCACACACCATATCATCGCATGACTCCAAGTTGACTTTGATTTCATGGTTATTAAATCAATATTTGAACATGAAGGAGTTTCAACTGCCCTTTCTTGCATTATTAATTTTACAGACACAAAAAGAACCCACCATGTCAAACTTACAAATTCGCTTTAGGAATTAAAAAAATTGTACCGAAATATCCTGTTTCCATCACAGCTGTCATGATTTGTTTTATAAGGTAGGACTTTACTCGCATAAAAACTCTGGATGGAAACACGGTTAATGACAATCTCCAAACATTTTGCATCGCTCTAACTTGTAGCCAAGATAGACTAACGTTTATGTTGCTTCTGCATCAAAAACATACTGAATGTTTTTTTGAATCCTTCAGAAGTCCAGCATATGGTGTATGTCTGGGAAACCAATTAGAGCGTAATCGTTACGTCCAAAAGACATACATCAAACCACCAGACTCCATGCAAATGACTGGAGACTTGACAGGTATAACATACTGCGAACATTGTTGGGAGGCTATTTAGTACAGCTCTACACAGCTGGCTAAAAAGTTTACCAGTCTCTTGAATGACGTTGATCGACTTGATGGGATCATTGTCACATTAGTTTTGATTGATTGAAATGCAGTGTCATGCAGCGAGAAACAGAACAGTGCAACACAATGGTACCCCTTAAGTTTTTCTGGTTTTGTTCTTGTACAGATGAACTCATAGATACTATTTGTATGTCTCTGACTGCAGTTTGAAAGAGGTTGAAGGTTTTTTGGAGCGATTGCTCACATGCTAGCTGATCCCATAGACTTCCAGTCATTGCACCAACGCTAGTTAGCAATTGCGCTAATGCTAGTTATCAACTTCCTTCAAACTAGATGCAGAGACATACAATTTGTATCCATGAGTTCATCTGACTGCGTAAGTAGAAAATTAGTCACAAGTAGCAAAAAAGTCACATTTGACATAAACTACAGAAATAATCTATCTCTCATTGTTTATATAGTATATGTTCTACTGGGGCATCATAATCAAGTTCTTCAGACACCACTTAACCACAGATTTGTATTATAATTTTATTGCTCAAGGCCATTAATTAAAGGCAATGATTCATTACCCAAAATATCTTCAACCGCAAATACAGTACCTACAGCGTATTTTCCCAATAACATCTTTAGGAATTTTATGAATGTGTGAAGCTATAGTAGGGAAGGCCTCCACCTCCACACAGTTATGCATTATTCATCCCGATACAGGAGTGAGTGCTTAAAGTGAAAATGGAAGGCGAAGTTTGGCGCCGTGTCGCGGGGTGGTAGATGAGATTGCCGCAACAGCCAGGATATCACGGAGCCTGTTAAGTGAGTGAGCTGCAGCATAAATAAATGTAAATGTTGGCAGAGAGCCCAGTGAGGGAGTTAGCCCCACACAGCCAGCTAGAGCTGCCTACCTACCCAGGAGTCTGCATCCCTTCCGCTCCTCTTTGAATCATGGATCGGGATATCATCAAACGAGTCATGCTGACTTGCAGATTTGGCAAGGGCACCTCTTCTGGCTTCATCACAAACTCAGTGGTGGGTGGGTATGTCATACCATCCTGATCTCTCACTGTGCTCTCTTTCTTCCTCTCACTCAGCACCGTTGGGGGAAGGTCTTTGTTTACATACAGATGGCTTCACTTAAAATTAGGTCCGTAATTGAATGGATTACAATGCTGCAGTGCTAAACAAGAGACATTCTCATAGATCAGGCCAACACATCAAGCAACAAATTAAAAGGGGGAGCTCTATTGAAGTAGACAACCATATCGGCCTGGTGGGTAAACAGATCACACTGTGTTACACTACATGCCTCTCCCTGATTCCTGCCCTTTGCATTTACCGAGAAGCATTAGCAGGAGTGTGTGGAAAATCAGAGGTTTCCCCCCTAGACAGATTCTCCCAGCCAGGAACCAGTCCCACACCACACTCATCAGCACTTCTCATTCGTATCAGTCACTTGGAGCAGTCAAGGAGGCTACACCATTTCCTGTAGTCTGTCTATAGTCTGCAATGAGCAGACCAGGACGAAAGTGGTTTGTACTTAATGCATTAATTTATAAATGGGCATACTGCATTGGTGTTAACATCTGGACTCAAAGAGGATCAATGAATAGGCGCAATTGATGACATCGTGTTCCTGTAGCCTATAAGACAACATCCGTGGGAATTTATGTGAATGACTGATAAAAGTAGAAAAGAACAGTCAGATTCCAGAAACATTCCAGTCCTCCTTCAGAATTCAGCCAGTCAGGAAAGGGGATTTGTCTAGAAAGAGAAAGCCTTCCTGCCCTATTGCAGCATCATGACCTCCTGGAACCCTTCCGTCTGATTACTCTTTACAAAGGTTGGTTATTTACTTTGTGCCTGTCCCATGTGCAGTAAAGTGTGGAGACAAGGAGCTGATAAGAGCTTAGCCCGCCTCTCCCCACTCCCCAGTCTCACAGCTCCACTCAGAGGGTCGGCTGAGGGGGTGGCACAGACAAGGTGTCCAGGACTCTCTGCCCGACAGGACCGGGGCCAAGGGGACCCAAAGTCCACACTTGTCAGACTGGAACCTGGGCATCAATCGCTAGTAGGACATCTGCTATGAAAGGTGCTCTGCCCAATATTTGTCTGTTTTCTCATCGTGGCCGGTGTTAGGGGATGGTGCCCACTGTCCAGACAGTTACTAATGACCTCTGTCTGCCACCCCCTCTGTCCAGGGGAACTAAAGAATGGACGGAAGGGTCGGATGGGTTGGCTGGCCAGAGAAGGGAGAAAAACAGAAGTAGCTGCCATCCCAGCTAGCATCAATCTAGCATCAATCATCAAGTAAATGTTAGAATTAGATTGATATAGTATGTTATGTTTGGTATGGTTACATAAGACAAGATTACTTAAGGCAAAAATTAAAGTAGGGGAGTTGGTTGGGGTGGATGGTAGATGTATAAAGCAAATGTCTAGCAACCCAAAGTCTGTGTGTTCGAATCTCATCAAGGACAACATTAGCATTATAGCTAATTAGCATCTTTGCAACTACTGACTACTGACTAACCCTAACTCTAACTACTTTGCAACTACTTAGCATGTTAGCTACCTCTAACCCACAGCCTAACCTGAATCCTAACCCTAACCTTAACCCCTAACCCTAAACCCTAGCCTAGCTAACTTTAGCCACCTAGCTAAACTTAGCTTTAGCCACCTAGCCACCTAACTAAAGTTACCCACAACAAATTGGAATCCGCAACATATCATATGTTTTGCTAATTTGTATCATATTGTATGTGTCCTTGATTTACATTGACTATTTTACGTCTACCCCTGATTCCAGGTTGAGCATCTTGTGTCTTTCACTGAAGAGAAATCTGGTAACTGACAACCTGTCTTGCTCTGTTTGTCTGACTCTGAATTATTAATGGGCACACGATTTCCCCGGAGCCATGGCACAGACATGTTCGGCTATTTTAATGGTCCATCTCCTTCACTGAGCATTAGAGGCGGAGGAAAATCCGAAGAAACTCACATCACAGGACAAATCCGTGGAATGAATTGTTGATATCTGTGGCTTGGTTTCCTCTTGGCTCCCCATTGCTGGCCATGTGTTTGTGTCCAAGGCCCATTAGAGGGGACTTATAGGAGGAGTGAATTCCTATTACCCCCAAAAATGGGATCAGCAATTTCTGTTATGCCACTGATTCGCTGGGAATTCGCTGGCATCCGGTTGTCACACATTACTCTGACTGAAGCACCATCCACCAGAGTGTGGCTACCGCCAGAACATTTGACTGTCAATTATCTGCTGATCGAGAGAGAGAACGAGAATGAGGGATAGGGGGAGATAATCATTGATAGAGGGAGAGAATCAGTGAGTCATCATGAACTCAACTACAGAGGGCCAAGTCTGCTCAGACCTGATGGTACAGCATGTCTGCTGTAATAGCACAAGATAGAAAATAGCTCTGTATTCTATAACATGGCAACAATACATTTGATTTGTCAGAGATGAAGAGAGTGGGGAACTATCAGGCATACATCTTATGACATCATCTAATATAATAATATATGTAATTTATCAGATACTTTTGTCCAGAGCGACTTACAGTCATGCTTGCATCAATGCTTACATATGGGTGGTCCCAGGAATCAAACCCACAACTCTAGCAGTACAAGCACCATGCTCTACCAACTGAGCCATAAAGGACCAGTCATCTCTTAGAGGAGATCTACTCCTTTGTTCTGGAAGACGGAAGAATGTTCTGCAATACATAATGTACTCTATAGCCCTCATCATCTAAAATCCACCCAGGGGAATGTAATCCACCCAGGCATTTACAATGTATAGTGCCACTGTGCCCCTATCACCCTGTTCAGTAGATGGGGCTATGAGTTAAAAAAACATTTTTTTCATCACTGCCCTGGGGCATTGGGATATTAATGACTTTGCTTTGGGTGGTGCTGTTTCTAAATGTATATAATATCTTTATCAAAGAGAGAATCAGTCCAGAAGAGACCTAGGACACATTTAGGGTTTCACTAAGAGTACGTCTAAGGTTATTTCGGTGCACTCACTGTGGTTATTAGTAAAAAAAGCAAGAGTAACCAGCAGCCATCTTTTATGTAACTTTAATATTGTGATTCACAGCGTGAGTGAAGTAACTGATGATACATGAGTTGGGATGTCACTCACTCTCTCATGCCATGTTGATAGAGCCTCAAAATAGACTCGACAGTACTCTCTTCATTGTAGTTCTGATGATCAGCAAAATGGTAATAGACCAAAACAGTTTTCTCCCCCGCTCTCTTTGGTATCTTTGCATGTGAAATCAGTTCCCCTTAATATGTCTCTTATCCAATGATATAAATCCTACATTTGAAAATGAATTGATTTATCTTTCTACTTGCACTGGCCCTCTTTGCAGCCTCACCATTTCCCCTCATTGCATCAATCATGCTTACGTCCCATAATGCAATCAAAACCCTAATGGTGGACACGGCCCAGCGGCACAATGCTGATGCCAGACATTTTTATTGCTGGCATTAAAGTACATGTAAATAAGTGTGTTAGTTAGGGTATAATCAGAATGTAGGGACGGTGCTTTGGGAAAGATGTTGCCTATACCTCAGCTCCCAACTGATCACATTTGCAGTAGCAGGACACACAGGCCTGCTGGTTGACAGCTGTCCTTGTCTACCTGTTTCTTTTCCCCCTTCGTTGTTGTTGCCCAGACGTGAAGGCAGGACCCCAGAGAGACGTGGCATTGTGGTGGTCAATACAGGTGGTGGTGTGGAGAGTGGTTCTGTGCACCTTTGCCAACACACTGTGGTAGTTACCTGCAGACATACACACACATATGCACGAAAGGTTGCTGGATCGAATCCCAGAGCTGACAAGGTAAAAATCTGTCGTTCTGCCCCTGAACAAGGCAGTTACCCCACTGTTCCGCGGGCACCGAAGATGTGGATGTCGATTAAGGAAGCCCGCCGCACCTCTCTGATTCAAAGGGGTTGGGTTAAATGCGGAAGACACCGTTCAGTTGAATGCATTCAGTTGTACTGTCACGCCCTGATCTGTTTCACCTGTCCTTGTGCTTGTCTCCACCCCCCTCCAGGTGTCGCTTATTATCCCCGGTGTATTTATCCCTGTGTTTTCTGTCTCTCTGTGCCAGTTCGTCTTGTTTTTGAACCAAAGGTTCAAGGCTATAATGGAGCAAATCAGTGAATTAGCTCATAGGCAGCACACCACATCTGAGACCTCCCAACCACCCAGTAAACTTTCTACTACTAGTGGATTTGTTCAACCTATCCCGGCTCCCCAAGAACCCCACTTACCTTCTCTGGAGCGTTATGCAGGCAATCCTGGTGCCTGCTGGGCATTCCTTTCTCAGTGCTCCCTCATTTTTGAATTCGAGCCCTCTTCGTTCCCGTCGGAACGATCGAAGATAGCATATTTAATCACGCTAATGATCGGAAGGGCGCTCTTCTGCGCAACGGCTGTGTGGGAGCAGCAATCGACTGTGTGCCATAGCCTGGATGAATTCAGGCGAGAAAGATTTTCAATTCTCCTGTGCCTTGGAGGGAGGCGGCTCGAAAACTACTGCAGGTACATCAGAACTCCCGTAGTGTGGCAGACTACGCAGTAGATTTTTGCACATTGGCCGCCGAGAGTTCCTGGAATCTGGAGTCTCWCTTTGACACCTTCCTCCATGGACTGTCAGAGGGGATGAAGGACGAGCTCGCAGCTCGGGAAATGGCGGATGGGCTGATGAAAGTTTTATGGATGCTGCCATGGTTTCTAAATGAGGTATTCCCATTCAACTTCTCTCTGTCCCTATGGATGCAAGGGCATTGGACGGCCGCTCTATTGAAAAGTCCCCCATCACACAGTGCCTGTTCATATACGGGTATCAGGATACCACAGTGAGACCATACAGTTCCTTCTCATCGATTCCCCCCATGTTCCTGTGGGTTTGGGATTTTCTTGACTCTAGAAACACAATCATGTTATTGACTGGACCACGAGCTCCATCCTGGGTTGGAGCCCGTTTTGTCATTCTCATTGCCTTAAAGCGGCACAGCCGTCCTTGAGACGTCCCCCTCATCCTGTCCCAGCGATCTGCCCAGGACCAAAAGTTCCATCCCTGTGCCTTCCTGTCCCATCGCCTCAATCCTGCAGAGAGGAACTACGATGTAGGCAACCGAGAACTCCTGGCGGTCAAGATGGCGCTGGACGAGTGGAGGTACTGCAAGGAAGGAGCAGAACAGTCATTCTTAGTTTGGATGGACCATAAAAATGTGGAATATCTCCGTACCGCCAAGCACCCTAACTCCAGGCAGGCCCGGTGGGCTTTATTGTTTACAGGATTCAACTTCACCATTTCCTACCGCCCAGGGTCCAAAAATGTGAAGCCTGATGACCTTTCCTGCCTATACAGTTCCTCTGCCACACCTTCGGTCTCCGAAACCATTCTCCCTACCTCATGCCTATGGCTTCAGTGGGTTGGGGGTATTGAAACCTTGGTCCGCAAGGCACAACGTTCCCAGCCTGAACCCGAAGGGGGCCCGGCTAACTGGTTGTTTGTCCCTAACTCAGTCCGGTCCCGGGTCCTGGAATGGGCTCATTCCTCCAGGCTGACCTGTCATCCAGGTTCCCGTCGTTCCCTAGCCTTCCTCCGACAACATTTATGGTGGCCCACAATGGTTCCTGACGTCTCTGCCTTTGTCGCCGCGTGCACAGTGTGTGTTCAGAACAAGACTCGACAGCAAGCTCCTTCTGGCCTCCTAAAGCCACTACCTGTCCTTTATCGTCCCTGGTCCCATATCTCTCTGGACTTTGTCACTGGGCTCCCTCCGTCTGATGGCAACACTGTCATTCTGACGGTACTGGATCGATTCTCCAAGGCACCCATTTCATCCCTCTCCCAAAACTACCCTCTGCCAAGGAGACGGCCCAGCTTATGGTGCAGCACTTCCGGATCCATGGACTCCCAGTGGACATGGTCTCTGACCGGGGTCCTCAGTTCTCGTCTCAGTTCTGGAAGGCGTTCTGCACCCTTATTGGGTCGTCAGCAAGCCTGTCCTCCGGATTCCATCCCTAATCCAACGGCCAGTCAGAGCGAGCTAACCAGAACCTGCAAACCACCTTAAAATGTCTGGTCTCAACCAACCCCACTACCTGGAGCCGACAACTGGTCTGGGTGGAGTATGCCCGGTACACCCTTCCCTGTTCAGCCACAGGACTCTCCCCTTTTGAGTGCTCTATGGGGTATCAGCCTCCGCTCTTCCCAGAACAAGGCCCAGATGTTTGTCCGCCGCTGTTGACATACCTGGAGAAGAGCTCGGGCGGCACTTCTCAAGACCAACTCCAGGTATCGTCGACAAGCGGACCACCGCTAGACTCTAGCTCCCCGCTACCGCATTGGGCAGAGGGCATGGCTTTCCACACGGGACCTGCCCCTTTGGGTGGAGTCCCGCAAACTGTCCTCCCTTTTCATTGGTCCTTTTCACATCTCGAGAGTCCTTAGTTCCACTGCTGTCCGTCTTTTGTTACCCCGTACCCTCCGCATTCACCCTACTTTCCATGTGTCTAGTATTAAGCCCGTGTCTCACAGCCCTTTGTCTTCTGTCTCCAGGCCCACCTCTCCTCCCTGTGTCATCGATGGCCATCCGACATACATGGTGAAACGCCTCCTGGGTGTTCGACCACGGGGCAGGGGTTTCCAGTACCTGGTTGACTGGGAGGGTTTACGGCCCAGAGGAGTGGTGCTGGAGTGGTTTCTGATAGAGACATCCTGGATCCAGCGTTCATTGCCGACTTCCACCGCCGACACCCCGGTCAACCAGGTATGCGCCCAGGCAGGACAGGATGGACCGGGTGGGGGGGTACTGTCACGCCCTGATCTGTTCCACCTGTCCTTGTAACTACCACCCCTCCAGGTGTCGATTATTATCCCCGGTGTATTTATCCCTGTGTTTCCTCTCTCTGTGCCAGTTCGTCCTGTTTTGGCAAGTCTTCCTAGCTCCTATCTTTCCCAGTCTCAGTTTTTCCCTAGTCTTCCTGGTTTTGACCCTTGCCTGTCCTGACACCGAACCCGCCTGCCTGACCATTCTGACTGTTCTGACCTCGAGCCTGCCTATCCCCTTGTACTGTTTGGACTCAGACCTGATTACTGAACCCCTGCCTGTCCTGACCTCAAGCTTGCCTATCGCCTGGTACTGTTTGGACTCTGACCTCGTTATGAACTCTCGCCTGTCCCAGACCTGCCTTTTGCCTACCCCTTTTGTTATAATAAATAGCAGAGCTCAACCATCTGCCTCCTATGTCTGCATTTGGGTCTCGCCTTGTGCCCTTATATGTACAACTGACTAGGTATCTTCCCTTTCCTTTCTTGACAGCTCTGAAGAGAGCAGCAGGGCTGTTGTGAGTGAGGGAGACTCCTAGAGCAATAGGTGGGGAGCTGTGGCTCTGTGGTACGGTAGCTAGACTAGAGGAAGAGGTAATTACCATGCATACCACAAGACTCTTTATTATGGGCAAACGCTACAATGATGCAACTCACTCTAGCTTTAAATTGAAGAACTGTCATTGTATGTTTTCATCAAAAATGTTTATTTGTCAGCTCTGCTGTCACGCCTTATTTTCTTTATTATTTTGGTTAGGTCAGGGTGTGACATGGGGGATTTATGTGTTTTGTCTTGTCTAGGGTTTTGTATGTTTATGGGTTGTTTTCTAGTCTAGGTGTTTGTATGTCTATGGTTGCCTAGATTGGTTCTCAATTAGAGGCAGCTGTTTATCATTGTCTCTGATTGGGATCCATATTTAGGCAGCCATATTCTTTAGGGATTTCGTGGGTTATTGMCTATGTATTGGTTGCTTGTGTCTGCACTTTATATATATAGCTTCACGTTCGTTTTGTTGTTTTTATTAGTTTGTTTAAGTGTTCTTCGTTTCGTGTTAAATAAATAGAAGAATGTATTCGTATCACGCTGCGCCTTGGTCCTTCTCTCTTCCTCCATACGACGAACGTGACATTTGCAGAGTTCAATAACAAGTTTGAGTCACTCAGAGAAGGGTTGCCTTGTTTCTGAAAAATTATTTGAAGACCTATACACAATCTACTATCTTCTTTTATTAAGGAGGGTGTGCTATCCTATGTTGGAGAGAAAGAGCGAGACCTTCCTCTGACATGAATAAAGGATTTCCAGGAAACAGAGAGATGAAGAAGTTTGGGAAAAAGTGCCAGCAAAATTAAATATCAGGGAAGAAGAGACAAAACAGCCCAACAGCTTGAAAATTCTCCACAGGGACACTCCATGTAAATCTTAAATAAATCATTCTTTATCATCAACGCGCTGGAGAGGTTCCAACCAACTCAATGCACCAAGTACACATGTCGATCAGGAGCTCCAATGGGGCAGTCCCATTAGTCATCTTATATACCTACTGCTTACACAGAAAGTAATATTTGCATGATTTAGCTTATTCATTATTCATCATTAATTCATCATTAACGTTTGCGTCATTCATGTGACCGACCAATACTGGGTCATGCATGTGACAGACCAATACCTCACGAGACTTCTTCTGTCTAAGCTGAGACCTTGAAACTGAAATATCGTTCTCAAAAAGGGTCTGGGCGTGCTGCCAAATTGCATAAACTGATAGTGATCAGTCACTTGCATGAACACAGAAATTGGTTATTAGAAAAGCACAAACATGAACATTTCCATCACAAGCTCACCACATTCCTGCAATTATTCCAGCCAACTTTCCAAACACCTTTCAACGTCACTTTATTGGTGGAGTAATGCTTGCACATGAATCTACAGGGGAACAGATCAGATGCAAGGTCTCTGTCAAATATCAAGACAATGCTAACCATGTCCCATATGCTCAATGTTTTTATGTCTACCTTACAGATGCTTACTCAATCCATCTTCCATCTGCATAGCGGATTTGTCTTTGAAAATCCAAGGAAACTATCCATGCATTGAATGTTAAACAAATGTGTGTGTCAGAGCAATTCTAATGGTATGTAATTCACTTGAGTTTGGCATGAGCCTTTTGAGGTGGAAAGGAACATACGTTGCCCGTGAACTGTAGGGAAACATTCCAGTATAGAATTCAAGTATTGAAGATAGACTGTGAAAATTTGACAGACTATTTATAGAGTAATTACTGTGTTATTAAACAGGTATAAGAGCAACTTATCTGAAGCGTTACCTAGGGCTGTGGCGGTCATGCCATTTTGTCCAACAGTTATTGTCATCCAAAAGACTGCCAGTCTCACGGTAATTTACTGTTAATTAACATAAACACGTTTCGCATCTCCAGGACTCCACTCATACTAGCTGCTGATGCGAGCCTTTGGAACATCTACATTTAAAAAGTATAATAAATCCATTGAATAGACATCACAATAAATCCATTATTTAGGTCTAAATAAACATTATGATATGAAGTAAATGTATTTCAAAAGAACAGAATGTGAGTTGGTCTACTGTAGGTTTTATAGCGGAGCATGTGCTGAAATATGAGCAGCTGGAACTATAAGGAAATATAAGAAAAGGTATTTCACTCCATGCATCAGCCACTGTTTGACGAGCTCTCGCTGCCCTACGGTTGATATTCCACCCAAACTCTGTKTGTCATGTAGTCTTCAACCTTGTTACTGCAGCTACCTAGAGTTTATTTTGGGAAACCAAGTGAAATCTGTTCGGGAACATCGATAGCAACATGTTTCACAATGACACACATTTCACTAAACTGTTGACAGCCTGTCTGCGCGCTCAAGAAAGGAAAAGAACAGAGAGGAGGAAATGGAAACGCATGGTATATAGCGAAATGTAATGTGTCACCCAATTAATTATAAAATATAAAAAATTATTACTAAGCTATTCATTCAAAACCAAATACAAATTCACTAATTGTAGGCTAACTAAGCCACCCTGCAAAATCAATGAACCAACAGCATCGCCTAGGGCTATAGTTCTCTCCCAGACTCATGGATAGAAATGTTGGAGTGTAGCATAAGGTAACCAGTCCATCCAGTGTACATAATAATACAGTCCACACTCAAAGGCAATTACAAAAAAAAAATACATTTTGGAGTATAGGCTAGACTAATTATGTACCAAAGACATCTTAAATCAGTTTTGTTGTATGTTTTTCTGCCATGCGTATTATGCGGTTGGCTATGAATTGAATAAGGGCACAACCATCATTTTAATTCCCTTTTTTTTCGGGCTTTTTTTTCGGGCTTGAGCTCATAAGCCTATGCATAAGCGCTAATATGCATATGGATGTTTTGAATTAATCATCACCTTAGAAAGTGCTTTCCATTTGGTTGTGTTAGGTTTTGAAACAACATCCACAACAACCATGTTTTACACTGTTTCAACCTGTTGTTGAACATCTTTCGTCAAATTCATCATCACAGTGAGGTGAGTTTTAAAAGTATGATAGGCCTACTGTGATGTGTTTTTCTATTTAATTTGCATTGATGTTAAAGTGGTTAGAGGGACAATAGAGCCCTGAGTACCAGGCCATTAGATACCTGATTGTAGTTAGCAAGTTGGGTACTACCAAAGCATGTCCAGAGTGCATAAAAGGAAATTGCTGTGCGGTCATGACTCATGACTGCCGGTGTGGTGTTAATACGGTCAACAACAGCCCTAGCATTACCATACTTTCATTTGGAGAGTTAGGGCTCATCTCTGCTGCAGGGAGATATTCACCAGAGAAGCTTTAGCACAGATGCACAGTCAGGTGTTATTGATTGTTTAGCCTCCAGCAGTAAGGCACGGTGTTTGATGTCTCTCTCTGTCTGCTATTGTCCCACTGTGTTGTCTCGTAGTCAACGTTGCCAGTGGCTCAGTAGCACACTCTTAGTAGCTTTTAAGACTTTCCTATCATCACTTTTTTCCCTTCTCTTCCTTCACTTTATCATCTCCCATTAGGCCGTCTTCCCTGAGTTGCACACAGAACAACAGGTTAGACCAGCTCTCGTTCCTCTTCCCAGTTGGTTAATTCTTATGTAGCTTGCCCTATGTTTCTACTTCCATTAAATACCATCCTCCAAGGTTGTTAGATGAGACTTGTTTTGATGCTCTTGTTGTTTCATATCCCATTTTCTTTCATGACTTACCTCTCTGTAACAAATAGAGGCAGTTGTATTTCAATTGAAAGTCTGGTGATCCCTTATGATTTGAGTGAAGGAACGGGTTCATAACTCACTTTACAATAGTTTGTGTTTGATGATATCCTTGGATGGCTTCTACTATACATCTTTGAATAGATGACAGGTTCCAAGGATATGGTAACATGTGTCTGCTCAACTTGATAATTTTTCTATCCAAAGACGGAATGGCTGAGGATGAGAGTGACATGCTGAATATCCATGGAGAGAGACACAGGAGTTGAGATGGAATCAGCCGTCCACAGAGCACAGAGGGAGGCTGACAATGAGAGGCAATGGGTAACAATGCATGTCCGTGGAGCTAGGTCTGGGTGGGTGTATGAAATATGAAAGGCCATTGTTATCATTGACTGTCTGTGCACGAGAGATGCGATGTGACAGTTGAGCAGAGCTGCGAGGGCAGAGATGAATTCGCAAATGGTAGCCCCAGGGACCAGCGGGTTGGGGTGTGGGGATGAGGATGTGTGGTTGGTAGGAAGGGAGAGAGCAAGAGAGGGCTCAGGAAGGCACACTGTTCAGCCTGCTGGATCTTTTCTCTCTCTCTCAATTCAATTCAAGGGGCCTTATTGGCATGGGAAACATATGTTTACATTGCCGAAGCAAATGAAATAGATAAACAAAAGTGAAATAAACAATAAAAAAAAGTTTCATGTACATGGATTGTATAATGTTGTATGTTCTCTCTTTCTCTCTGTCTCTCAATTCAATTCAATTCGCTTTATTGGCATGACGTAACAATGTACACACTGCCAAAGCTTCTTTTGGATATTTATAATATAAAATTTTAAAAAAGAGAATCAAAATTGTCAACGGGACAACAGTAACAACAATAACCAAGGGTCAAAATAACCATAAAATTCAACAATAACAATAAGCATACAGTAGAAGTACACGTGCAGGTTGATTGGTCTGTCAGACACTGTCCCCAACTTATGGCAGACAGCAATGTAGTGTGCTGCCAACCCACAGCTTTCTGCGTCCTCCCCCAACAGGACGGGTAGCCTATCCTCATCAGAGAGGTCTTTGAAACCTTGAATAAGGGTTTCAAATTTGGGAAAATGACACTCTCTAATTGTTTTATATTTTTGACATTTTGTCAGGAAATGCAGCTCCGTCTCAGGTTCTGCTGTTGTGCAGTGGTTGCACAGACTTTCCTCTATAGGGAGCCAGGTTTTCCTGTGTCTACCCTTCTCAATTGCAAGGCTGTGCTCATGAGCCTGTACTTTGTCAGGTTTTTTTCTAAGGTTTTGATCAGTAACCATGATAAAATATTAGCCACGGCGTACTGTCGATTTAGGGCCAGATAGCACTGCATTTTGCTTTGTGTTTGTGCTTGTGTTTCCAATAAGCAAGTGTAGTTTTGTTTTGACTGTGTTGTAATTTGGTTTATTCTGATTGATTGGATGTTCTGGTCCTGAGGCTTCAGTGTGTTAGTAGAACAGGTTTGTGAACTCAGCCCCAGGACCAGCTGGATGAGGGAACTTTTTTCTTTGCTCAGCTCTTGGCATTGCAGGGCTTGGTAATGATATGAGAGGGGGTCACTGTATTTTAGATGTTTCCAAAACTTAATTGCTCTTTTTGAGTTTTTATTATTAATGGATATTAGCCAAATTCTGCCCTGCATGCATTGTTTGTAGTTTTCCTCTGGACATTGTAGGAGAATCTTACAGAACTCTGCCAATGCAGGGTTTCAATGGGGTGTTTGTCCCATTTGATGAAATCTTGTTTTGCAAGTGGACCCCACACCTCACTGCCATAAAGTGCAATTGGTTCAATGACATATTCAATTAGTTTTAGCCAAATTTTAATAGGTATTTCAATTTGAATTAGCTTTTTAATGGCGTAGAATGCCCTGCGTGCTTTCTCTCTCTGTTCATTCACTGCCTCATTAAGGTGTCCAGTTGAGCTTATTTTTAAACCTAAGTAATTGTAGTGTGTACAGTACTCTATATATTTTGTACCAATTGAGAACTTTGGTCTAATTCCCTGAGATCTGGATCTTCTCTGGAAAATCATTATTTTAGTCTTTTTGGGGTTTACTGCCAGGGCCCAGGGCATTTAACTTCTGATTGTGGAGACTAACACCAGGGGCTGAGGATTTTTCTAGAATAGTGGCCAATTTGTTCATGTAAATATTGAAGAGTGCAGGGCTCAGATTGCAACCCTGGCGAAGGCCCCGCCCCTGGTTAAAGAATTCTGTTATTTTCTTACCAATTTTAATGCTGCACGTATTGCCAGTATACATTGATTTAATTATGCCATATGTTTTACCCCCTACACCACTTTCAATAACTTTGTAGAACAGTCCTGTATGCCAAATGGAATCAAATTKTTTTTGGAAGTCGATAAAGCAAGCGTATATTTTGGTATTATTTTGGTGGACATGTTTGTTTATCAGGGTGTGTAGGGTGTAAATATGATCAGTTGTGCAATGTTTTGGTATAAATCCAATTTGGCTTTTACTCAAGACATTGTACTTATTAAGGAAGTTTAGAACTCATACATTGATAATACGACAGAAAACCTTCCCCAGGTTACTGTTCACACAAATGCCTCTGTAATTGTTAGGGACAAATTTGTCTCCGTTCTTAATGATTGGGGTTATGAGTCCTTGATTCCAGATGTCAGGGAAATAACCTACACTCAGGATCAAATTACAGTTTTTCTCAATTGCTAAAACACTAAAACCCATTGGCTGAACAAAGTTCTCAGTTGCCTGTACTCATTTAGCTAATTATGCAGTCTGTTGTCAATACCTTAAACCATTTCACATGGTAAAACACAATTTGCAGATCTCACTTAGACTTTTCAGCAAAACGCTAAACACATTCTCATTCTCAAAACACATTCTGCACTCCAATGCACATGTCATCCATACTGGTAAACACAAGTGGCAACAATCAAATACAAATAGAGAACACATGTCATTGATTGAACACAACCACTCAAAATTGATTTAACCTGTTTCAAATGATGCGACACAACCAATATAAGCCAGTTCAGAGAGCAAACAGGTTGTTGAAGGTGGGAAGGAGAAAGTCTGAGAATGGATAGAAGAAACAATGTGAGAGGACGAGTGCGTATGCGAGGTGGGCGACGAGGAGGAAGAGGAGGGCAAGAAAGACGAAGAGGAGGACGAAGAGGAAGATAAAGAGTGAAAATATCTGATGAAATTCGAGCAACAGTTATAGACCATGTTCTTGTCCATGGACTGACAATGAGGGAAGCAGGACTTAGAGTGCAACCCAATTTGAGCCCATTTTCTGTGTCCACCATAGTAAGGACATTCAGAGAAGAGAACAGGTACAGTATACTACTGTATTTTTGTAATTGCAAATTTACTGTACTACACTATATGCAGCTGTTTCAATAGACATTTGTAAAGTTAATCACTGTATGTAACGAGGCGGCAGGGTAGCCTAGTGGTTAGAGCGTTGGGCTAGTAACCGAAAGGTTGCAAGTTCCCAGAGCTGACAAGGTACAAATCTGTCGTTCTGCCCCTGAACAAGGCAGTTAACCCACTGTTCCTAGGCCGTCATTGAAAATAAGAATTTGTTCTTAACTGACTTGCCTAGTTAGATAAAGGTAAAAAAAAATATATATATATATATATATAATGTATTGTACTGCATGAATATGTTTTGTAACTGCACAACTACTTTTTGTAGAATTGCAAGGCTGCCACATGCAGGTGGAAGGACAGCTATATTCACTCGGGAGCAAGAGGCCATTATAGTTGACATGGTCCTTCAAGATAATGCAATACGACTCAGAGAAATCCAGGAACGAGTGATACAAGACAACACACACTTCCAGGGTATCGACAGTGTGAGCATTTCCACAATTGACCGTGTCCTCCATCGTAACAGGATGTGAATGAAACAAGTATACAGAGTAGCTTTTGAGCGCAACTCACCAAGGGTGAACGAACTGCGAGCTCAGTATGTGCAAGTAAGTGTACATTCAGAAACATTTACTGTAATCCAGATTGTCTACAGTACTAACACATACTATGTGAATGACATTACTCTTCAGTATATACAATGTATGTGAATCAGAAGCCTAATTGTACTCTACAGTATAGCACTGTCTCTGTACGACTTACAAAATCCTACATACAGTATATTGTATTTCTACACAGACAATATTTGACTTGGAATCCTTGGACAGACCCCATGAGTTCATCTWTGTCGATGAAGCAGGCTTCAATCTAACAAAGAGGAGAAGGAGAGGCCGAAACATGATTGGACAGCGGGCCATTGTTGAAGTCCCTGGTCAACGAGGTGGCAATGTCACAATCTGTGCTGCTATCAGCAACCATTGTGTTCTACATCACCATGTTARACTCGGGCCATATAACACCCAGCACCTTCTAAGATTTATTGCCAATCTAAGAGATATTTTATTTGAGCAGCAMGTTCAAGAGCAGCAGGGTCAAGAGCTAAATGAGAATCCCATTCCCACCTATGTGATAGTGTGGGACAATGTCAGTTTCCACCGAGCTGCTCAGGTAAGGGAATGGTTTAACATCAATGGGCAGTTTATGAACTTGTACCCTCTCTCCATACTCGCCTTTCCTGAATCCGATTGAGGAGTTTTTCTCCTCTTGGAGATGGAAAGTGTATGATAGACAACCCTACACCAGAGTAAATCTGCTGCAAGCCATGGATTTAGCCTGTGGTGATATAGGTGAGGAATCATGTCAGGGCTGGATACGGCACACAAGAGGCTTCTTCCCCCGTTGCCTCAGGAGGGACAATATTGCTTGTGATGTCGACGAAGTGCTCTGGCCTGACCCAGCCCAAAGACAAGAAGAAGCACATTGATCACATGTTTACTCCTTTGATTTTTGTCCCTTTTAGTATTGTATACTGTAGTACAGTGCATTGTAGGCTGTATACTGTACAATGGACAAATTGTATGGCCCTGAACATTGTGCTTTCCATTTATTAACAGTACTGACTGCTCAATAGATTTTGACTGGTTGCAGGTTCATATCAACAAAGAACAAGAATTACAGTATCACAGAGACAAAGGACAAGTTTGTGAGATGCAGGGTACAGTACTGTAAAAATAGGAGTACAAGGAGGAGAAAGAACAAAAAACAGAATTGCAAAGAGCAAAGCAGAGTAGTAATTTCTGATCAATTTTGAGCTACTATGATAGAACATGTTTTCGTTCATCAAAAGACAATGACAGAAAAATATGAATATTTTTTTAGATTAAAAAGTTACTTCTCCCTGAGAATTGTATGTTTTGAGCAATGTGTTTTCTATTTTTCGGTGTATTGTTTACTGACTGCTTGAGAGTGTATATCATTTTGATCACTTTGTTTATGATGTGAGAGGAGTGTTTGATTTTGAACAGAGGTAAAACTGTTTTGAGGCGAATGTTTCATTTTGCGAGGAGTCAGAGGTTATGTAAATAGTGCTTGAAGATGAGGTTTTGTGTTGAATGTTTTCAGGAAATGGAGCAAGGTTTCAGAAATTGTGTTTTAGCAATTGAGAAAAACTGTAAACAGTTTTAATATAGCCAATTTAAATTTTGCACTAGTGAGTTTGAGCATCTCATTTAGTATGCCATCAGGTCCGCATGCCTTTTTAAATTTGAGAGCCTGACGTTTCTTATAGAGCTCCTGGTCAGTAATTGGGGAGTCTAGTGGATTTTGATTGTCCTTTATAGCTTTTTCGAATCCATTCAACTTCTCATGAATTTGGCGTTGTTCTGCYTTTGTGTCAATTTGAACGGTGTTGTAGAGTGTTTTAAAATGGGTTGTCCATATGTCACCATTTTGTATCGCTAATTCCTCTTGTTTAGATTGTTTTTGTTTTTTCCAATTTTGCCAGAAGTTGTGTGTGTTTATGGACTCCTCAATTAGTGTCAGCTGCTTGCTGTTGTACTGAGTGTACGTTTATAGAGTTTTAAAGTCTCACAGTAATGAAGGCGTAATTCACCATTAATTGGGTCTCTGTGCTTTTGGTTGGATAGTGTTCTAAGTTTTTTCCTTATAATTTTACAATCTGCATCAAACCAGTTGTCATCTGTGATCTTTTTTTGTTTTGTTTTTTATCAATTGTGCTTCTTTTGCTGTTTGCCTGAATATATAGTTGAMGTTTTGTACTGCTAGATTGATGCCTTCTTTACTGTGAGTGAATGTGCTATCCAGAAAGTTATCTAAGAGTGTTTGGATATTTTGGTTCCAGGTTGCTTTCTGGTATTCTTCTGTGCTGTTTTGGGCCCATCTGTATGGATTTCTGATGTTGTACAGCTTACTGGGCTGTGAATGTGTGGTTGTTTCCATGTCTGCTCTCTCTCTCTCGCTCTCTCTCGCGCTCTCTCGCTCTCTCTCTCTCATCCTTTGACTTTTTCCACATTTTGTTGTGTTCGAGTCTGAATTTAAAATAGATTTAATTGAGATGTTGTGTCACTGATCTACACACAATACCCCATAATGTCAAAGTGGAATTATGTTTTGAGAAATATTTACACATTCATTAAAAATGAAAAGTTTAAATGTCTTGAGTCAATAAGTATTAAACACTTTTGTTATGGCAAGCCTAAATACACTGAGTATACAAAACATTAAGAACACCTGCTCTTTTCATGACATAGACTGATCAGGTGAATCCAGGTGAAAGCTGTGATCTCTTATTGATGTCACTTGTTAAATCCACTTCAATCAGTGTAAATTAAGGGGAGGAGACAGGCTAAAGAAGGATTTTTAAGC
Organism: Salvelinus sp. IW2-2015; assembly: GCF_002910315.2. Lineage (NCBI taxonomy): Eukaryota > Metazoa > Chordata > Actinopteri > Salmoniformes > Salmonidae > Salvelinus > Salvelinus sp. IW2-2015. Next base: position 27,854,856 of record NC_036862.1, read on the forward strand.
CTTGAGACAATTTAGACATGGATTGTCTCCTCCCCCTCATTCATTCATTGTGTCTCATTCAGAGGGTGAATGAGTAAGACAAAATATTTAAGTGCCTTTGAGCGAGGTACGGTACTAGGTTCCAGGCACGCCAGTTTGCACCAAGAACTGCAACGCTGATAGGTTTTTCACACTCAACAGATTCCCGTGTATGACAAGAATGGTCCACCACTCAAAGGACATCCAGGCAACTTGACACAACTTTGGGCCATTATCCCTGTGGAATGCTTTTGACACCTTGTAAAGTCAATGCCCCAACAAATTGAGGCTGTTCTATGGGCAAAAGAGGGAGTTGCAACTCAATATTAGGAAGGCGTTCCTAATGTTTGATACACTCAGTGTAAGTTCAGGAGTAAAAATGTCCTTAGCAAATCACATAATAAGTTGCCTGGACTCACTGTGTGCAATAATAGTGTTTAACATGATTTTTGAGTGACTACTCTGTCTCTGTACCCCACACATACAATTATCTCTAAGGTCCCTCAGTCGAATAATAATAAATAAAAAAACAGACATTGAATATCCCTTTGAGCATGGCGCAGTTATTGTTTACTCTTTGGATTGTGTCACTATACCCAGTCACTACAAAGATAAAGGCACCCGTCCTAACTCCGTTGCCGGAGAGGAAGGAAACCGCTCAGGGATTTCACCATGAGAACAATGGTGATTTTAGAACAGTTACAGAGTTTAATGGCTGTGATATAACTGAGGATTGGTCAACAACATTGTAGTTACTCCACAATACTAAAATAAATGACAGAGTGAAAAGAAGGAAGCTTGCACAGAATAAAAATCCAACACAACGCATCACTGAGTACCACTCTCCACATTTTCAAGCATGGTGGTGGCTGCATCATGTAAATGGTTATCCTTGTCATTGGCAAGGACTAGGGAGTAAAAATAAGTGGAATAAAGCTAAGCACAGGCAAAATCATAGAGGAAAACTTGGATCAGTCTGCTTTCCAACAGACACTGCGAAATAAATTCCCCTTTCAGCAGGACAATTACCGTTCAAAAGTTTGGGGTCACGTAGAAATGTCCTTGTTTTTGAAAGAAAAGCTATTTTTTTGTCCATTAAAATAACATCAAATTGATCAGAAATACAGTGTTATTGTTGTAAATGACTATTGTAGCTGGAAACGGCTGATATTTAATGGAATATTTACATAGGCGTACAGAGGCCCATTATCAGCAACCATCACTCCTGTGTTCCAATGGCACGTTGTGTTAGCAAATCCAAGTTAATCATTTTTAAAGGCTAATTGATCTTTAGAAAACCCTTTTGCCATTATGTTAACACAGCTGAAACTGCTGTCCTGATTAAAGAAGCAATAAAACTGTCCTTCTTTAGACCAGTTGACAGCGTAAATTGTCTCTAACCAGAATAGAAAGAGGAGTGGGAGGCCCCGGTGCACAACTGAGCAAGAAGTACATTACAGTGTCTAGTTTGAGAAACAGACGCCTCACAAGTCCTCTAATGGTAGCTTCATTAAATAGTACCCGCAAAACACCAGTCTCAATGTCAACAGTGAAGAGGTGACTCCGGGATGCTGGCCTTCTAGGCAGAGTTGCAAAGAAAAAGCCATATCTCAGACTGGCCAATAAAAATACAATTTTAAGATAGGCAAAATAACACAGACACTGGACAGAGGAACTTTGCTTAGAAGGCCAGCATCCCGGAGTCGCCTCTTCACTGTTGTCATTGAGACTGGTGTTTTGCGGGTACTATTTAATGAAGCCGCCAGCACCACCGAAAAGGGCACTTTGAAAACTAGTAGGGCAAAAGGGCATGTGCTCTGCACAGGTAGATCCCTATTTGTGCATGTGCCTGGTGCAGGCACTCCCTGGTGATGTGCCAGGGCCTCCACCCAGCTGGGGTTGTGCCAGGGCCTCTTATGCAGCCTGACAACAGCTTAAATCTGACTTTACATAGTAACAGTACTTGTCACTCTGGTCTCGGTCTCATATGAAAAGAGTATAATTGAAAAAAATATTTATGTCACAATTTGTACAGTTAATTATTAAAAAGTAAATAATTTGTCACATAGACCGGTTGGCTGACAATGATGCGACCTCACCGATGTGGCCGGAAGCCATGCTTTTTTATGTTTCGGAATGGTCAGATAGCTAGCAACAATGACAAGAAGCTGCCTTGTGGGGAATCGTAGGTGGCTCATTTCAGCTAGTTTTGAGGTGTTTTGACTGATTTCATGTCAATGCTAATATGGCAAAAAATTCACTAGCTAGCTAACCAACAACTGCAACAATGTATTTGACAGACAACAAGTGCTCACTTTGCAAATGTATTCATATTTTCAATAAACAACCAACAAACAACCAACCAGTCTATTTAACTGTGTATAACAGGGGTGTCAAACTCATTCCATGGAGGTTCTAATGTCTGCAGGTTTTTGGTTTTTCCTTTCAATTAAGCCCTAGACAACCAGCTGTGGGGAGTTCCTTACTAATTAGTGACCTTAATTCATCAATCAAGTACAAGTGAGGAGCGAAACCCTGCAGCCACTTTTCCCTCTGTGGAATGAGTTTGACACCTGTGTTATAAAACCTACCAGTGATACTTTTCTGAGTATACAACATACATAATATACCGTTTTTCAACATAATATGATTATTTGTCTCTCTGAAATAAAACTATATAGTGACTGATTTAAAAGAAAAAAGGAATACATGTCTTTCCCAAAATTCGTATTCATTTTATTCTGAATGGTGTAGCATTGAGACAAACATGGGAAATTGTGTGGTAGTTATCTGGGGCATCATTTATAACTGTTATAAATATATTTCACACAACATTTCTGTGTGCCCCATTTCTGAAAAGTCTGTGCAAGTACAAAAATATAGAAATTTCTGAACATGTCACATGCCATACTCTGTCAAGCCTGCTCCCGCTCTCTCTCCCTGGCATTCGAAGGCGCCAGGCTCCCCAGAATTACGCCCTCCTGCCACCATCATTACACACACCTGCCTTCCCCTGTCACGTGCATCATCAATTATTGGACTCACCTGGACTCAATCACCTGTGTCATTATCTCCCCTAGATCTGTCTGTACCCAAGCTCTGTTCCCTGCTTCAGGATTAATTGTCGTATGTCGTTGTGTCACCCATGTGCTGACGCTGTTCCTGTCTTGTTCCATGTCTGTTCCTCATTAAATGTTCTACTCCCCGTACCTGCTTCTCTACTCCAGCGTCGGTCCTTACAATACTGTACATACGCATGTTTCTGTTATAAATCAGACCTGTCGTAAAAACTGTAGGCTGAAGAAATTTGTCTTGGCTCCTAACACCTTGCCCAAACCGGCTGCGCTCATGCGCCATCGTGCGCTATCGTGCATAAATGTATTTTGCCCCCCCCACACCAAACGCGATCACGACACGCAGGTTAAAATATCAAAACAAACTCGGAACCAATGACATTAATTTGGGGACAGGTCGAAAAGCATTAAACATGTATGGTAATTTAGCTAGTTAGCTTGCACTTGCTAGCTAACGTTAATTTGTCCTATTTAGCTAGCTTGCTGTTGCTAGCTAATTTGTCCTGGGATATAAACATTGAGTTGTTATTTTACCTGAAATGCACAAGGATCTCTACTCCGACAATTAATCAACACATAAAACGGCCAACCGAATCGTTTCTAGTCATCTCTCCTCCTTCCAGGCTTTTTCATTGTTTAAATTATATGGTGATTGCATCTAAACTTTCATTGTATTACCACGACTACCGGCAAAACAGTTCGTCTTTTTATCACCCACGTGGGTATAACCAATGAGGAGATGGCACGTGGGTACCTGCTTCTATAAACCAATGAGGAGATGGGAGAGGCAGGACTTGCAGCGCGATCTGCGTCAGAAATGGGAATGAGTTCTATTTTAGCCCTTGGTAGCGCAGATGCTCGTTGGCGCGCGCGAGCAGTGTGGGTGCAATAATTGAATAACATGGATTTCTAAATTTATTTCGCGACGCTCGCGCACGGTCTGGTCAGCATGTTAGACCCTCACAAACTTTTACAGATGCACCATTGAGACCATCCTGTCGGGCTGTATCACCGCCTGGTAATGCAACTGCACCGACTTGCCTTGAGAAAATGTTGTGTGCCCGAACAGCCCAAAAAAATAAGAAAAACGTCACAAAATGTCATCATAAGATATGCAAAAACTGTTTTTACACAGGCAGCATAATTCTGATATTTTTTTCACTAATTGATGTTTTGACCAATCAGATCTGATGTGAAAAGATCATGTATGTCCAACAAAGTTAAACAAACCATACAACTCAGTGGAAATGATTAAAAGTAGTCATTGTGCATAGAGTTGTATGGTTTGTTTAACTTTGTAATCATTGGCTTTTGTTTAAACTATAAAAAAACGGGTATGTTCGCTGTGAGTATGAAGGTACTATTTTGTGCGTTTTAAGGGATCTCCCCTCATGAAAGTACTACTGAATCACTACTTATCACTACTACATAAGATCTACACAAAGCCTACTGGTTTTACTACTTGATTGCTATTGAGATGTCTAGTAAACCAGTATTGATTTATGTTATAATTTAAGCGGTAATGGGTGACAAATTGGGAAGTTTCACTACTGCTAAACACTACATATTTCCTACACAATTCCTATATGTTCTCTATTGAATTACAGTATGCCTAGACATTAGAGCTGTATGCCCATTCAATCCCGAGTGAATTACTACTGCCATTTGTGTGTATAGTGTTGTGTCACTACTGATCACTACTGAATTGCTCCTGCTCCTTTTTCATTTCCTACATAAACCCCCTTTGAATTACTATTGAAAACTGACACATTTACTTGTTTCACTAGTGTGTCACTACTAGACTAGTGCACATGTAATTTCTGCAAGATTCTAACTGTAGTTATATCATCAAACAATAAATAATATGCTTATACAAACTTAATTTCATTTTTTTTTTTWWATTACATTAAATGTAATATTTACACTTTTTTGTTCATCTCTTTGAGGCCTTGTCTTCATTCATCTTTGACTTAACTATCTTCAGATCCTCTTTTTTGTTGCAGCCACATTCTCCACCAAGTAACCTTTTAGAAAATAAAGACAAGCACAAGAGACAACCAATTATACAGTGAGCCATTATCAATCATCTGCTAACAGAGGACACTTAAGGTGTTTTCACCTCAAAATAAACTATATCAGAATCTTTAAAGTGAACTCTGGGTAAAAAAAAAAGCTAAATAACTGAGTTGTCTTTTGTATTCAAACTGCCCTCGCCTTTGAATGAGGACTCAACTCCTTCTCAACTCCTTCTCCGCCAGTTCACTTCACCTATTTTTTGGTCCGAGTCCTCTTTGCATTCACATTGCTATGTTTAGAAAGGAACCAAGATCTTTTCCCAACATTCACTCAATGCACCCTGGGTTTTTTCAAAGTGCAGTACAAGCCATTCCATAAAAATGTATCGGATCAGCTAGATACAGTTGAAGTCGGAAGTTTACATACACCTTAGCCACATACATTTAAACTCAGTTTTTCACAATTCCTGACATTCAATCACAGTAAAAATTCTCTGTCTTAGGTCAGTTAGGATCACCACTTTATTTTAAGAATGTGAAAGGATTTATTTCAGCTTTTATTTCTTTCATCACATTCCCAGTGGGTCAGAAGTTTACATACACTCTATTAGTATGTGGTAGCATTGCCTTTAAATTGTTTAACTTGGGTCAACCATTTTGGGTAGCCTTCCACAAGCTTCCCACAATAAGTTAGGTGAATTTTGGCCGATTCCTCCTGACAGAGCTGGTGTAACTGAGTCAGATTTGTAGGCCTCCTTGCTCGCACACGCTTTTTCAGTTCTGCCCAAAAATATTCTATAGGATTGAGGTCAGGGCTTTGTGATGGCCACTCCAATACCTTGACTTTGTTGTCCTTAAGCCATTTTGCCACAACTTTGGAAGTATGCTTGGGATCATTGTTCATTTGGAAGACCCATTTGCGACCAAGCTTTAACTTCCTGACTGATGTCTTGAGATGTTGCTTCAATATATCCACATAATTTTCCTCCCTCATGATGTCATCTATTTTGTGAAGTGCACCAGTCCCTCCTGCAGCAAAGCACCCCCACAACATGATGCTGCCATCCCCGTGCTTCACGGTTGGGATGGTGTTCTTCGGCTTGCAAACATCACCCTTTTTCCTCCAAACATAGCAATGTTAGGAAAAGTTATATTTTTGTTTCATCAGACCAGAAGACATTTCACCAAAAAGTACGATCTTTATCCACATGTGCAGTTGCAAACCGTAGTCTGGCTTTTTTATGGCGGTTTTGGAGCAGTGGCTTCTTCCGTGCTGAGCGGCCTTTCAGGTTATGTCGATATAGGACTCGTTTTACTGTGGATTTTGATACTTTGTACCTGTTTCCTCCAGCATCTTCACAAGGTTCTTTGCTGTTGTTCTGGAATTGATTTGCCTTTTTCGCACCAAAGTACGTTCATCTCTAGGAGACAGAACGCATCTCCTTTCTGAGCGGTATGACGGCTACGTGGTCCCATGGTGTTTATACCTGCGTACTATTGTTGGTACAGATGAACGTAGTACCTTCAGGCGTTTGGAAATTGCTCCCAAGGATGAACCAGACTTGTGGAGGTCTACCATGTTTTTTCTGAGGTCTTGGCTGATTTCTTTAGATTTTCCCATGATGTCAAGCAAAGAGGCACTGACTTTGAAGGTAGGCCTTGAAATACATCCACAGGTACACCTCCAATTGACTCAAATTATGTCAATTAGCCTATCAGAAGCTTCTAAAGCCATGACATAATTTTCTGGAATTTTCCAAGCTGTTTAAAGGCACAGTCAACTTAGTGTATGTAAACTTCTGACCGACTGGAATTGTGATACAATGCATTTTAAGTGACGTAATCCGTCTGTAAACAATTGTTGGAAAATTACTTGTGTCATGCACAAAGTACATGTCCTAACGGACTTGCCAAAACTATAGTTTGTTAAAACCTCTACCGACCCCCCTCCCGGATCCGGATCATCCTCATCAGAAACGCTGACTAGCATAGCCTAGCCTAGCGCCACAGGGATATCATATAATATAATTTCATGAAATCACAAGTCCAATACAGCGAAATGAAAGATAAACATCTTGTGAATCCAGCCAACATGTCCGATTTTAAAAATGTTTTACAGCGAAAACACAACATATATTTATGTTAGCTCACCACAATAGCCCAACACACAACGCCATTTTTTCACCGCAAAGATAGCTTTCACAAAACCCACAAATAGAGATAAAATAATCACTAACCTTTGAACAACTTCATCAGATGACAGTCTTATGACATCATGTTATACAATACATTTATGTTTTGTTCGAAAATGTGCATATTTATAGCTATAATCGTGGTTTTACATTGCAAGCCATTGGTTCACAAATGGCACCAAAACGGCCAGAATAATTACAGAGAGCAACGTGAAATACAGAAATACTCATCATAAAACTTTTATGAAAAATACATGTTGTACAGCAAATGAAAGATAAACATCTTGTGAATCCAGCCAACATGTCCGATTTTTAAAATGTTTTACAGCGAAAACACAACATATATTTATGTTAGCTCACCACAATAGCCCAAAACACAACGCCATTTTTTCACCGTAAAGATAGCTTTCACAAAACCCACAAATAGAGATAAAATGAATCACTATCCTTTGAACAACTTCATCAGATGACAGTCTTATGACATCATGTTATACAATACATTTATATTTTGTTCGAAAATGTGCATATTTATAGCTATAAATCGTGGTTCTACATTGCAGCCATGGTCACAAATGGCACCAAAATGTCCGGAGAAATTTTAGACAGCCACGTAATCTAACAGAAAAACTCATCATAAACTTTGCTGAAAAATACATGTTGCATATATAATTAAAGATACACTGGTTCTTAATGCAACCGCTGTGTTAGATTWAAAAAAATAACTTTAGTACAAAGCACAGCATGCAATAATCTGAGACAGCGCTCAGCCATTCTCCGCCATGTTGGAGTCCAGAGTCCACAAAAATACGAAATAACATCATAAATATTCCCTTACCTTTGATGATCTTTCATCAGAATGCAGTGCCAGGAATCCTAGTTCAACAATAAATCGTTGTTTTGTTTTAGAATGTCCATTTCTTATGTTGAATTAGCAACTTTGGCTAGCATGGTGTTGCTCACGTGTCCATGAAGATTTTACGCATGAACGAAAAATTCAAAAAGTCATAATAATAGTCGAATAAACTGGTCAAACTCAGTTGATAATCCATCTTTAGGATGTTTTTCACAAATATATCCAATAACGTCCCAGACGGAGCATTTCTTTGTGTCTACCTAACGCATTGCAGAAAACGATATGACAAACCCAAGTGCGTAGCCAGGTACTACCAATATGGCTGACCTCTCACTCCAACGAGTCCCATCCGGTCCCAGAACGGCTAGAGACTTCATTCCACGTTCTACTGCCTGTTGACATCTAGTGGAAGGCGTATGAAGTGCATACAGATCCATAAATAAAAGACAATTGAATAGGCAAWGCCTTTCACAGAGACCCATTTCAGAATTTRCACTTCCTGTTTGGAAGRTTGCCTGCCAAATMAGTTCTGTTTTACTCACAGATATAATTCAAACAGTTTTAGAAACTTCAGAGTYTTTTCTATCCAATAGTAATAATAATATGCATATCATATGATCTAGGACAGAGTACGAGGCCATTTAAATTGGGCACGATTTTATCCAGAAGTGAAAATGGCGCCCCCTATTTCCAAGAGGTTAACAATACATTTGTGGAGTGGTTGAAAAACTAGTTTTAATGACTCCAACCTAAGTGTATGTAAGCTTCCGACTTCAACTGTATATAATATACTGTATGTACACATATTAAATATTACTGCCTACAGACTAAGCTTTGTACTTTTACTGTACCATGTATCAAGGCACAAGGCGAGATCCAGATGCAGACACAGGAGGCAGATGGTTGGTGTCTTACAATGTTAACTAATCCAAAAACGGGTAGGCAAGAGAATGGTCGTGTACAGGCAAAAGGCCAAAACCAGTTCAGAGTCCAATAGGTACCGAAGGACAGGCAAATTCAAGGTCAGGGCAGGCAGGATAATCAGGCAGGCGGGAAAGTAGTCCAGAGTCAGGCAGTGGTCAAAACCGGGAAGACTAGCAAAAGAGAATAGAAAATGAGTACGGGGAAAAACACGCTGGGTGACTTGACTAAACATAGAAGACGAACTGGCACAGAGAGACAGGAAACACAGAGATAAATACACTGGGGAAAATACGCAACACCTGGAGAGGGTGGAGACACTCACAGGGACAGGTGAAACAGATCAGGGCGTGACACCATGAGGAGTGGGACGAATTCCGACCTACAAAGACTGTGCCTTTTGTGATCATGTCATATCACAGAATGTCAGTTTAAATAATACCTGGAATGAGTTTCAGGACCTCCAAGGCCGGCTCTTGAAGTCCAAAGACGTGCTTTTGAACTGCATGTTCATATATACAACAGGCACTGAAAGTTCCCTTCCACAATGTTCTTTATCGTAGTTCTTTATCATGGTTGCCACCTTGTTGTGGACTGAAATGATACCTAGAACCAAGAGACAGAACAAACAACTGAGTGGAATACAATTTTGTTGGGCTATAAAGTTGTAAGCAGCCTTACATCCTGTCAACTGCAAAGCATTAACTATGATCAGTACAGCAGCAACATGAAATCTAATGAATACAGGACTTACGTCTTACGTGATCCTTTGGTTTTACTGAGAAAACTATCCCATTGTTGGAATACAGGATGCATCCTTCCCAGTTCTGCATAGTTCAGGAATCTTGTCAATGACATCCTTAAGTCTCTAGAAATGTAGACACAACCACGTTGTCAAGTATTTAATAAGAATTTCAAGTGTACAGATCTTTCTGATACTGTTGTATTATTTCATTCTATATTTTCTTGTTTCTCGTTTCCTGGATCGAGAAACACTCGCTAGTTTCTCTGTCTATACATCTGGTACCAGAACCAAAATCAAGTAGCTGACATGGTTCTGGGTGCTGAGATTAGTGGCAACATGATCCTAATTTCAACAGTGGAATATAGATTTGAACAATTATATGAAAAGATTATTGTTCACATTATTTCTTCAGGTTTCTGTGTACTCATCTCCTTCAGTTAGGGCCCCATCTTTTTACGTTTCAGTGGAGGACCTGTGCTATACTTATTCAGTACTGTTTTAACAGTCTCAAGATGCTCTCTGATTTCGTCTGTCAAGTATGGCAGTGATGTCTGTTGGGAAACAATTAATTGAAGTTAAGTAGTGTTCTTAGCATTGAATGTAATTGTCAATGACAAGTTAACAGTCAACTTAACTTGATATGATCTACCAGATCTTGTGTGAGCTTGGTGGAAAGGCATTGTATTGTAACCTTGTTTTGCTCAAGAAGTGGACTGTAATTGAGATGCACAGACGTGTGTATAAACGAGCCATAAACCAATGTGAGAATAAGTTTCCACATGCCCTTAGCAGTAGTACCGCCATGGCTGTTTTTGATGCATTTTGTGAGTCCTAATAACTCTGCCATTGTGAAAGTTATTTCCAAAAACACCTGGGGGCCCATTTTAAATCCCCTGTAGGTCTAAGCCTTAGATCACAATATCTACTCAGCTAACATATGGCATTGTTTTAAGATAGTCATAAAATTTATAATTTTGCCATTTGATTAAGATCTTTTAGGGCTTTTAAGTAAGGTTGTGAGTAAGCTTTTCACGGTAAGGTGTATTCGGCGCATTTTATAAATTTTATTTGAAATATATACAAAATATTTGATCAAACATTGAATTGGCCTTTACTGTTTTAGCCCATTAGAAACACATTGAATAACACATTTGTACATGGCAACACAGAGTCCCAAAATAAATCATATGGAATAAGGTTTTGAAGTGTGTGTCTTAAATCTGAGAGATTTAAGAAGACACCCCTGAAGCTTGTATCATGGAGCAGAACAACTGACACCGCTGTGTTCGTGAGAGTCTCCCCGTTCGATATTGGTGACATATTAGTTTGTAGCTCCAACAGTTCGGTCTGGACAGTTGGTTTTTTGAAAAGACCTCTTTGAAATGAGGATGTCTGTGACAGAGTTCAGACGACTGCCATAAAGCTTGTGTATATCTTACAGCAAAACAGCTCACACTGTCATATTCTTCAGTCTAATCTTTCAATGGTGGTGACTTCAGTTTGTAGCTCAAATGCTTTGGGATTTACAGACGATTTCGTACGCAATAGCTGCAAACTTTATATCAGCAGAAAGAGGGGGTTGAACTGCAGCCACTACAAGCAATGGTAAGTCTCTAGCCTAAACACACAGGGAGCTAACTATTCAATATTCAAAATCAGGACCCCCCAAAAACCTGTTCTAGTTGCATCTACCAAATTTTTGGTTTGGTAAGAAGAACCAGGCTTATCACTTTTGTTTGACCATGGAATTTAAAGATAACTACTTGTAAATGTTCAATTATCAAAACTAATGACAGACGATAAAGGCAAGTTAGCAGATCTCAAATGTCTGGTAGTTCTGCAATTCTAGAAGACTTTTGAGACCAGCTGGTATTTTTTATTTAAAGATGTCCTTTCCAGCTTAATTCATAACGAATTGCCTTTGAATTATATCACACATATCTCGGTTTTCCTACATTTTATATTTATTTGTCTGCAGATATAAGCGCTGGTATGAAAAGTGGGGAGATAAAGCAAAGCAGTGCGACACAAACAACAACACAGAGTTACACATGGAATAAACAAGCGTACAGTCAATAACACAATAGAAACGAAAGAAAGTCTATATACAGTGTGTGCAAATGGCGTGAGGTGGTAAGGCAATAAATAGGCCACAGTAGTGGAGTAAATTACAATTTAGCAATTAACACTGGAGTGATAGATGAGCAGATGATGATGTGCAAGTAGAAATACTGGTGTGCAAAAGAGCAGAAAAGTTAATAAAAACAGTATGGGGATGAGGTAGGTAGATTGGGTGGGCTATTTACAGATGGGCTATGTACAGCTGCAGCGATCGGTAAGCTGCTCAGATAGCTGATGTTTAAAGTTAAAGAGGGAAATATAAGTCTCCAGCTTCAGCGATTTTTGCAATTCGTTCCAGTCATTGGCAGCAGAGAACTGGAAGGAAAGGCGGCCAAAGAGGTGTTGGCTTTGGGGATGACCAGTGAGATATACCTGCTGGAGCACGTGCTACGGGTGGGTGTTGTTATCGTGACCAGTGAGCTGAGATAATGCAGAGCTTTACCTAGCAAAGACTTATAGATGACTTGGAGCAAGTGGGTTGGTGACGAATATGTAGCGAGGGCCAGCCGACTAGAGCATACAGGTCGCAGTGGTGGGTGGCATAAGGGGCTTTGGTGACAAAACGGATGGCACTGTGATAGACTGCATCCAGTTTGCTGAGTAGAGTATTGGAAGCTATTTTGTAAATGATATCGCCGAAGTCGAGGATCGGTAGGATAGTCAGTTTGACTGACACACAGTATGACTGACACACAGTAACAATTAAACTGCCCAGACAATCAGTGACTTTTATAGCTGACTGATATGTTAAGGGCAGTGAAAGCAGCTGATTCAATGGCCTATTGGGATCAACATTGACCACCTGGTATGAAGTGGTGCTACAAAAATTGTCTAAAGTGGTGGTGGTTTTTTAAGAATTCCATTTCCAGTCAAGTGGCGTCCGCCAAAGAGATCTTCTGGATGATATCACTCTGGCCAGGGCATTTTACGATGATATAGCCTTTGTTCAGGTGAACAACTTGGCCATTAACACTTTTTAAGATGTCTGGCTCTGCTCCTTTGCCAACCAAGTCTGGCTTGATCAGAATTTATTGTAAACACAGTACAAATTGTATATCCATATTTAAAAAAAAAAAWTTCATGAGAGAAAAGGGTGAGGAGTTCAAATAAACAATTGTGATAATATCCAGAGTCCTTGCACCTTTGGGATCCACTGAATGTGCCGTTCTCAATGCTTCAGTTGTTGCTATGTCAACATTGCATGGCACTACTACCAGGTTAATGGTCTCTTGTTTTTTAATAATATTCAATATAAGACGTCTGATCTAAATCGACATGAAAGACCAAAATTGGTAAGAGTATTATCTGTTGAAACAGACTGCTAACATCTGTCAGTGATACATATGTAACAGTTTAACTTTAGTCCGTCCCCTCGCCCCGACCCGGGCGCGAACCAGGGATCCTCTGCACACATCAACAACAGTCACCCACGAAGCATCGTTACCCATCGCTCCACAAAAGCCGCGGCCCTTGCAGAGCAAGGGGAACCACTACTTCAAGGTCTCAGAGCAAGTGACGTCACCGATTGAAAGGCTATTAGCGCGCACCACCGCTAACTAGCTAGCCATTTCACATCCGTTACACATAGTCAATCTGAGACAAGGAGAAAATAACCATTCAGTTACTATAGGGCAAGACATGAGTTAGGCTTGACGCATTGATGGACCAAATACTAACCGTTAGACTACTTTAATCTCTTCACTGTCCAAATAAATGTGGAGAGCACTGTATATGATTCAGTGAAGTTAACAAGGTTCAAAATGCACATTAATAATAGTTACATCGTCTATATACAGTATCTACGTCCTCCTAACCCCATTAATTTTGTGACACTAACCTGGTCACCAATATCCTCTAGTTGGTCTTTGAAAGGTACAGTGGTAATCCCAGGTAGATCAATAAGTGTGACGTCACATACATCAGGAGACGTGATCTCCAGCGTGATCAGGTCATCACAGATCCCAACACCATCTCCGGCTAGAGTATTCTGAGCTTTAAAAACAGGTAATTGGGTAACATTATTCACCCCTGTAATCGTACCTTTGTGAATTTGACTATCTATTGAAAACTATAAGCCAACATAAAATGACACTGTCAGTATGTATCTACTGTATATTTTGGGGAATATAAAGTGACATTTAATGCTTTACATTCAGTTGAAACTGGCATACCTGTTCTGACATGAATCTCAACCAATGAGGGGTCCTCAAAAGTCTCCAATATCCCTTGATAACAGATKTTTACCTTCCATTTGCCTCCAAAACTCTTCCTTAGTTTCAATTCCAACAGACACCTGGTGACAATACCTAAGAGGAAATAGATTTGTTTTAAATAAAAGTTGCACCCAATTGGTATTTGTTATGCAATATAAGAAATGCAGCCTATAAATTGTAAGAGAACATTTACTGATCTAATGATGCAGTAGCAGATGCATGACAACATGTTTCTTCACACAGCACTGACTTGAGGAAGACCCCGTTGGGTACAAACATATTTCTCCATGCGTCTGCTACTCTCTACTCAAGATAGTTTTCATCTGATCCATCTCACCACTTCCTCTGCATAGTGCCACCTCAGATTTTTTAAATGTTTATTTTTTATTAAACCTTTATTTAACTAGGCAAGTCAGTTAAGAACAAATTCTTATTTACAATGATGGCCTACCCCTAACATTGCTGGGGCAATTGTGCACCACCTTATGGGACTCCCAATGATGGCCGGTTGTGATACAGCCTGGAATCAAACCAGGGTCACTAGTGACGCCTTTAGCACTGAGATGCAGTGCCTTAGACCGCTGCGCCACTCGGGACCCCAAGATAATGCATCCAGCACTGGTCTCATACCACAGCAATGGCTGGCAATGTCAGGTCCTTCTCGATTCCAGTCGATCTCTGAAAATCAATGAGTTCGARGAATGGTCGCACTTGTCTATCCAAACGGCTGTAGAATACCCCACTTTTCATACCAGCGCTTATATCTGCAGACAAATAACTATACCAAGCAAATGTAGGAAAACTGAGATATGTGTGATACAATTCAAAGGCAATTCGTTATGAATTAAGCTGGAAAGGACATCTTTAATTTGAAAATGGGAAACAAACCTGGATCAATTGTTTGGATTTCAACTTACCTTTCCTCATCCTCAGAACCTGCATCTGGTCTGTACATTGCTCGATGAAACACAAATGCACCAAGAATACATGTAAGACTAGATGTCATTTGTTCTTGAGTTATAACTTACATTTTTCATAAAAATAAAGTAGACTTACTCAGTATTGCTCAGTTGTGTTTGTCAGAGTATAAAGAGCACACTGCAGAGACCTGTCAATATACCTTTGTACTGCAACAATGTGCAAAAAGGTTACTACCCCAGAATGGACACAGTCTGTAGCATCAAAACAATGTCCACGTACTGTAAAGGACTGGCATTATATGATCATCTGCTGATTTCAAAGAAATATAAACGGGGTGCTCCAGTTTATAATAAAGGATAAGGGTCAATCTATGCACTCATCTAAGGCCTGACTACTATTCAAGAGTAAAAAGGGTAGCAAGCATTCAAACTGAGAATAGACAGCGTAAAATTATTTTGGGAGTACCATTAAGGTTGAATCAAATCAAACTTTATTTGTCACATGCGCCGAATACAACAAGTGTAGACCTTAGCCCCTTAACTTCTCTAGGGTAGGGGGCAGCATTCGGAATTTTGGATGAAAAGCATGCCCAAATTAAACTGCCTGCTTCTCGGGCCCAGAAGATATGATATGCATATAACTATATATATAGTTTCCAAAACTGTTAAAATAGTGTCTGTGAGTATAACAGAACTGATTTGGCAGGCGAAAACCTGAGAAAAATCCATTCAGGAAGTAGGATTTATTTTGGTTTTGTAGTTTTCTATTCAATGCCATTACAGCATCCATTGACTTAGGACTCAAATTGCAGTTCCTATGCCTTCCACTAGATGTCAGTCTTTAGAAATTGTTTCAGGCTTTTATTCTGAAAAATGAGGGAGTAAGAGCAGTCTGAATGAGTGGACTCTGCCGTGTCACAGAGCTTTTTCATGCGCGCGACCGAGAGAGTGCCGTTCATGTTTACCTTTTATATTGACGACGTTATTGTCCGGTTGAAATATTATCGATTATTTAGGCTAAAAACAACCTGAGGATTGAATATAAACATCGTTTGACATGTTTCTATGAACTTTACGGACACAATTTMGATTTTTTTGTCTGCCTGTTGTGACTGCGTTTGAGCCTGTGGATTACTGAAGAAAACGCACGAACAAAACTGAGGTTTTTGCATATAAAGAGACTTTATCGAACAAAAGGAACATTTATTGAGTAAATGAATGTCTTCTGAGTGCAACCATATGAAGATCATCAAAGGTAAGGGATTAATCTTATCTCTATTTCTGACTTGTGTAACTCTTCTACTTGGTTGGTTACTGTTTGTAATGATTTGTCTGCTGGGCTATGTTCTCAAATAATCGTAAGGTATGCTTTCGCCGTAAAGCATTTTTTAAAACACCGTGGTTGGATTCACAAGAAGATAATCTTTAAACCTATGTAAAATATGTTTTGTTTTCTGAATTTTTATAATGACTATTTCTGTATTTGAATTTGGCGCCCTGCAGTTTCACTGGCTGTTGAAGAGGTGGGACGCTAACGTCTCACATACCCTAGAGAGGTTTTAAGGATCGAACCCTTTCTTTCAATTTTCACCTAAAATGACATTCCCAAATCTTGCAGCCTTTAGATCAGGCATTGAAGCAAGGATATGCATATTCTTGATACCATTTGAAAGGAAACACTGAAGTTTGTGGAAATGTGAAAAAATTTAGGAGAATTTAACATATTAGATCTGGTAGAAGAAAATACAAAGAAAAAAAGAATAGTTAAAAAAAAAAATTGTACCATCATCTTTGAAATGCAAGAGAAAGGCCCTAATGTATTATTCCAGCCCAGGCGAAATTTAGATTTTGTGCACTAGATGGCAGCAGTGTATCTGCAAAGTTTTAGACTGATCCAATGACCATTGCATTTCTGATAAAAATGTTTTTTAAAATTCAAAAATATAAAAAACTGAAAAGTGATGCGTGCATATGTATGTATTCACCCCCTTTGCTATGAAGCCCCTAAATAAGATCTGGTGCAACCAACTACCTTCAGAAGTCACATAAGTAGTTAAATAAAGTCCACCTGTGTACAATCTAAGTGTCACATAATCTCAGTATATATACACCTGTTCTGAAAGGCCCCAGAATCTGCAACACACTAAGCAAGCCGCACCATGAAGACCAAGGAGCTCTCCAAACAGGTCAGGGGCAAAGTTGTGGAGATGTACAGATCAGGGTTGACTTATAAAAAAATATCAGAAACTTTGAACATCCCACGGAGCACCATTACATCCATTATAAAAAAATTMAAAGAATATGGCACCACAACAAACCTGCCAAGAGAGGGCAGCCCACCAAAACTCACGGACCAGGCAAGGAGGGCATTAATCAGAGAGGCAACAAAGAGACCAGAGATAACCATGAAGGAGCTGCAAAGCTCCACAGCTGAGATTGGAGTATCTGTCTATAGGACCACTTTAATAAGGCTAGGTGTCCCGCTAGCGGGACAACTTCCAGTGAAACTGGAGGGCACTCGATTCAAATAAATCATAAAAAAATATGGATATTAAACATTTAGGTACATACAAGTGTCATATCAGTTAAAATATTAAATTCTTGTTAATCTAACTGCACTGTCAGATTTACAGTAGGCTTTACAGCAAAAGCATGCCATGCGATTGTTTGAGGACGGCGCCCACATCAAAATATTTTTCCACCGGCACAGGTTTCATAAATTCACAAATAGAGGTGAAATATTCACTTACTTTTTGAAAATCTTCCTCTGATTTGTCATCCAAAGGATTCCAGCTACAAAATGTAGTGTCGTTTTGTTAGATAAAATCCTTCTTTATATCCCAAAAAGTCTGTTTAGTTGGCGCAATCGATTTGAGTAATCCACTCGTTCAATATGCAGAGAAAGGAATCCAAAAAGCTACCGCTAAACTTTGTTAAAACAAGTCAAGTTTCTATTTAATCCTCAGATACCCTAAAATGTAATTAAACTATATTATTTAATACGGAAAGAAGTATGTTCAATAGGAAAACGATATTAGCAGGTGTCCTCTTCGTCGTGCACGCAAACATGAATTTCCAAGTCTGTGTCCCTGTAGTAAAACTCATAATTTTTCCTCGTTTTGGAAGAAACAAGCCTGAAACCTTGAACAAAGACTACTGACACCCAGTGGAAGCCATAGGAATTGCATACTGGGAGATAGATTAAATTATTTCCCTATACGTTCCATTGGAAGAGCATGGGCTCTCAAAATGAATAAAAATCTGATTGTTTTTTCTTTGGATTTTCTCCTACCATATCTATTGTGTTATAGTCTCCTACATTATTTAAACATTTCTACAAACTTAGCCTGAAGAAGACAGAGCTGGGCTTTACGGAAGAGTGGCCAGAAAAAAAGCAATTGCTTAATTACCGTGAAATGCTTACTTACAAACTCTTAACCAACAGTGCAGTTCAAGAAGGGTTAAGAAAATATTTACCAAATAAACTAAAGTAAAATATAATAAAAAGTGACACAATAAAATAACAATAGAGGCTATATGCATAGATAATAAACAGCGAGTAGCAGCAGTGTATAAAACAAATGGGGGGGGGGACTCAATGTAAATAGTCCGGTGACCATTTGATTAATTGTTCAGCAGTCTTATGACTTGGGGTTAGAAGCTGTTTAGGATCCTTGTGGTCCTAGACTTGGCGCTCCGGTACCGCTTGCCGTGCGGTAGCAGAGAAAACAGTCTATGACTTGGGTGACTGGAGTCTCTGATAATTTTATGGGCTTTCCTCTGACACCGCCTATTATATTGGTCCTGGATGGCAGGAAGCTTGGCCTCAGTGATGTACTGGGCCGTACGCACTACCCTCTGTAGCATCTTACGGTCAGATGCCTAGCAGTTGCCATACCAGGTGGTGATGCAACCGGTCAGGATGCTCTCAATGGTGCAGCTGTAAAACTTTTTGAGGATCTGGGGATCCATGCCAAATCTTTTCAGTCTCTTGAGGGGGAAAAGGTTTTGTTGTGCCCTCTTCATGACTGTCTTGGTGTGTTTGGACCATGATTGTTCGTTGGTGATGTGGACACCAAGGAACTTGAAACTCTCGACCTGCTCCACTTCAGCCCGTCGATGTTAATGGGGGCCTGTTTGGCCCGCCTTATCCTGTAGTCCACGATCAGCTCCTTTGTCTTGCTCACATTGAGGGAGAGGTTGTTGTCCTGGCACCACTGTTGTCGGTGATCAGGCCTACCACTGTTGTGTCGTCAGCAAACTTAATGATGGTGTTGGAGTCGTGTTTGGCCACGCAGTCGTGGGTGAACAGGGAGTACAGGAGAGGACTAAGTACACACCCCTGAGGGGCCCCAGTGTTGAGGATTAGTGTGGCAGATGTGTTGTTGCCTACCCTTACCACCTTGGGGCGGCCCGTCAGGAAGTCCAGGATCCAGTTGCAGAGGGAGGTGTTTATTCCCAGGGTCCTTAGCTTAGTAATGAGCCTCGTGGGCACTATGGTGTTGAACGCTGAGCTGTAGTCAATGAATAGCATTCTCAGATAGGTGTTCCTTTTGTCCAGGTGGGAAAGGGCAGTGTGGAGTGCGACTGAGATTGCATCATCTGCGTAGCTGTTGTGGAGGTATGCGAATTGGTTTGGGTCTAGGGTATCCGGGAGGATGCTGTTGATGTGAGCCATGACCAGCCTTTCAAAGCACTTCACGGCTACTGACGTGAGTGATACGTGGCGGTAATCATTTAGGCAGGTTACCTTCGCTTCCTTCAGACAAGGTAGTATTTTAAGAGAGCCCCTACTTACTTACATTCAAAGGTAAATTAACATTAATTTGGCATTTAGCTATCAGCTGATCATTGATGATTGATGTAAATTCGCTAGTTAGCTAGCTCAATTTATTTGACTGATTGTGATTTACCTCTGTCTTTCTGCCACGCTCAGCTGTGTGTATCAGCCAACAATACTGAATATTGATGATAATGTAGGCTAAATCAAGTGTTAATCAAATGTCATGCTGCTGTGGCAGTACTGTTGAAATTTCAACTAGGAAGCTAGCTACACACACTTGACCAGTGACCGCATCTCTTAAGGCATGCATGTGGATACCTAGCGCGCAATCGCCGTACAGGGCAGACTGGGGAAAAGGCTCCAAAGGATCCATAGAGGGAAGATGAACCGGCGCAACCAACAGTACGTGGTGGGGGGTTGCAAACTTGACTACGACTTGCTGGCAGTGGGTTCCGAACAACATTGACAAAAAACATACACCAAAAAATTATTTTTGTGGAAATTATACCACCAGACTGGAATGGCAAAGGGACATGAGCTCCGCAAAGGTAGAGCCCTATCTGTGCACGTGCCTGGGTGACATACAACAGACTGTCTGAGGGAGCTACAGCCATAAAGCCCTTAAAATATTATGTGATTTCCATAGTGGAAGGCGAACAAATTCCATATTTTTCTTATTAATAATGTTCCCTATCATCCATGTGGTATTTTCTTCTTATTTTTTTATGTTTCAGGAATCATGGCCCTTTGATTTTAAACACTCTTGACTGGGATTGATTTATAAAGGCTTGGCACAATGCTATGGTCCAAACAGTGGGATTCCTTCTCTATCACGTGTTGTGTTGAGGGCTATTATGTTTTAGCATCGAATTACAAAATCAAACGTAAAAATTGTATTTTTCTTATTAATAACGTTCCTTGTTGTCCTTGTCGAGAAGACGGAACAACCCACAGAGTAAAACATATTTGCTCTGATCCACTGCGGGGACAAAGTCACCAGATGCTTGCTGAGTGTGGATTCAGTTGATGCCTGTCGTGCTCCAGCTCTATTTCTGCCCCATGCAGCCTCCTTCATTCTCTCTTCTCCCTCTGCGCTGGGTCTCTGGACCTCTTTTAATCACCACCCTGACAGCAGATTGCAAATGACATTAGTTATCAATCTATCAACCCATCACTGCTCTGCTCCCCTACCCCCATTCCGAGAGGAACCACCAACCCATGCGCTCAGCATCGGCAAAGTTAATCACAAACGCCACAAAGAGAGAGAAGGGGAGGAGGGAGAAATGAGACAGAAAATCTGAAAAAACATTTAGCATTTTAAATAGCTGCACCACTCCGAGTCAGCTGAGCCCCATTAATTAAAGGACACGGCCCGTCGCAGCTGAACTGAAATCTCCCTCCTATTCACTGTAAGACAGTGTCAGGGAGAATTATATTTTTCTCCCTCACAGTAAACCACGTAATCTGGGCTACAGTATCATAATTGGATGAGGATGATTTATGCTAGGCAGAGGGAGAGCAATGATAGGGAAACCCTCTGCGCTCACTCACTCAGTGAGGTGCAGTAAGTGTAACAGGTCTGGCCAGTTATTCACTCACACCCATCTCCATCCTCATCCCCCGCCCAGAGTTAGGATTTATATTTGATTTACATTTTCATCTCACAGGATGAATTATCGATGACTTATTCTGGCATGATTGCGTAATTGAGGAGAGTTTAATATGCACACCATTTATCTAGTGGAGCTGAACTTGTAATAGGATAATCATGTGCTCGAAGGCTGATACCACAGCCAACAGAATACACAATATCCTGCTCTAAAGTGTGAGGTGTGCTAGCCTCAAGCCTATCCTATATGTCCAGTGGTAAGAATTTCCATTCAGAAGTGTTAAGAAGAACAGCACCAGTATGTGTGTGCGACCTGTAGTACTCTGGCTGTTGCATGCTGGGATTCTGCTCCTGGCAATCTACTCCCAAACGTTCCCCAGCTACCTGCCCTCCATCCTCCCCCCAGCAACTTCTCCCCAGAGACGCCTTATTGTTTGAACAAAAATGTCCACGGTGTCTGTCTGACTGTTCAGTTGAAATGGAGGTTTGGCTTGTACTGAGCGTAAGCAACTGAGAGAGAGCAAGATTTTTAACATTCACAAATTGATTTTAACAGATCAACTGCTACATCAGCATTGTACCAATGGCCTCATCCCTCCAGCTTTCTCGTACAAATTGTGACAGCACCTGTTTTTGTAGACAGCAGGGCGTAGTATTATTAATTTACACAGCTTTCTATGTTGCACCTTGTATAGAAGGAATCACAGGACTAGGCGGAATAATTATCATATCACAAATCTTGTAGCCCACAGCTGAAGTCGGAAGTTGACATACACTTAGGTTGGAGTATAAACTCGTTTTTCAACCACTCCACACATTTCTTGTTAACAAACTATAGTTTTGACAAGTCGATTAGGACATCTACTTTGTGCATGAAACAAGTCATTTTTCTAACAATTGTTTAGACAGATTATTTCACTTAACTCACTGTATCACAATTCCAGTGGGTCATAAGTTTACATACACTAAGTTGACTGTGCCTTTAAACAGCTTGGAAAATTCCAGAAAATGATGTCATAGCTTTAGGAGCTTCTGATAGGCTAACTGACATCATTTGAGTCAATTGGAGGTGTACCTGTGGATGTATTTCAAGGCCTACCTTCAAACTCAGTGCCTCTTTGCTTGAAATCATAACCATCATACTGCTCAGGAAGGAGACACGTTCTGTCTCCTAGAGATGAATGTACTTTGCTGCGAAAAGTGCAAATCAATCCCAGAACAACAGCAAAGGACCTTGTGAAAATGCTGGAGGAAACAGGTACAAAAGTATCTACATTCACAGTTAAACAAGTCCTTTATCAACAAAACCTGAAAGGCTGCTCAGCAAGGAAGAAGCCACTGCTCCAAAACCGCCAGAAAAAAGCCAGACTACGGTTTGCAACTGCAAATGGGGACAAAGATCGTACTTTTTGGAGAAATGTCCTCTGGTCTGATGAAACAAAAATAGAACTGTTTGGCCATAATGACCATCGTTATGTTTGGAGGAAAAAGGGGGAGGCTTGCAAGCCGAAGAACACCATCCCAACCGTGAAGCACGGGGGTGGCAGCATCATGTTGTGGAGGTGCTTTGCTGCAGGAGGGACTGGTGCACTTCACAAAATAGATGGCATCATGAGGGAGGAAAATTATGTGGATCTATTGAAGCATCATCTCAAGACATCAGTCAGGAAGATAAAGCTTGGTCGCAAATGGGTCTTCCAAATGAACAATGACCCCATGCATACTTCCAAAGTTGTGGCAAAATGGCTTAAGGACAACAAGGTYTTGGAGTAGCCATCACAAAGCCCTGACCTCAACCCTATAGAACATTTTTGGGCAGAACTAAGGAAACGTGTGCGAGCAAGGAGGCCTACAAACCTGACTCAGTTACACCAGCTCTGTCAGGAGGAATGGGCCAAAATTCACACAATTGTGGGAAGCTTTTGGAAGGCTACCCGAAACGTTTGACCCAAGTTAAACAATTGAAATACAATGCTACCAAATACTAATTGAGTGTATGTAAACTTTTGACCCGCTGGGAATGTGATGAAAGAAATAAAAGCTGAAATAAATCATTCTCTACTATTATCCGGACATTTCACATTCTTAAAATAAAGTGGTGATCCTAACTGACCTAAGACAGGGAATTTGTACCAGGATTAAATGTCAGAGTTTAAATGTAGTTGGTTAAGGTGTATGTACACTTCCGACTTCAACTGTATATTAAAGCAAATGTATGAGAATTGTGTAAATACAAATATAAATCTACTTTTCTGAACCAATGAGGGGAAAATGTCAATGTCCCATTCCTCGAGTCAATTTCCCCCTCTTTACGTGTCATTTGTTGAGGCCTGATAAAGTGATAACGATGCTAAATTATTTCATAAGRAGCTTGTTAAACTATCAGAACCGGAGGAAATATATAATAAAAAAGCAGCAAAGAAGCTGAGTGGTGATAACATTTCCACTAGTGTTTGGGGAGGATGCGTGGCTAATGAAATGGGCCACACAGGGGACATGCTGCTGATACAGGGGTAATTACAGAGCTACTGCTGCTGCTCCTCACCGCCCCCAGGCAAGACTTAGGCATAACTAGGAGCAGCCTGCGGATGGGCCTCTCCATATCCACCATCCAACCTCGTGTCTAAAACCCACTAATACCATCCAAACAGTGGGTTGCCTTGCCTTCTCAAGTGCATCAGCCCTCCACAAGAGGCACAGATTACATTCCACTTGGAACTGTTTTAATCAGGGGAGGGCGTGGCACCACACTGCAGAGCCATACATCCTGCAGATTGTTCATAATCAGCCCATCCGGCGAGGAGCCAGGCAGCCGCACAGGCCTATTGTTCCAGCAGCAATTAGCATACCGGTACGTTAATAGGACTGTGTGTGGAACTCTTCAGAGTAATTACAGTGTCGACTCACAGAAGGGTTCTGAGGGTTGGATACAACAGCTCATCGATTACAGCGAAGAGGGGAACAAAATCCATTTGCAGCCGGAGTATAGTTGTGAAGTAAATGAGGCTATCGAATAAAGTGTTGCTGTTGAGTGAATCACTTCCATGAAAATAAACATTTTGAGAAGAGAAACAAGAGAAATATGACTGTCAGTCAATGGCTAAAGGTATTGGCTGTTCCAAGCCCTGCAAATGGCCCAAGTGAACAAACATGATTTAACAACAGCGATTCCAACAATATGACTGGAATTTAAACACCTGCAGAGATCCTTAAAGCTAATTTGGGACAAATCCTTTGAGTGAGACATTAACTCAATGCAAATGATATGAAGAAACTCAATTAACATTTAACCAAGTGGTAAAACCAAACAACACAAACAGCTGCACCTCTGGGCACATGAAAATAAGGCCTCATTAGGCAGATGGAAATTATTAAAATGAGTTAATATGAAGTTGTCCCCCAGTGCAAGGCTTCATGGGTAAAAAAAAGCAGAGTTTAGTTTATTTGCTCATAGGCAAAAAAACATAAAAAACTAGATTAAAATAGAGAGAAAATAAAACTCCACATGCACAAAAATTATGAAAACCTCTAAGAGCATAAAAAGGTAGAATGCTTTGCTTTGTTTAACTTTACACATGGGAGAAGACATGCCAAAAGCTATAGAAGTCTCATCAAGTTCTAAAGGGACCGCCTTGATCTGCTTAAAATCAAAACCAAATCCTGCCCCTAAAATCTAATGCTCATGCGATCTTTAAATAACATAACAAGACTTATTACATTCCACCAAATTACTACTGTATCCTGACCCTCTCAACTCAAAACCCTAGCCTTTGGGTAGGCTAGATAGCTTCATTGATTCAATCCATTTGAACTAGACAACAGTTTATCTAATCCCGGAATCATTATAGAATTAAAAATATGTCAGGGATAAGAGGCTTGGAATGTTCCTCTCTGGGAATGCCTAGTCCTAATTTCTTCTCTCCTTTATGATCTTTTAATAAAGTCAAATTTTTAATTTTAACATTTTTGGGTGGCTGTTCCTGGGAACTCTATAGCCATCCCCAATCTCCTACTACACCCTTTGCCCTGGCAGTACCTTGACCTCTCTAAGGAAAGTAAATTGATATGGCAAGAGCTACCCTTCATCATAATAATATCTGAGATCCATTTCCCGTCATTTCCAGGATAAATACAGTGACTCCATTCTTTGATTTGTTCCTGGTCCTGCCTGCAGGCATGATATTGATTTAGAGTTTTTGCCATGCAGCTTATGGCTTTGTTCGGTCATCTTGTAAAACACAATAGCGAAAAGCAGTAAATCTCCAATGTACACTTCCTCCTGCACAATAATGTGCTTGCATCATCTCCATTGTACAGGTTGCAGGCCTTGAGCGTGCTGCCATAAAAACACAGATATCTAATAGTATCACATGGGCTACACATGCTGGGCCGTGTAATAAACATATGTGATTTATGGAACACTCCCATCATCCCTCCATTCCAAATCCAGATCCAGTGCTATAATTGTACTTAAGGTATTTTTATTGCACTTGCTGCGCAGATTGATGTTCACAATTTATTTACTTTCAGAAAGTTTTTAAATAAGAAGCACCAAACCACGGCATATCCTTGGCACATCTTGCAAGTCCAGTTGAGTCGCTGTCACTTTGAAAAAGAGTGGGGATATGCAAATCTGAAGCCTTTCTATAAACCATGGCAAAGGCTACAGCGTACAATGGTGACTTCCTCTTTTGTTTGTCATCAGCAAGTAGGCTACTCCTATGAATATGACCATTATAAGCCTTTCCATTATGAGACTTTTGATATGCAAGTTTATTGGCCGTATATATAGAGGTGGACATGGAAAGGACACATAAACAGAGGAGAGAGCAATCAAACTGGAATTAAGGAAGAGCCCTAATGTCATCATCACTGCTGACYTCTGATTTCAACACCGAGGAAAGGAAGTCAGGAGAGAGCAGCACTTTTACTCAGTTTACTATGGGACTTCCACATAACTGTTCCCAGTCCACTACGTGTGGTGTTTACAGCATGGGTAGTAGGGACCGGCAGACCGCCCAACATTAATAGGCTTACATGTCCTACTGTTCTACTTCCCATAGCCATTATGGGTTAATGTATGAAATGGTTGCCAGAGGGAAGAGTTTTGTCCCCCACATCTAGGAATACAAGCATAAAATTAATATTTCATAGTGCTGCATCGCCTGTCAGACAAATTTGTGTGGACATCCCGTCAATAAATGGCTGAAAGATTGATGAAATTTGATGTCCCCAGGCCGAGCATGAACCAGCTTGTGGGGGTGTTGATACAGAGGCTATTTTTGGAGGATTCCTAGTTCTCTCCTCAGAGCTACTAGCGGCCTGGCCAACTGACTGATGCATCGGTGCTGGCATCACAGTGGTCTGGTAAATGAAAAGCAATGTCACAATAACTTCCCATCTTTGTGCCAGTCCAAATACAATCACTGGCTCCTCATTGCTATGTAATTGACATGGAGTACTCAGTGAATAAACCATAGTATCTCTCAATTCAATTTAGAACTCTTATTTGTGAAAGAAATCACCAATACATGCATTGACTAGGAAACATTTTTCCTCAGAAAATGTGTTTAACTTCCACTTAGGTTAACACAATGAAGTCAATGTTCTGTACATTCAATTACCATAATGATAGATTTCATACAGCAAGTCAATATATTTCACTCTTGCAAATACAATATAAATGTGGTGTAAGAAAAATGTGCTTTGATTATCAAGGAAATTGTGTGTGCCACTGTGCCTCAATTATGCCTGACTGTTTTTTGTTTATCTATGACAGATTGAAGGATTAAAGAGATATTATTGCATCTGCCTCAAAGCAACAGTTCCTCTGTTGTACCTCAAAACAAATTCTGGACGAGTACTAAATGATTAAAAGCTAATTAATATCTCCCATCATGTTTCATTCCACCCTTCATTTGGCATGTATTCCCTTGTTTAAATTGCTTCCAATTCTTAGCATGAATGCATAAAACACCAATTATTGTGACTACATTAGGCACTGCAGTGAACAATGAAGGTGGAAAGAAAACAGACAAACCAAAAATAGCGGAAACAATCATCATATTGGTTTTGACAATGATAGATCCAGCAGTATCTCACAGATTTGACAAGGTCCCATCTTGCCGAATCTGTCAAAATGGCTCTTGAACTATCTCTCTAGAGTTTAAAACACACAGCCCAAAGGAGCTCCTACTCCTGCATGGGTTTGAAGTAATGTGGTTTATCCCGACAGTAAAGATAAAGAGGTAGAGCTTGGGGTGAGGAGAAAAAAACTAGAGGTCTCCTGAGAGCTCACTGAGTTTCTGAAGGTTAGCGCTGCAATTTTAGGCCGATATAAGGCCGGTAGTCAATTCAATTATTCCATAAAGCCTCCACCAGCAATACATTTACCAACAATATTGAGAGTTATTTGACCTTCTTTTGCACTCCATAAATGACCTGGCTATACAAATAGCTTCTCAATTAAATTACATGTCTAAATGCAGTCTTATTTCACTCCTGCAATTCCATCACTGACTTTTTGGAGGTGGCAATTTGGCAACCAAGGCTGAACCAGGGTTTTTAAGCTTGCTGTAATGTATGTGCATCATATACACTAGACATGGTCCATCGTTGTCTTTACCATGTATGTTCACCCTTTGGATAGATATTTGATATTGTCAACCAGTTGAATCTATCAGGTTTGTAACATGGAAATAAAATATTTTAATCACGGCACGTGCCAGTTGGCTGTACACTCCAAAGGTTACTCTCGTGGTTTGATGGGAATTCCTCAGTGGCGTTGTTTAAACATCTGACATTTGATTGTAAGCGATCAAGATCTCCTTCTGGGACTAACCATTGATTCCTAATTTGTACCAACTAATTTAATCTCTAGATGGTCATCAGAGAAATTACATTGTGGGTTTGGTTACCAATAAACAAACAATCAACCGATTTCAGTCCATCAGAACCACTGGCAGAACAAATATCTGCATTACGAGTCAGTGTTAGCAAACCGTACCCCTGATCAACTGATTATCATATTGATGATGCATTCYAAGGAAAACTGGGTGATTTAAAAAAATATATATATATTTTTTTTTTCTTCTATGAGGACATTCAGATCTGAAGCCCTCACTTCCTGAATGTGATGTTGTCTTAGCTATGATATTGACTGGTTATGAGGCAATATTTTGCTTAAATGCTGAAATGTGGGACACCACACTGTTGAATATGTGGGGAAAAAAGCATTTTGAAAATTAAAATATATTTTGACGAGCTCATTATCTTCTCCAAAGGCGTTGAGGCTTCAAAAGCAGCGGGAGTGGAGGAGAGGGAGCTTCAGAGCCGCTGTGAGATGTGAGATGAGATGCGCTTGATACTCTGGATATCCATCTCTTATTAATTATTCCTGCAAGAACGTCGTTATCCCCTCCATCTTCCCTCTATAATGTACTCTCCATATGGCCCCTTTGGCAGAGGGTATTATTTTGTGTCTCAACAGGTGGTCTTGGTGAGAGAGGGTGAGGATTTGCAGAGCTTGATAAATGTGCTTACGCTTCAATTTCTTAAAACCGTGAAGAGGAAGAGGGAAGCTACGTAAAAAAAAATGAKCTGCTGCCCCCTTGATTAATTTTATTACGACCTGCGCTCCTTCCCATGCTCTTAATTATTTATGTTCATTTAAGTAATCAAACTCCTCCTGGGACCAAAGGGGGGTCCTCAGACGTAAGTGATGTGGGGCTGGAGCGCTTGTCGCCTATAGCCGCAGTTGGTGGCAAGGTGCTGATGCCAAGCACTTTTACTCAGCACTGCAGTAGCCTAGTACTATGGCAACAAGCAGGCTGACACCCTTCTGCATACACTAGTTCTGTGCAGTCAGAGTCACAGTCTGGAAATAGTCATAGCATATCAGGGTGGCAGCATGTAGCAGTGATATTCAGATAACAAACATGGTGCAATATTAAATAAATAATGTGCTTGGAGGCCTGCCTCAGCATCTTCCGCCATCCATCCTTGGAGGCCTTGAAATGGGCTGATACAATGTCACAGGAACTAACTGTGTGTGTGTGTGGTGTGTTTGTATGTGTGTTCTGTTCACTCAAGCAAATAGGTAAGAAATGCAGTACCCTACTGGTGGATGAAGTACCCAATTATCATTAAAAGTAACGATACCTTAAACGAAAATGACTGATGTAAAAGTGAAAGTCACCCAGTAAAATACTACTTGAGTAAAAGTCTAAAAGTATTTGGTTTTAAATATGCTTAAGTGTCAAAGGTACATTTGATTTCTATTTTGTGAAGTGCACCAGTCCCTCCTGTAGCAAAGTACCCCCACAACATGATGCTGCCACCCCCGTGCTTCACGGTTGGGATGGTGTTCTTCGGCTTGCAAGCGTCCTCCTTTTTCCTTCAAACATAACAATAGTCATTATAGCCAAACAGTTCTATTCTTGTTTCATCAGACCAGAGAACATTTCTCCAAAAAGTACGATCTTTGTCCCCATGTACAGTTGCAAACCGTAGTTTGGCTTTTTTCTGGCGGTTTTGGAGCAGTGGCTTCTTCCTTGCTGAGCGGCCTTTCAGGTTATGTCAATATAGGAGTCATTTTACTGTGGATATAGATACTTTTGTACGGGTTTCCTCCAGCATCTTCACAAGGTCCTTTGCTGTTGTTCTGGGATTGATTTGCACTTTTCACACCAAAGTATGTGCATCTCTAGGAGACAGAACACGTCTCCTTCCTGAGCAGTATGATGGGTGCGTGGTCCCATGGTGTTCATACTTGCGTACTATTGTTTGTACAGATGAACGTGGTACTTTCAGGTATTTGGAAATTGCTCCCAATGATGAACCATACTTGTGGAGCTCTACAATTTTTGGTCTGAGGTCTTGGCTGATTTCTTTTGATTTTCCCATGATGTCAAGCAAAGAGGCACTGAGTTTGAAGGTAGGCCTTGAAATACATCCACAGGTACACCTCCAATTGACTCAAATGATGTCAATTAGCCTATCAGAAGCTTCTAAAGTTATGCCATCATTTTCTGGACTTTTCCAAGCTGTTTAAAGGCACAGTCAACTTATTGTATGTAAACTTCTGACCCACTAGAATTATGATACATTGAGTTAAATAATCTGTGTGTAAACAATTATGATACATTAAGTGAAATAATCTGTCTGTAAACAATTGTTGGAAAAATAACTTGTGTCATGCACAAAGTAGATGTCCTAACCGACTTGCCAAAACTATAGTTTGTTAACAAGAAATTTGTGGAGTGGTTGAAAAAAGAGTTTTAGTGACTCCAACCTAGGTGTATGCAAACTTCCGACTTCACCTGTAAATGTAAAAGTATAAATGATTTCAAATTCCTTATATTAAGCAATTCAGACAGGATGTTTTAGCCAGCGCCACACTCCAACACTCAGACATAATTTACAAACGAAGCAAGTGTGGTTAGTGAGTCCGCCAGATCAGTGGCAATAGGGATTACCAGGGATGTTCTCTTGATAAGTGCATAAATTGGACCATCTTCCTATCCTGCTAAGAATTCAAAATGTAAGTAGGACTTTTGGGTGTCAGGGAAAATGTATGGAGTGAAAAGTACATTATTTTCTTTCYGAATGTAGTAAAAGTAAAAGTTGGCAAAAATATTAATAACAAAGTAAAATACAGATACCCAAAAACCTACTTAAGTAGTATTTTAAAGTATTTTTACTCCACTGCAGTACACACAGCACTTAAATCCATATGTACACAAAATCACCCTCCGTAAATACAGTATATTACTGATTAATTTCTGACATTTGAATGAAGTGTACCAAAAGTGCAAGGCTCTGCCACTCTATTGAATTAAGTATGATTGATCCACACCCTTTCAGTGCCATCTAAAACCATTCAAAACCATCTCAGACTAGACTGGCCAGTTAGAGTGCAGGAGATGTAAAATAAAGCGGTGAAAGGGGGAGCTGAGCGCATTGAACGGGAAGCCTCTTGATGACGTCATGCTCTGAGGGATGGCTTAATTAAAGTGTCATCCGACAAATTTTCATGTTCATTTAATGATCTCAAATCACTTCATTCCACATGAATTATGAATATTAATGAATGAAAGGATGGATAAATTGAGCCAGAGGCGAGGGCCAAGGCATGAGATCAGCCACCAGTGTATCGCCACAGCAACAGTCGCTTCCTTCCAGAATGGGGGACTAATGTGGAGGAACAAAACCCATACGTGATTTCACCACAGGCTAGTCGCCTAGTTCTTGGGCTGGCCTGGTCGTTGCATCTCACTTTTTTGAATGCTCATTCACTCCCATCTTGRCCCGGAGCGGTATTCCCCTTTGGTCAAGTTGTTCACTTCAATCAAAAATAATGCAAGCTCCAAGATATGGGCGCAGAGACAGAAACCAAAGTGGCCAGTGTTAATCATGCTAAATGTGTAACATTTTGACATTTCAGTTCTCTTACAATAAATGGAATGCCAACATTCCAATCTTTCAATACACTTAAGTGTCTCCTTAATTATTAAAAACATATAAAAGACCATAGTGCTTGTTATATGCTGTGTTTACTAGATTAAGATGAGAGAGATACAGCTGGGGTCAACATGTAAATGTATCTTACCATAGCGAGACAGGCGATGAGGCATATACTGTAACTGTGGGTGTTTAATAAGTGAACGCATCTTGCATGCAACAAGTATTTATATTTACATAGTTAAATATGCCATGATGTCATTCTGAGAATAATTAGGTGAACAGTTTTCAATTTCCGAAGCTATTTGCATGACGCAATGTAGCATCATCTTTCAACATTGACACAATGTTGCAGTTCCAATATATTCAATCCCTATCTGCACTGCATCATTGGTCAGTTCCACTATCTATCGCTGTGTTTTGTACGAATGAGATTGTCTATGAAATAGAATCCAGGTACACTCAGTAAGGCCAAACTCAAAAGTGCATATTTCTCTTTCCACTAAGATTTTTTTTCTTTCTCTTTTTTGCTTTTACAAAAGCTCAATAGTAGGTTATGCCCTTGTTACAGCAAGCTAATCAAACCAGTGTGTTCTCCATAGGGATGCAGTCTATCATTGGAACAACACTGCCATCTGCTGCCACTCTGGAGAGAAACCAATGGGTTAACTCCCTGCTGTTACAAAATAATACTATTCCACTTGAATAGAGAGCAATCCCAATTGGTGTTTCATATTATGAATCTGAAATATGACAAGATTTAGGTTTCATCCAAAATTCCATGGAGAAAGTCTACTAAGCAGATGTATTCGTGAAATAAAAAAGGCTCAGCGCAAACTTTGTTTTCTTTCAGCATCTCTTCGTTTTTTTCTAACTCAAAGCAACTCTTTCTGCTCTGTCTCCCTCACTAGCTCAGCCTGTTCGCTTGTTGTTCCCGACTTTACTCTATTTCATGCCTATTTTCATCTGTTTCTGCTTTAAGTCCAATAGTTCTGCTGTTCCTTAGTGCGCTCCTGAATTCCATCCAACGCTATAAAAAGGGAAAAGGCATCAGGGAGATATATGGGTTAATAACTATTCTGGGTCAAATAATAGATTAATGTGCCTTAGTCATCAGAGTGCATTGCTGCACAGGTGTGGTTTTATGGTATAGATTTATTGCTGTCAGCTGTCAAAAATGTGCTGCATTTGAAATCATAAATATTTAATGTGAAAGTGCCGATACATCAAGTGTTAACTACCCTATACTGTACACGACACGTGATGCCCATAACAAACTGGGCTGTAAAAAGAATTGATGATTTTAGTATTAAACTATAGATTTTATTGCCACATTATGAATGATAGCCATAAATCCTGTGAAAATGACATAAATAAATCATACAGATTTACATGACATGTTTAGTTGATTCACTAATTCCTAGAACATTTACTGTACAGAACATTTCACGAACACTCCCTGCCTAGTTAAATAGACCTAATAGTGGGTATCCTGTAAATAATTCTGCCTCATGGACCATGAAAGCAGGAAAAAGAACAGCCTTCAAAATAGTCRCTCTTATCTTTACAGTGTGGTCCTCATGCACAGCCTCAATCACAATCTCTATGGGATTTCTCCAGGCATGGGGAAAATCATTAGACTTTTAATCAATCTAATTAATATAGCAGCCACGCACAGTTCAAGTGCCATCTGATTAGAGAGGAAGTCAAGCTTTTCACACGGCTCATTTGACCTCAACGCTATAATGATGCTGCCATCACCACAAGGCCAGGGGCATACCTCGCAMGGTGCTTGAGTCAGTGATCCGATCGCATGCACCGGACTGTGGCATGTACTTGTACAGGACATTCTTATCAGCATGCACATCGACTTCCAGGGGGATGAGGAGACCTATACACACAGTTGGAGGAGGGCACACTATTACAGCTTGTTTGAATCATCACCTTCTCTACTCTATAGAGCTGTTAGTAAGGATAGGTTACTTGCTGCAGGAAATGTCAGAGAACCCCAGAAGAAGTTATGCAATGTGGTATCATGGCAATTCGTAATATTCTATATGTAAATCTTTAATTCTTAATTTWGTATTTTATTTATTTAACCTTTATTTAACCTGGCAAGTCAGTTAAAACCTCTCTAGGGTATGTGGGATGCTAGCGTCCCACCTGGCCAACATCCAGTGAAATTGCAGAGCGCCAAATTCAAAAACAGAAATAGTCATAATAAAAATTCATAAAACATACAAGTGTTATACATKGGRTTAAAGATMAACTTCTTGTTAATCCAACCGCTGCGTCAGATTTCAAAAAGGCTTTACGGCGAAAGCATACCATGCGATTATCTGAGGACAGCGCCCAGCACACAAATCATTACAAACAGTTACCAGCCAAGTAGAGGAGTTACAAAAGTCAGAAATAGCGATAAAATTAATCACTTACCTTTGATGATCTTCATATGGTTGCACTCACAAGACTCCCAGTTACACAATAAACACAACAGTGTTTATTGCAATAAACACAACAGTTACACAATAAACAATTGCTTCGTCAATATAAAAGAAAAACAAGAAAGGCMCGCTCTAGGTCATGCGCACCAAACAGGTCTGGGGACTTTCCACTATGCACTCACGCAGAGTGGTCTTACTCCCTCATTTTTCAGAATACAAGCCTGAAACAATTTCTAAAGACTGTTGACATCTAGTGGAAGCCATAGGAAGTAATCTGAGTCCTAAGTCATTGGATACTGTATAGGCAGTCAATGTAAAATTACAAACATAAAAAAATCCCACTCCTGGATGGATTTTTCTCAGGTTTTTGCCTGCCATATCAGTTCTGTTATACTCACAGACATTATTTTAACAGTTTTGGATACTTTAGAGTTTTCTATCCACATCTACCAATTATATGCATATCCTAGCTTCTGGGCCTGAGTAACAGGCAGTTTACTTTGGGCACGCTTTTCATCTGGAGGTGAAAATAGTGCTCCCTACCCTAGAGGTTTTAAGAACAAATTCTTATTTTAAATGACGGCCTACCCCGACCAAACCCTAACAACGCTGGGTCAATTGTGCACCGCCTTATGGGACTCCCAATCACAGCCAGTTGTGATATAGCCTGGAATCGAACCAGAGTCTATAGTGTCACCTCATACACTGAGATGCAGTGCCTAAGACCGCTGCACCACTCAGGAGCCAAAAATGATGATGATAAGTATGATATGTTACATGATGAATAGAATAGCGGTCTCACAATGTCATACAAATTAGAGGACGTATATTATCATATGTCTTAACCGTTCGTACAATAGCATACAAGTTTGATTATTTTAATGAATCTTGGGGTTTGTATAGTATTTTACATCTTTCACTGAGACCAGGTTCCTTGTCTCCAGGGGGAGAATTTAGGTTGGTGGTTAGGTGAACTAACAAAAAAGGATAGGACAATTTATGTGAAAGGTTAGGGAAATTAAAATGAGTTAGATTAGGTGAATTTACGTAGCAGATTAGGTGAATTGTGTTAAGTTTAGAATAAGGGTTAGGGGAAGGGTTAGCTAAAATGCTACAGTTGTATTCACTGTGTATTTATTCATCATGTTGCTATTTCTATTTTTTACATCTTTATCTTAACTCTGCATTGTTGGAAAATTACCTGGAAGTAAGCATTTCACTGTTAGTCTACACCTTTTGTTTACGATGCATGTGACAAATACAATTTGATTTGATTCCCCCGATGCGACACAAACACGAAACCTTTAGATTGCTAGATGGTCACGGATTACGTCCAACCATCCTCCCTGACCAACTTCCCTACTTTTGTTTCTCTTTCAACTAGACCATTAGTAGGTGTCTTACATCTTGGAGCTGTCAAGCTGTCATAAAGTATATTTTGTAAGACTCTGAGGCCAGGCTGAGTTATCACCAGGGGATTGGGTTCACACCTTGCCCACCGGCACATTGGACAGCTGGGGACAGTAGTCCTACTTTGCCACAGCATCAATCAATCAAATGTATTTATAAAGCCCTTTTAACATCAGCAGATGTCACAAAGTGCTTATACAGAAACCCAGCCTAAATCCCCAAAGAGCAAGCAATGCAGATGTAGAAGCTCGGTGGCAAGGAAAAACTCCCTGGAAAGGAATAAACCTAGTAAGAAACCTAGAGAGGAACCAGGCTCTGAGGGGTGGCCAGTCCTCTTCTGGCTGTGCCGGTGGAGATTATAAGAGCACATGGCCATTACGGCTAGATGGTTCTTCAAGCTGTTCAAACATTCATAGATGACCAGCAGGGTGAAATAATAATCACAGTGGTTATAAAGGGTGCAACAGGTCAACAGTGTTGCCAACTTAGCGACTTTGTCACTATATTTAGCGAGTATTCAGACCCCTCTAGCGACACATTTTCCCCAAAAAACGACTAGCAACTTTTTCTGGTGTTATTGAAGACTTTTGGAGACTCTGACGTGAAAGCACGTATCGTTCTTACTCTTCTCAACGAGCAGTGGGTGCTTCCGTGGGCCCCACCCTCGTCCCAAAGCACTCACAGGTGGCCCAGTCGTCGCGCAGCAGTCCCTCCCAGCTGCAGTCAGAGCAGGAGATGTTCACCCCTCCGCATCCAGACTGCAAATGAATCGTGCATGCGGGAAGCCGATGCTGGCTGATCCCGCCCCTGGCTTACATTCAGGGCGGGATGTAAATGTAAAATGTTCTTTGTCTAAAATAAATCACTGCACAAAAATAAATCACTGCATTTGACTCACACAGCCTCAGTCACTTACTTACTCACCTTGTCCACTGTGTGTGTTCCTTTCTGTGACATAAGCTAAACATCTAGCTGGCTAGCTCATCATGTCTCAGTCTAAACTGTATACTCAAAAATACAGAAAGGAGTGGGAATCAAACCCTGAATTCAAAGGCTTGTTGAAGCCGTTTATTGGAGATGATACACGGGCATACTGCCTGTATTGTAATGCTGATTTCTACGCCAAACTTAGTGATGTAAAAAAACACATGACAACTCAAAAACATACTCAAAAGGCAAAGCCTTATAACAGTTCCACCCAAAACAAGCTGCCATTTATGGTTAAAAAAAWTTACTCTGCAAAAAAGGCTGAGGCCACCATGGCATCACATTGGAGAAGCATGTAGAGCTGCTTTCTCAGACTCCACTGCTGCTACCCACTTCAAAATGCACAGGACAAAGTGCACAGAAATGATTAATGGTGTTCTAGCACCATACTTTCTGAAAAAGTTGGTCYCAGATGTGAGTGACCAGCGTTTCATCCTGCTCCTCGATGAGTCCACAGATGTAAGTGTTTCTAAGTACCTGGGGGTTGTGATAAGGTACTTTAGTGACACCAAGCAGACAATTGTGTCAACATTTCTGGGGCTTGTTGAGTTGGAGGGAGGAGATGCCAAATCTARAGCCCGTGCTGTTGTGGCTTTCCTCAAAGTGTTGTCTTAAAAAAGAGAAACTCCTGGGGATAGGGACTGACAATGCCTCTGTTATGACGGGGATTAACAATGGGGTCCATAAAGTGCTGAAGGAGGAGTATGGCCTCAAATATCTGGTTCATATTCGCTGTGTGTGCCACTCTGCAGCTTGCTCGTTTGTAGTTCTAAACATATTTAGGGTGTTTTTGACTCACTTTTTGTCTCTCCCACGACGTGATTCCTCTCTCCTACAGCGTCCATCACAATTACATGCACATGGCKAATTATGCAAATTCGGCAATGACGTTATTTATCGACTTTAAGGACAGCCAATAGCTACTTTCCTTACTGAGGAGTTGGCAACACTACAGGTCAACACCTCAGGAGTAAATGTCAGTTGACTTTTCATAGTCGAGCATTCAGAGGTCGAGACAGCAGSTGCGAGAGAGAGTGAGAGAGGGTCGAAACAGCAGTTCTGGGATAAGGTAGCAGGTCTAGGGAGGCTCAGGAATCCTTGCATGGTAAACATTTTGAGCTGATCATTTAAAAAAGAAAGCTCTCACCAAGGCTACTTTTTTCACTATTAACTGTTATTTGTTTGTTACTGATCACCATATTGTAACATTCAGTAAATACAAACGTAACAGGAAGCTAATGGGGGCCAAGATCATGTGTACAAAACTAATGACATGTTATTTGATGGCATGCCCTTTTTTTTACTGGAGCGTAAGGGCATATGTCGTAAAACAAGATGGTTATTGCAACTTGAGCTAAGGAATTACGTCAGTTTTGCTTTACGACCGTACCACGGACCTCCTGTTTTAAAATCGCAGCATTGTAATTTGTTTACAAATTTGCAACCCGATAAAGTGCATTAGGTATAATTAAAACGAGATGGGAGTAGCGGATGAAACAGACAGGACTCTCTTTGTTGGAAATTTGGATCCAAAAGTGACGGAGGAACTTTTATTCGAGCTATTTTTACAGGTGCAGTAGCTTTGAATTAGCTACCTTCGCTACGATATCTACCATTAGCTAGCTAAATTATTTGCAATACTTTCTCAGTATTCAACAAATTAATTATGGTCAGAAAGCTTCTGGCCCGTAATTATCTAGCCATCCAGATCAATATAGTTCCTTCATCCTTAGCTAACTAGGTACCCGTTTGCAGCAACGACATTAGCTAGGTATCAATATTAGCGAACACATATCTACCTCTGGTCTATCGAACGACGACTAAGGGTTGCCTCTGATCGGTGTCGCTTTTCAATTTTACTGTTGTGTTCTCCATCGTCTGTTCTGTGTTTTCTCTTTGATGCAGGCAGGACCTCTGTTCAAAGTGAAAATCCCAAAAGACAATGATGGAAAACAGAAAGCGTTTGGATTTGTCTGTTTCAAACATGAGGTGTCCGTACCCTATGGCATGAACCTGCTCAATGGGGAAACTCTATTCGGGAGGACTCTCAAAGTACAGTTCAGAGCAGGTAAACTAATGTAAACCCCTTACAAGTCATGTGAATTGACTAGCTAATGGATAATTTGGTTCTGCCTGCAACTGAGCTGTCATTCTTTCGATACTGTAACTGAGCTGTCATTCTTTCGATACATATTTACAGGAAGCAGTCACATTAACAGTCCAGGGCACTCTCAGAATCAAAGCCCTGTGAATACTCCCAATCCACATGGGGCTGTGGGCAGGTATGTTGTAACATAATGCAAATTCCTACAAAACAATGTTCGTATGCATATGTAGGGGATGTTTTTGTGCATCAATAGCTTCTCTATTCCTCTGTAGTTGATATGGAATGCCATGTTTCTTGTGCAGGTTTGACAAGAGCCTAGACCAGATGGGTTCACCATCATTTTCACCCTCTCAGCACATCCAGAGGTCCGTCTCCTCTCCTGATAGTCTGCAGAGACAGGCCATGGTGAGCTTACCGCCATCCACACTGACCATTACGCTTGTCAAGCCATTCAATTACACACTGTCCTCATCTCCAGTAGAGTGACACTTATGTCACATTGTTGATGTGTGAACCTGCAAGTAAGCATTTCATTGTACTGTGTACCATGTACCATGTGTATCCTGTGCATAAGGCAAACTTGACTACATAACTATGTGGACTGTGTCATGAACATTTAACCAGTCTACATGGATCAGTAAAAGTGATGCTCTTTGGTCCCTTTCAACAGATTAACAACATGTGGCAGGTCCAGATGCAGCAGCTCCAGGGGGTGAATGGAGGCTTCCCAGCTGGTCTTCTGGGGCAGCCACCACCACAACAGCTACAGCCACAGAGTGGTGGAGGTGGTGGGTCCTGGCAACTGGACAGCTCCTCACAGCGAGGCAACAGGCAGGGGTACCAGCAGGACAGCAGCAGCCACTACGGCAGGGACCAGCGGTACCCAGGAGGCTCTGATGACACCGGCTCCAACCGCCACCACCGCAGCCAGCGAGATGACCAGCGAGGTGAACACTATAACCATGACGACAGGAGCGGGAGCAGTGGAGGCAACCGTAGCAGAGATGACAGGTGGAGGGACGGCTCCAGAGATGGCCGGTGGAGACGATACTGAAGCACTATGGGAATTTAAGAACAGAATTGTGAATATTTTTCACTTTTTTTTAAAGTACATTTGAGTATTTTACAGATTTGTCACACACTCACTGTGTAACTCCTAATCAAAACAGAATGATGAGTTTATATTGAGAGAAACATTTTCGTGCTCAAAAGAAATMTTTATTTTTATTTTGAATTTTTTTCAATTGGTTAGTCATATGTTTAGGATGATATTGACCATTTTTAAATGCACTGGACTGTGTCCAAGTAAACAAAATATTGATTGGTTATTTTAAGTTTACTCGTGAGGTTTTCCACAATTGTTTTACTGTGATGAATTTTTACAAAATTAATTAGAGATGAAATAGATTTTATACCGTCCACTGGGGAATTGTTAAATCATTCTACCCTATTAGTTATAGCTTTTTGAAGGCGAGGTTTGTTTGAAAAGATTTGCTGTGTTTGTCAAGTATTGGTATTACTGTGCACATTTCCTTTTATACAAGGTATGGTGCTCAACTGTTTTTAGTGGGAAATTGCTCAGGTATTCAGTAAAAAAAAAATGTTTGGGAATTATTTCGGCATGTTTCAGCTGTGTAATCTAATTCCACCAGCAACACTTACATGCTGACCAGACCGGACACGTCGCGTGTGCGAGCGTAGCAAAATAAATGTAGAAATCCATGTTATTCAATTATTGCACCCACACTGCTCGCGCGCCAACGAGCGTCTGCGATGCCAAGGGCTAGAATAGAACTCCTTTCTATTTCTGATGCAAATCGCGCTGAAAGTCCTGTCTCTCCCATCTCCTCATTGTTTTATAGAAGCAGGTACCTACGTGCCATCTCCTCATTGGTTATATCCACGTGGGTGATTGAAAGACAAACTGTTTTGCCGGTCGTCGTGGTAATACTATGAAAGTTTAGATGCCAATCACCATATAAGTTCAATGATGACTACAAACGATTTGGTTGGCAGATTTATGTGTGGATTAATTGTAGGAGTAAAGGTCCTTGTGCATTTCAGGTAAAATAACAACTCAATGTTTATATCCAAGGACAAATTAGCTAGCAACAGCAAGCTAGCTAAATAGGACAAATTAGCTKGCAAGTGCAAGCTAACTAGCTAACTCGCCATACATGTTTAATGCTTTTCGACCTGTCCCCAAATTAATGCCATTGGTTCAGAGTTTGTTTTGATATTTTATCCTGTGTTTCGTGATCGCGTTTGTTGTAGGGAGACAAAATAAATGTATGCACGATAGCGCAAGATGGCGCACAAGCGCAGCCGGTTTGGGTTCCATGTTACTCTGTAGGCTGAAATTGACTCTTTTTCTGATTGTTACGTTAAATGGAAAATTGATTTTACATTAGTGTCTTTTTATTAATTTGAGAATAGTATTGTAAGATACCCAACAGATTCCATGTACATGTGAAACTAGATCTTTTCATGTAATATTAGCATAAACATAATTTGTCCACAATTTTTTTTTGTGGTCTTCTGTTTACAGGAAAAGCATTACTATGAAAATATCAATGAAATGTTGATACAAATTGTACTTTTTCCATCCAAACACATTCCTACAGAAGTTAACTATTGTATGTTAATGCTATTACATGCAGTTATGCCCAAACTCATGCCTGGCTTGTCTGCTGTCTCTAAAAATGGACCATGTGTAACCAATATGCTTGTGCAGTGGGTTAGAAAGTAATCTACAGGTGGCGCCACATACACCTCTTTATTGAATCAATTAGGATGAGAAAGATGACCAAGCCAACTGATGATCTGTAGCCTACTCTGTCTTTAGAATGTTCAATCAAGTGACTGCTTGAGTTCTACATAGTCAAGTTACACAAGGTAAATAACAGGATCAACATGTATTTTCTCTTTACATTCAGTGCAACTTAGCTATTGTCAAGATGGTGGAACGATCATCTTGTTGACATATAGCCTAGAAGTGTCACTTTTTCATCACTTGAGCATCCACATTAGGTATTATTTCTGACTTATACAAACTTGGAATCATAGGCTATAGCTCTAAAGCCTGGTAACCTTTGGATAGGATTTAAAACTATTTGTTCAGACATGGAATTAGTTCCACTTTGGTCATTGTTTCAGCCCAGGATTGGGATCTCATGTTACAATTAGTGGCCCTGCTGTATGTGATACCCCTGTGTCGCCTGTACCAAGGGTTGTTTACAACAAAGTGCCTGCCGAAATCCCTTAAAGTCCACGTTGAGGTCATAATGTACCCTTCCGAAAGTGCTTAGGCCGCTAACAACGGCTCCCGTTGTGTATCAACATGTACATCCCCAATAAAGCTCTGGATCCAAAAGTGGAGGTGCATTTGCACCTACTACACTAAGCCCTTTGTCTTGCTTGTAATCTGGCAAATGTCAGATTCCGCCCTGATGATTGGAGGTGGCTCTAATGAAGAGGATCCTCTACCTTGTCACAGGCAGTACCAGGAAGGCTGTAATTACCACTGCTGGCTGGGGCCTAAATGTTTTAATTGATTGATCTGCTTGGCGTCTCTAGCCCTAGAGTGGCCGGATTAGGTGGCCGCTCCTGTGTGGATTTATATAGACAGAGGCATCATTCTCATAGGGGGCACGGGTACGTACTGCCTCAGATTTGTCCTGTTTWAAAAAAAAAATGTAAATACAGTTGTTGCTCTGTAATACTACTAACCACCTAGCAATGTTATTAAGTTGGCTTTAGCTACCCCAGATAGTTTCCCAATCTCCRAACCTCATAACTAGCTACCAATAATCAATGTCAGGCTATCAAGTTAGAGTAGCTGGATTGTCTAACTATCTTAGCTGGCATGCCTACTGGCAAGGTTAGTAGACTTTAGAAAAGCAAGACATTACTAAATGTACTGAATAAGACTCACATTCCTTTCAATCGTTTACACAGATTTTTGCAAAGATGCAGAGAAGCATGTTTAGCTT
Organism: Salvelinus sp. IW2-2015; assembly: GCF_002910315.2. Taxonomy (NCBI): domain Eukaryota; kingdom Metazoa; phylum Chordata; class Actinopteri; order Salmoniformes; family Salmonidae; genus Salvelinus; species Salvelinus sp. IW2-2015. The sequence continues at coordinate 27,897,721 of NC_036862.1, forward strand.
CTTTAAAAAAAGATCCATCAGTCAAGAGTATACAGACAGCTCAAGAGGTATGCTTAGATATGCAGAAAAATAAACACATTTTTACATAAAATAATACATAATGATTATGGCTCTAGATTTCAGGAAAAAGCTGTTTCATTTGTTAGAAAATTCTCCAATTTACGGATGGGGCTGGACATCCTCACGTATACTTAACAAAAATATAGATGCAACATGCAAAAACGTCACCGATTTTACTGAGTTACAGTTCATATAAGGAAATCAGTGAATTTAAATAAATAAATTTGACCCTAATCTATAGAGTTCACATGACTGGGCAGGGGCGCAGACATGGGTGGGCCTGGGAGGGCATAGCCCCACCCACTTGGGAGTCAGGCACAGCCAATTAGAATAAGTGTCTGCTTTATTGCAGACAGAAATACTCTTCAGTTTCATCAGCTGTCCGGGTGACTGGTCTCAGACGATCCCACAGGTGATCTGGATGTGGAGGTCCTGGGCTGGCATGGTTACACGTGGGCTGCGGTTATGAGGCCGGTTGGACATACTGCTAAATTCTCTAAAACGACGCTGGAGGTAGAGAAATGTACATTCAATTCTCTGGCAATAGCTCTGGTGGACATTCCTGTAGTCAGTACGCCAAATGCACTTCATCAAAACTTGAGACATCTGTGGCATTGTGTTTTGTGACAAAACTGCACATTTTAGAGTGGACTTTTATTGTCCCCAGGACAAGGTGCACCTGTGTAATGATCATGCTGTTTAATCATCTTGTTGATATGCCACACCTGTCAAGTGGATTAATTATCTTGGCAAAGAAGAAATGCTCACTAACAGGGATGTAAACAAATTTCTGCACAACATTTGAGAGAAATATGTGTTTTTGTGCATATGAAACATTTCTTGGAACTTTTATTTCAGCTCATTAAGCATGTGACCAACACTTTACATCTTGCATTAATATTTTTGTGCCCCCTTAGATTTTTGGGGTGCATGAGCCTATGTATATAGAAGCACTTTCATGAAATTATCGACCAATCCCCCCCTTCCCCATTCCCTTCCTTCCCTCCCGGGTGCACTCAGGTTGCAGGGTTCATTGGTGCCAAAGTATCCAAACCCCCTTTGCCCCCCCCCCCAGCCTCTCACAGTTGTTCTCATCTTCTCCCTTTGATCAAGCTATCAAACCCAAAAGAGCCCAAGCTTTCACATGCAGAGCTCCATGTTTCCTCACCATAATCCTTCACACTTTGAACATGGCGGCTGTAATCTACATAGGCTCTCCAGTAAGTTATATTTACCTCCATGGCTTTGGAAAAATATAATTATTTCTGTTCAGGCCACGATTTCAAAGTGTAAACTTGACACTAGCCTCTTTGAGGTTACTGCTGCTGTGGTCTCTCCTCTCATTAAACAGACAGAATAAAATGAGCCATCAGAAATGAACATCATGCCCTTTGAACTGCACATTGAGTACAGTAAATTGTTATCTGAGCCGTTTCACGAAAGCAATCGGGTGATCTACTAGCCTACATTTTCACTATAGCCTATCTGTAACTTCGAATTAAATATGCTGTATTAAAATCTCAGTTTTATGATACTTCTACGGGACTTTTTTAGAATTCCTTTTAAAGGTTCCACTGAGAGAAAACGTGGAGCGCCATTGAGGTTTCCTTGTCTAACCAAAACGAAGCCCCTGAAAGCATATTGGAAAACATACGGAAAATATGCAGCCTGCCAACTAAGGAATCACACATGTCAACTGGTGTGTGAGTGATTACTCATTTCCCTTGTATCTGTAGCTAGTCATTAAAAATAGGTTATAATGGACTTTTGGCCGTGGATATTAATTAACTCACTTCACGAGTAAGATAATAGGTTGTATTAATTTACATTTTGGCATCGGTTGGAGTATTGTTCCCACTCACAGGTATAACTATTTCTGACAAAAGCCTAAATGGTTGCAGGGTCGTATAAGACGCACCATTAAAATGCAATGTTTTTCTCTAGGCCTACTGATTTATAAGTGCTTATGCCTATTTTGTATAATTACTTTCGATGGCCCTGCAGTTGATGAACATATAGACTACAACAGTTTATTTTCTGGTGAAATCAATTCAATAATCGTGTGTTATTTAACTTTAATTTTCAAGACCCAAAAGTTTCAACGTGAAAGACAGTAGGCCTATTGTCTTGACAGTTACCCACAGACACAAACGAAACAGTAATTGCCTGGTCCTTTCCGCACGTCATTGCAGAATAGAGAAGGTATTCGCTTTTAGGCAGTTATTATCTTATAGCCAGTAGGTATTTGACAACCCTTGGTAGAAATAAAGCCAGAAGTTAAATTGAGGGTTAATAATACATATTTGAATGTCGTCATTTTTATTTGGCAAGTAAAAAGGAACATAAGGTTACTTAAACCTCATCGTTATGTTTGAATCTTTATGTTTGAAATGTCGGTTGTTTACTCACCTTGTAAATATATCCATGCCATAACTTTTTGGTTTTAAAGTCAAATTCGTTGACGAAAAMACCTACAAAAAGACCTACAAAACGGCATAATAAACAAATAACCAAACAAATAACGGCTACAATAGCAACAATAATATAATTATAATTCTATACAAATAGCATTAAAAAATGACCATTAGTGTGTTATTGTGTTAGGCTACGAAAGTAAATGTGTAATAGAAAAACACGATCGAAAAACATGTGCATAAGAAAATTACCAACGCTACAAACGTTCCTCTTTCAACTCACAAGAAGGAATAATACCAACCTGCTGCAATACGTTTTTCTCCGTAGTACGAAAGCAGGGTTGCACTGCAAAATACGTTTAGTGTTACGGTTAGTTTGTAGTCGTTTATTGTTATCTTTCTTAACCCTTAATTGCTTTTAAAGAATAGTTTTTACAATAATAATATATTTAAACTGTATGTGTAATCCCAAATGCATTAAATACATTCATTCATAGCCTACCTATACATTTATTTTAATCCGATAACTAGTATAGTCGTTTATAGTCGTTTTGTTATCCCTTAATTGCTTTTAAATAATAGCTTTACAATAATAATAATATATTTTTGATTTACGTGTGAGCCCAATGCATTAAATAGCCCATATTCATTCATGCGTAGCCTAGTTATACATTAATTTTAATCCCACCAATTAGGCATAACATAATAGGCCTGAAGCGTTTGACAAAATATCATGCTATTCTATTACCATACATTTAAATTCAGTCTATTTATAGGCTACGCACTTCTCTATTACAATCAACTATGCACATCCATAGTCCTATTGATGTTCGAGAAATAATATGAACACAATAATTAGCTGCTAAAAGGTTAGGCATAACACTAAAGCAGATACTAATAATGGCAATAATAATAATAATCCCTCCAATAATCATCTGAAATATTGTATCATATGGCCAATGTTACTACTGTAAAGTTTTTGAACGCCTTGTGCAATTAGAGTGGATATAGGGAAGAACAAAGAAGCGAGACCGGTTTGGGCTGCTCAGAGAGCGAGAGGGGTTGAGGGAGAGAGCGAGTGTGTCTGTCAGTCTGAGAGAGATAGTGCGAGAGAGAGAGACATTGCGGGATAGTGAGAGAGAGAGAGAGAGATATACGTTGATTGACATCTGGAGTGTCCTGCAGTAAAGATGTGTGTGGGGAGATCGTTTATATATAGCGGCGCGTCCGGGCACATTGTTCATAATAGCCACTCTGAAGCCCACTGCGCGGCTCAAGTTGAAGGCTACTGCAGTTAGTACCGCCAGGGATAGAACAAAGCAAACCTTTTCGGAAAACGGACGACTAAAATGCATCAATAACACGAATTTGCTTGAAGACACCCAACTCTCAAGTTTGAACTGGTTTAATTTTGACATTTTGAACTAATATTTGGGCACAGTGCGAAAGCCAAGCACATCGGGACATCATGCACTGTCAAGCCGAGTTGAGACTCTCCTCCTCCGGGCAGCTGAAAGCAGCCAGGCGTCGCTACAAGACTTTTATGATTGACGAAATTCTTTCCAAGGAAACATGTGATTACTTTGAGAAACTTTCTCTTTACTCTGTATGCCCTTCACTCATCGTTAGGCCTAAACCTCTGCACTCATGTTCGGGTAAGTGGATATACTTGAACTCTCAGTCAAATCAAGGGATGCTGATGAATGCATAATGGTGTTAATGGTTTATATCTAATATTGCTATGCATTCAGTGAATGCTAATCATTATTGTATGAAAACTACATCTGATTTTGTTTATCATGAACAAAGTGAGTTATCAGGCATATGCTTCTTATATGTCCAGGCGGTCGTCCATCATGGGTCTACTCATATCACGAAATACATAAGGCTAATGGTTTTATTAGGAGTATTGACAAAATAACTTGTATTAAATTGTCAATAGAGGCCATAGCATGGCGCAACACACCTGTGCAGAATCCGTTACATGTAAATTAACAGCTTTAAAGAAATTGAGCTGCATTTTCATGACTTTCTGTTCGATACATCTCTAATATAAGGAACAGGGACAGGTTCAGAATCACATTCGACGTCATGATTGTCAATTCATGTTGAAGTTTACCTGTGCAAGACGAGTACTATAGCGATGGATGATGTGTAAACTTAATTCAGGCGACTGTCCTCACTTGCACTTTTACTCATGGTGCACCTTTATATTCGTGTTAGGCCTGCTATATTATGGTGCTTACTCTTGTGATAGCCTGTTATTTACAGGGATTTATCATGTAACTTTAACCCGTGAAATAAAGCACACCAAATAAATGCAACAGGTACAGTAGATGTAATGTAGACCCCTAATGTGTTGTAACCTATTWGATATACTTGACCGTTTTAAATTCCTTTTACAACAGCAGAACGGATGTGACCCTTTTCCAATCCAAAACATGATTTCACAGTTTAACTGTCATTTCCATATACTTTCATTCACAAATAAAACATTTTGTACTAGGGCCTATGAAAGTTAAGCAACATTTACTCAGTATGATGTCTCACAATTAATCATCAAATTCCTCCAATAAGTCTATATTATTAGTATAATATATTACTCTGACATTCAGATCATTATCAACCTCAGTCTTTTATGTTCATGTTAAAAATACAGGTTGAACCAAGCCCCAGTGTGGTGATCAAGGCGTTTAGTAAGGTGAAACCTGATTCCCCATGAATTATGTTGACACTGTCAACTTAACATATTCACTTCTGACAAAAGACACATGAACTCAGAACACACAATAACTAACCCTGCACTTAGATGAAACAGCAGGCGTTTGGTTTCTAGAGCAGTAACTACTACGCCACTTGTCCTCATTCAGAAGGATTAATGTGGGCGCAGTGCTAAACCCAGAGCCTTGCCTAATGACTTTTACTGCTGCTACTTTGCATTTACTGAAGCATGGGCAATGCCCTTTACCCAACTTACTTTCTGGGGGGTATATGGGGGTGCAGGATGTGCCCAGAGTTCCACGGTTTGATATTGGTGAGGGAAGGTACATGGTGGTTAAGGGCAAGGTTAGTATGTCATCATTGATGGACATTTATCTACCTGACACTACAGTTGCTTGTGCAAACAGCATGAAAGGTTACAGTATGGTGATGAAGTGTGCAAGTCAGCCCCAATGACCGTCATTCATAGAAGTATGTTGCTTTATGAAGAGACATTCATTGCGATTGTCATCTCAGCAACGTATAAATTCATGGGCTACGTGTGCTTGATCCAACTGTTTCAGTGAGGAAGACTAACTTCATTCTTCATTCAGTATCCCAAAAGGCCAATCAAAACAAGTAATTAGTGCATAAAATAATGATTGCATGTTCTTCCTTAATCAATACAAGCAAATTTGAAAAAGCAACAAAACAAAACATTGCCACAAAGTGTGAAGACAAACTATTTGAATGCTGTCTCACTTGCTTAGCCGGTCAGATAATGCTTTGTTCACAAAACATCTAGCTTAGCACTTGATTTCTCTAAATCATCAACTTATTTTTCTTCACACTTATCATAGCTTACTGCAGTCAGTCATAAATGCTTCCAACACTGTGTTATAATTATACAAGAAAGTGACAAACTAATTTCCCTAAAAAGCATTTGGCCTGAAAGACTAACACATTTCTTTCCCTCAAATGCAGCAGAATTTCTAAATCCATTCTTAATGGGTTATTCTGCTGTTATGAGTCACAACAGCATTGACTACTGCTCTCTCAAATAATCATTATGATAATTACCTAAACTATGAAATAATAACTGCTGCAATTTGATGATGACAGCGACATAGATATAAATAGCAGGCGATGTGGGGTTCGGGTATGTGCTAGAGGGCACTGTAAAGGGTTTTGGCAACCCCGTGACGGATGGATAGAGTAACCAGCCCACATATTACTACCCAGTGCCCACCACTTAGCTGAGGGGGTGTGAGACACAGTATAGTCCCACACTTCAATGGCTTGTAACGCTCAATATAGAAGCTGGCAGGCTTATAGGCCCAGAGCCAGTGAAAGTCCATTGGCCCGCTGTGGTCCCCATCAGTGAAAGTGGAGTCTACATTCTCACAGTGTGGAGCTTCTGCTCTAGCAATTACCAGTAGAGGCTGCTATAGGACAGTGGTCCCAGGCAGGTAATTTTACCCAAATTACAAGATATTTGTTTGTTCTTGATATAATATGGCATCAACTAGTAAGAGACCACTCAACATGTCAACAAAGTGATTACTCCTCTCTTTGATCCAACAACCCCCTCTGCTCTGTGATGGTTTTGTCTGTCACGGACCACACCTCTCTGCTCCTTGCTTTACATTTCACGTTGGTCCATTTACCTGTGCCAAGCCAAATGCCCTCACGACAGTGTTCACAGTAAAACCGGATGATGACCTCTGAGCCTATTCTCTGTTCTCGTTTTGTGCCTTGTAAAACTACAGGAGTGATAGACCTGCTAGACAGACCTGACCTCCAGCAGATCATTACCTTGCAGGGGAGCAGTGAACAGTGTAATGGTGGGTTACAATATTTAATTTAGAGTCTCATCTCTCAGCAGAACCCAGGGCAAGGCTTTTAGTGGGATTTCTGGAAGGAGGTGAGAGAGATAAAGATCAACTCTGGCGTAATCTCACATGACAGCGCGATGAAAAACGGCCAAATAGGAGGGTGTGGACCTCGAGGGGCCCAGGTACTGCATCATAGTCCTACGCCACCGCTGAGGGTTTATGGAAGAAAGCAGGGAGAGCAAAGGCTTTTCATCCCATTTTAACAGCTAATCCACCACAGACAATAAGGCCTGCCATTAACCATGAGGCTAGCTTGAGGGGTACGATCTTGTCTCTGTTAACACATAAAGCATTGACTTACACAAGCACGCACACAAGCACATCTCTCTTCTCACACACACACACACACACACACACACACACACACACACACACACACACACACACACACACACACACACACACACACACACACACACACACACACACACACACACACACACAACACACACACACACACACACACACACACACACACACACACCACACAATTCCTGAGCCATCAGATCATCATCAGAGCTCTGCATCAAGGCAGATCAGAGATCGGTTTACAGTAGATTGCACTGCAGGCTGTTGTCAAATGCCAAGGTAAAATTCACAGGATTGTGTTTCACGTAAAATACGTAGTTAACACTTACAGGAAACACAATGCCCCGGATTGGCACAACATCTGAAAAAACTGCCTGTGAGCATGAGAAAATAGCACCACAACACTACACATAACACTCTAGAAACCTCAAAACATCTCATGAAATCCAAACTTGAGTTGAAATTGGCACTTAACTGGTCTGATCTGTCAAAAGCAGGTGACTGATTTCAATTAAATGAGTGATAGTTAAAGCAGCATACCCTGTTGCCCATCCCATTCCTGCAGTGTTTGACATGGGCTGGCTTGACAAGATGGCTGTTGAGTGAAGAAATAAACATGTCTAATGTAACACTTCTCAACCTGTCACCACATGATACACCCAAAACAATACATATTACTGTAAGTTCATGTGGCCTCTGAGTACCAAGTCTTGAATCATCATCTTGGAATCCATTTAAACAAATAGAAAAGGTGCAGAAAATAAGGAGTAAATATCAAACAACCAATGAGTTTGTTGCTGGAGATTTCACTGCAAAATGGTGACTTATTCTACTAAGTCCTGCCATTATCAAAGCCTTTAAATTATATATAAAATGTAATTTAAACACCAAAAATCATTWAAAAAAAATGTCTATAATTATTATGTTATCGATACCATATGATAAAACAGGCATGTGTGTATCTAATGCTACCAGCCTATTCTTTACCTATTATTAGGAGGTATTTATTCTGTAATGACTACCACAAGCACATGTGCCAGTCCGAGCATTCCGATTGTGCTTGTCAAGAGTATCAGTGTGCTTTAGCATGGACAGAGTGCACTCTCCTTGCTACACAAATGGTTTATTTGTAGACTATTGACAGGACACTGGAACTTGTCAACAATGTGTCAGATCTGGGCTAAGGAAGCCGGCTCAGTTGTCAGTAGAAAGTCACCATGAGGTCTGATTTTTCCCTTCTGACAAGCATCCAAAAGACACGGCTGTCACAACTCTCAAGACAACCTCAAGCTCTACATTGACAGGAGATTTCCTGAAGACCGTGAAAGAAACCAAGACGTTTCCTTCCTTGCTTTTCAATCAATCTTCCCATTTAATGTGACAGCAAGTAATTATTCACTTGGACTCTTTATGTATTGATATTTCTGTGTATTTTGTATTATTCCATAATAATACCAATATATTTCCGAAAGATAAATACATACAGTGCCTTCGGAAAGTATTCAGACCCCTTGACTTTTTCCACATTTTGTTAWGTTACAGTCTTATTCTAAAATGGATAATTTTTTTTTTTTAACTCAGCAATCTACACACAATACCCCATAATGACAAAGTGAAAACAGGTTTTTAGATTTTTTTGCTAATTTATAATAATATTAATAAATACGTATTTACATAAGTATTCAGACCCTTTGCTATGAGACTCAGGTGCAGCCTGTTTCCATTAATCATCCTTGAGATGTTTCTACAACTTGATTGGAGTCCACCTGTGGTAAATTCAATTGATTTGACATGATTTGGAAAGGCACAGACCTGTCTATAGAATGTCCCACAGTTGACAGTGCATGTCAGAGCAAAAACCAAGCCATGAAGTCGAAAGAATTGTCCGTAGAGCTCCGAGACAGGATTGAGTCGAGACACAGATCTGGGAAGGGTGCCAAAAAAATTCTGCAGCATTGAAGGTCCCCAAGAACACAGTTGCCTCCATCTTAAATGGAAGAAGTTTGGAACCAACAAGACTCTTCCAAACTGAGCAATCGTGGGAGAAGGGCCTTGGTCAGAGAGGTGACCAAGAACCCAGTGGTCACTCTGACAGGGCTCTAGAGTTCCTCTGTGGAGTTGGGAGAACCTTCCAGAAGGACAACCATCTCTGCAACACTCCAATTAGGTCATTATGGTAGAGTGGCCAGATGGAAGTCACTCCTCAGTAAAAGGCACATGACAGCCCACTTGAAGTTTGCCAAAAGGCACCTAAAGACTCTCAGACCATGATAAAAAAGGTTCTCTGTTCTGATGAAACCAAGATTGAACTCTTATGCATGAATGCCAAGCGTCACTTRTGGAGGAAACCTGGCACTGTCCCTACGGGGAAYCATGGTGTTGGCAGCATCATGCTGTGGGGATGTTTTTCAGCGGCAGTGACTGGGAGACTAGTCAGGATCGAAGCAAAGATGAACGGAGCAAAGTACAGAGAGATCCTTGATGAAAACCTGCTCCATCAAGGATCTCTCTGTACTTTGCTCCGTTCATCTTTGCCTCGATCAGGACCTCAGACTGGGGCGAAGGTTCACCTTCCATCATGACAACGATCCTAAGCACACAGCCAAGACAACGCAGGAGTGGCTTCGGGACAAGTCTCTGAATGTCCTTGAGTGGCCCAGCCAGAGCCCGGACTTGAAACCGATCGAACGTCTCTGGAGAGACCTGAAAATAGCTGTGCAGCAACGCTCCCCATCCAACCTGACAGAGCTTGAGAGGATCTGCAGAGAAGAATGGGAGAAACTCCCCAAATACAGTTGTGCCGAGCTTGTAGCGTCATACCCAAGAAGACTCAAGGTGGTAATTGCTGCCAAAGGTGCTTCAAGAAAGTACTGAGTAAAGAGTCTGAATACATATGTAAATGTAATATTTAATGTATTTAAAAAATAAGTAAGTCAGCAAAAATGTCAAAAATCTTGTTTTTGCTTTGTCATTCTGGGGTATTGTGTGTAGATTGATGAGGGGGGGGAAAAAAACAATGTAATATAATTTTAGAATAAGGCTGTAACGTTACAGAATGTTTAAAAAGTGAAGGGGTCTAAATACTTTCCGAAGGCACTTTATGTTAAAATGCAACAAAGAGATAATAAACAGGTTTTTCTGACATTTATCTGCACAGGTCCCCTCAGTTTGTCACAACTCAACATCAAAGACAGAGCTAATATGGAAGAGACAGAAAAAGAGACAAAGAGAGATACAGAGAGAGACAGACAGAGAAAGAGAGAGAACGAAAGAGAAAAAGAGAGAGAGAGTGTTGTGGAGGGAATGAGGCATCATGTCCAGACAGCAGCAGCAGCGATTCTCCAAGGTGGAAGATTAGTGATGAGCTCAGCGCCCTGCGATGATGTCACGTATATAGGGACGAGCCCGAGGCTCTGTCTGAAAGAGAGGAGGGTTCAGGGTGGGGGTGTAGATATGGTAGGGGCAGGCTGCAGCGCGTAACCTCCCTCCTCTTTCCCCCCCATGTGCCCGAACACATGCTCAATTACCTCCCAGACCAACCAACCCCCTGTCACACCAGCTCCCATAACTGCTGAACATTACTGAAAATGTCAGAGAAAGGGGATACAAATTTACGACCCAGGTCTGCCTGGATGTATCCTCTCAGTTGTACGTGTAGGGTTTGAATAATATAAACGTGTCTATGGGTTGATGGAGAGATAAGAGAGGCAGATCCACCACAGGAAGTGAGGAACACACAAGAGGAAAGAGTATGCTGTGTATGTAATGTGACAGCATAATGTCCTCTCTTTTCTGTCATTGGATTTTATATATCTTCTTCCTCAACACATCCCTCTCTCCTGCCACATAGCAAACAGAGCATTAGTTTCTATGTCTGTCTTAGTTCAGTCGTAAATTATGCCATTGGGATCTGATGTTTATTAGAAGCCGTAAGGTTTTCACCACCAGATATTATGTTCATTGCGGAGCGCAGTCTTTGGTCTTGGCTCCAGTGGGTGGCTCCCCCAGACATTTGTTACTTTTTATTGATACTGGCGTCTCGATGCTTCTGTCTGCATAGATAAAGAGATAGAGAGAGGGGGGCAGAGTCACTTCGGATTTACAGTGTGTGTGTGTGTGTGTTCGAGGTGGRAGAGAGACATCCTTTATCTGGCCCCAAAATAATTATTCAATTGGTGGGTTCAGAGTGGCAGAGTAAAACACACAGTGCGTCATTAGGATCAGAACCTTCTACATCAAAGAGGTCAAAACACTTTTCATTGTAAAAAAATAGCAAAAAGAACCCTGTCTTAGTGATTATTACAGGTCTATAAAAACTGCCATCCAAGGTGATGCATACAGTAGCAAATACACATTTAAAAGTACAATTGTGTTTATTGCTCTGCATTTCACCTGCCTCTGACCTCTCTTTTTGCTCTTTTAGGATCCTCCTCACTGCGGGGCTACCCCCTTCTCTCAGTAATCACGCGGCAGCCCCCCAACATGCCCCCTCACCTCTCCCAGCCCTCATCTCCCGGCCAGGTTCCCCACCTTCCCCTGCTCTCCCCCCAGCACCACTCCCGGGTCTCCGAGGCCTCCCACAGCGAGACACCTGTCAGCATCAGCAGCGAGTCAGACACGGAGCACAGCACCACCCGACTGAAGAAACCCAGACGCAGCCGCACCATCTTCACTGAGCTGCAGCTCATGGGCCTGGAGAAGAAGTTCCAGAAACAGAAGTACCTCTCCACCCCTGATAGGTCAGTATCATATTGCATCTCGCCTGTGATAGGCCAAAATGATAGCACCCCAGAGGCTGACTGGTAACTTGAAAGAAGCTTCCTTCCTGATAGATCAGTATTATAGTACCTCAAATTTCATACAGTATTTAGTCCGGTGACACTCAAGTTTGTGAAAATTGGAAATTCTGTGAAAGTACCCAAACTTCATAAAACATAAAACAAATGCAATAGCTGACTAGAGGTTCAGCATCAACATCATAACATTTTGATTTATGTCCTGGGTAATGTGTCATGTAATGTTAAGTTCTCTAATCCAGGCATTACCTCAGCATTCTAGTTGAGACAAGAGTAACATTTTAACCCTAAGCTCTTGAATAGCAAAAAGCCTCAACAAAGAATCACTGCTCTATTCAAGAAACTAGGGACATCTGCCAACACAAGCAAACAGGAATGTATTGCATTGATTTACTGCCAATCATGTAATATATGTGACGGTGTATATAAAATACATTTAGCTTTGTACACTGCATATAGATGAGGTAATATCCATGCTAATATTCATGTCGTAGGTTCCAGTCCCTGGGTCGTTTTCGATACCTGACATACTGCAATAACACATTTTCCATTTTATTTTAYACTCCACTTTTAGATTTGGCCTGCCGGACATATTTCCATTATACCCCAAATTAATATTGAGCCATAAACCTCATATTTTCCTTCGGTCGAGCAACAAGGACATCAGACAGCTAGTAAACCTCAGCAACACATGGTTACAACAGCTTGATCTGAGCAAGAAGATAAATCATTATTTTACTAAAACACAACAGCCACAAAATGCTTTAAAAATGGTCAGTTATTTTTTATATTGTTCTAGATTTGTACTAAAAAGGCACCACTGTATTTACCGGAACTTTACAATTTTAAACCTGTGTGTTCCTTCTCCTTGGCCCTGAAGAATCTCAAAAAGACTTGGGAGAGGAGGTTTGTTATCAGCCCTGTCTATAGTCATTTACCAACAAAACCACCGTGTGTGCAAATATGAGGCAAAACAAACAGGGTTGGTTTAGATTGTTGACAACATCTAAACTATATTCACCTCCAATGTTTATTGGAAACATAAATACATTTGTACAATGAGCACTTGTTGTCTCTCAAATACATTGTTACAGTTGTTGATTAGCTAGCTAGCAAATGTTTTTCCATATTAGCATAGATGTGACATTAGTAAAAACACCTCAAAACAAGACATGGTATCAAGAACAAGATGAAACTAGCTGAAATGAGCCACCTACGATTCCCCACATGGCAGCTTCTTGTTATTGTTGCTAGCTATCTGGCCATCCAGAATCATAACAACACACAGACTTATAGCCCATTGAAGTGCGCACATTGTTTTCAGAACGTTGTCATCTAACCCGTCTATACTCATCCCATCCCTGGGGAAAACTCCCACAATGCATCTCTACTTCAATGCAAATCACACTTCTCTGTTCTAGCCAATGAGCCACACCACAGCTCCTCTGTAAACTCCCAGGCAGGCTGAGGTAGACTACAACAGCCCAGCGGTGATCCAAACGACCCATCCTGGCCTCACTGCCAAATCTGTATCATGCCAATAATCAAATTCCCACTGGCTGTGATGAACTAATTAAACCCACAGCTGGATGGAAAACAAACAGAGAAAATCCCCTTTCAAAACATCACAAGTGTGTCGTGCTCCCCAGTTCACTTTGCTATGATCCAAAGATAACTCCTTGTCTCTACTTTTTTATTTAGCTATTTCTTGGCTTGGAGACACTGTGGTCTTTGACTGAGACAGTGTTCTGAGGAAAACAGCATATAAAAAGCCCCTAACACCACACCACAGACTGTAATGATTTAAATCATTAAGCAATAATGATTTTATTTCATTGAGATTAGTATAATAAGCATCATCATCATTATCATTATGCATTAAGCTGCAACTAAAATCCCTGCTGATACAGGTTTGAGATGAACAGCAAACAGAGGACTTCTAAGTGCCTCCAGCAGAGTCATTCGTACAGTACTGTACAGTACTGCCTGTCGCTGTAAGTGTGTGGTTTCCCCCCATAGAAAACTAATGACCATAAATAACTGGGGTGCTTTCCTCTCCTACAATTACTTTCCTTGCCTCCAGTCCCTCCACTGGGCGGTTTGACAGTAAAGCATGATGGACAGCTTGATTGCCTGTATTTTTGGTGTAGAGTGGTTTTTCAAAGTATGCACAGACACTTTTCTTCTGCACTCTATCACTGAGGCAGTGCAGCTGTCAATACTGTATGCTTTTGAATGAACTGGAGTTCCCTCAATGTAATACTTTCAAATCAGGTCAGATAGAGATGGTGAGAGGACGGGAAAGGGAAGGAGAAGATGGGAAAGAAGGGAGGATGAGAAGATAGGAAGAGTGGCAACATCAGAGGGCAAGCTGATGGCTCTGTAGTAATCTAGTCTCTCTCTCTCTCTCTCTCTCTCTAGCTCTCTTTCACATCCTCTCTCTCTCTCTCTCCTCTCTCTCTCTTCTTCTCTCCTCTCTCTCTCTATCTATCTCTTTACATCAAATGTAAAGATTCCTTCACACTCATTTGAGTGTGAAGGACATAGAATTGAGATGTGGCGGAAATCTCATTTAAAAAACCTGATAAAGCTCCCTCCCGCTGTAGGCTGATCCCTCTTTCACTGACCCCCCTTCCTGGGATATCATGTTACACGCCATCCAATACCCTTATTAGTCATGGATCAGAGCACATGTGGTGGAAGTGTTTAGGAAGTGTCCCCCTGAACATCCAGATAAAGATGCTTTGATTCGATTGCTGACCTCCCTTACAGATGTTCAATAAGGTCTCTCCTGTATGCTGCAGGTGTGAAGTCTTTCTCTGAACCATAACAGGGTTGTATCAAAGAGACTACAGTACTCTGATGCACCATACCAGAATGTGGTTATAAAGTAGTATAGTCAACAGGTGATTGGAAAGAAAAAGTAACTAATTCATTTGTTTTTATTACTCCAGCTACACCCTCTCTGTGTAAATCAATCAGTGGCGGTCGGTGTCGTTTAAGATGAGGGAGGACAATTTTTTTATTTCTATTACAGCATATTGGATGTCTGTCATTCATATTTCATTCGCCCAGTTCAATGTAACAGCGATAGGTTGAGGCTACTACATGATACTTGAATTTTCCCTATACCCATCACGAGGTTGCTACAACCTAGTCTATGAATGACAGTTTACAACGTAGGTGCACACAGGTCGAGAGACAAATTTGAGACAGTGACACATGGACTGACATTCAATACCGCCTTGCACACTCTTGCCTGCATCTAACTGATATGGGGTGTAATCATTAGTCCAACAGTTGCAAACTAGAGTTTCTATTGGACAAATTCAGGTATGTTTATCCCCGTTTTGTTCTGTTTGCTTCCGTTTAGGAAATGTTTTTCAACAGAATCGGCAGAATGAATACACCACTGATCACACGTAGACACAGTTCCCTTTCATTGCAGCCACGTTGTATTCCTTCTCGCATCTATGCGCTCTCCTCCTCTCACCTCTTCCCTTCGCTTGTGGACTTCAGTGCACAACACATCAGCTGTATGTGACCAGGCGAAAAAACCTTTCCAAGCCAAACTGCTACACACAGCCTACATTGTTGTCACCATATTAGCTAAAGTAACTTCATAGTCGGCATAGCTAATATAATTAACGCGTTTGTAAACCCGCTACAATTATGCAGTAACGGTACAGTGTACATTCAGTAAGCAATTACACCAGCAGGCCCTGGTGGCAACAAATTAGTAAAACCAAAAGCTTACCTTGATTTGGATCCATTGCTGTGTTGGAAAGTCATAGCCAGGTAGCGAACATAGAATCCCTCTGTTTGAGCAGGGTGTTTCAGTAGGCTAAACTAGCTAGCTGCATTTGATAGCTAAGTAAGTGAAACTGAAAGTGAAAAAATTATAATCTCTCTCTCTATTTCTTTCTTGCTTCTCTTTCATTTTGGAAGAAATTAATTTGTTAAAAACTGTTCAACTACTGTCTTTCTCTCTCTTTGAGTTAACTACTCACCACATTTTATGTACTGCAGTGCTAGCTAACTGTAGCTTATGCTTTCATTACCAGATTCATTCTCTGATCCTTTGATTGTGTGGACAACATGTGAGTTCATGCTGCAATAGCTCTGATAGGTTGGAGGACGTCCTCCAGAAGTTGTCATAATTACTGTCCTCCTCCCAGAGGAGGATGGAAGCTAGTTGTCCTCCAGCTACACTATGGTGCTACCCTACAGAGTGCTGTTGAGGCTACTGTAGACCTTCTTTGCAAAATAGTGTTTTAATCAATTATTTGGTGACGTGATAATATTTTGTATATGTTTAAAAACATTTTTTTTAATGAAATTCACTGAGGAGGGTCCTCCAATTCCTCTTCTGAGGAGCCTCCACTGAAATAAATTGTCTATCTACTGCTGCTTTTAATCTTATAAAGAAATAACTCATGTTTCAGAAACATGTACTGTATATTGAGTTGCCGTGTGTACTGTACGTCTTTGTTTCCCTGCAGACTAGACCTGGCCCAATCCCTAGGCCTTACACAGCTTCAGGTGAAGACCTGGTACCAGAACAGAAGGATGAAGTGGAAGAAAATGGTGAGAGCGCCACACACCCATAACAACAATGACCCCGGGTCAGTGTAGAGAGAAGGAGTGATAGGGGTGTAAATGTCTGGGTTTGAGGGATGATGAGGGATGAGGGCCTGGGACACCAAGTCTAGTCTAGTCTAGTCAGGTCAGCAGCTCAGAGAACAAAAGGCTCAAACTGTTAACTCTCCAGATTAATGACTGTACATGGAGCAGCTCAGAGCCATACATCTTCCCTTAACTGCTATAATAACCACGGTTGCCTTTGACCGCGGCCAGCATTCATCACAACCCCACTGAGCCGTGTGTCTGTGTTTGTGTGGGATGTGTTGCTCCAGGTGCTGAAGGGAGGACAGGAGGCCCCCACCAAGCCCAAGGGCAGGCCTAAGAAGAACTCCATCCCCACCACCGAGGAGATCGAGGCAGAGGAAAGGCTGGCCAGGCTGGCTGAGGACGAGAGAATGAGGATGGCAGCCGAAGAGGCTTTGGCCGACAGAGAAGCTCCCCAGTCGGAACCCCAGGACCTCAGCAATGTCGCTGGAGCTACAGAGACCTACAATCCCACGGCGGTGAGCGAGGGTCGAGAGCAGCAAGAGCAGTCACTCCCGATGCAGTCAGAGACACATGCTGCCAGCTAAAGAAGACAGTTATTCATGTCTGAATGAAACAGCCAAAGACTGGTGCTGACTGGAAAACAGAAGCACTTACTGTAGTGCCTCAGGATCACTGAAAAAAGCCTGTCTGGTGTTGATTAGTCAGTCGTGTTTGAGGTTTGACTAGAGTGGGTGACATTCATAGGTACGGTAGATCTGTTTGATTTTGCCATATCACTTTTGCCATATACTGGAAAAAAATTGTGTTTTAAAAATAGTTTACATGTAGAGTTAGGCATATACACAAATGAAACATCCAGAATTGTACAGTGCATTTTGTCCCTGTGTTTTTGTTTTCCTTTTAGAACAACATGATCACCTCCCCAGCCTCAGACCTGCTTGTTTACCGAGAGAGGACTCCTTTAGTCACATGCTATCCAGCCTCAGACCTGCTTGTTTACCGAGAGAGGACTCCTTTNTGTTTACCGAGAGAGGACTCCTTTAGTCACATGCTATCCAGCCTCAGACCTGCTTGTTTACCGAGAGAGGACTCCTTTAGTCACATGCTATCCAGTTTGCCTGAGTGTTGTAGCTATATGTAAATCAATACTGTGCCACAGATATAACACAACATGACCACACTGGTCATAGTGCCTTTTTCTCTCAGAGGTTATAACAAGCTTTACCAGTCTAGAAACACCAAGGTTTATTAATACCAAATTCATATCAAGTGTTCTTTAACAGTGTTTTACTTTTGCTTATTAAAAAGAGCAACACTTTGGCAATTAATTACTATATGCTCTGAATTACAGTTAACACTGCCGTTGTACTTATTTTGTCAAGCTTTGAAAGGAATTGTATTTCTGTCCATGAGCTACAGTATTGTCTTGTTTATTTGGTCAATTAACTTGTGTTGTGTTGCTTTACATTGGATAGGTTTCCAAAACAATATACTGTATTTCAATTTGTATCTATAAAGACATGCACTGCAACATACTGTAGTAATATTCTGMAATGAAAAATATATGTCAGATAACGACATACAGTACCAGTCAAAAGTTTGGACACACCTACTCATTCAAGGGTTTTTCTTAATTTTTACTATTTTCTACATTGTAGAATAATAGTGAATACATCAAAACTATTAAATAAAACATATGGAATCTTGTAGTAACCAAAAAAGTGTTAAACAAATCAAAATATATATTAATTGCTTTGTGCCAATCAGTTGTGTTGTGACAAGGTAGGGGATGGTATACAGAAGATAGCCCTATTTGGTAAAAGACCAAGTCTATATTATTGCAAGAACAGCTCAAAGAAGCAAAGAGAAATGAGAGTCCATCATTACTTTAAGTAATTACTTTAAGTATTGAAGGTCAGTCAATAATAACGTTTATTCAAGTGTAGTCGCAAAAACCATCAAGGGCTATGATGAAACTGGCTCTCATGAGGACCGCCAAATAAAAGGAAGACCCAGAGGTACCTCTGCTGCAGAGAATAAGATCATTAGAGTTACCAGCCTCAGAAATTGCAGCACAAAAAAATGCTTCACAAAGTTCAAGTAACAGACACATCTCAACATCAACTGTTTGGAGCAGACTGTGTGAACCAGGCATTCATGGTCGAATTGAGTTGCTTGGGCCAAGAAACACGAGCAATGGACGTTAGACCGGTGGAAATCTGTCCTTATGTCTGATGAGTCCAAATGTGACTCATCACATCAGCCTCCAGGCTGTGTAAGGGTTATTTGACCATGGAGAGTGATGGAGTGCTGCATCAGATGACCTGGCCTCCACGATCACCCGACCTCAACCCAACTGAGATGGTTTTTGATGAGTTGGACTGCAGAGGGAAGGAAAAGCAGCCAACAAGTTCTCATCATATGTGGAAATTCCTTCAAGAATGTTGGAAAAGCATTCCTCATGAAGCTGGTTGAGAGAATGCAAAGAGTGTGCAAAGCTGTCATCAAGGCAAAGGTTAGCTACTTTGAAGAATCTAAAATATAATTTGATTTGTTTAACATTTCTTTGGTTACTACATGATTTCAAATGTGTTATTTAATGGTTTTGATGTCTTCACTATTATTCTACAATGTAGGAAATAGTACAAATAAAGAAAAACCCTTGAATGAGTAGGTGTGTCCAAACATTTGACTGGTACTGTATATATACAGTATAGGTAAAGGGTTCTATTTTCATTTTGAAAAAAATAGAGTGTATCTGACCCTTTAACTTTCTATTTTGAAACTGGGGGTGGAGGGGTTTTACTGCCACGAGGGAAGTCTCTTAAACTGTCAGAGACTGTAGAAATGAATAAATCACACCCTCTGCCAAAGAAACGAGGAAACTGACAAACATTTAAAATCTTTTAGAGGTTTTCAGCCCGCAGGCCATTGCATCAACGGAGCAGTCCTCTAACTCTGTCTTACAGACTCCCCACATAAAACTGTCTTCAGCTGCTTGTCAACACTTTTATTTTCTGCTTTGGCCTCCTGTTGTTTCCTTCTAAAGATGTCTTTTTGTAAAGAGTTCCTTTTTTAAAACAAATAATCTATATTTAGTTTGATATAAACTAGTACAGTATTTTTATGATGTAAATAATGCTTGTTGGTAAGCTACTGAATAGTTTTCTTTTGGCATGGACAACACAATGCTGATTGTTTTATTTTTACCATATACAAGGTGTGTTTTGTGTATTAAAATACACTTAATAAAATGACAATAATTTCCATACGAATGATGAAAGTCCCACTTTATTATAATAATATTGATTACTACTTTCTGGAATATTTTTGATCTTTTTGAACTTTGAATAGCAGACCACAAGCATGGTATCCAAGTTTAGTTGACTTTCAGGAAAACGCATTTGTATTTTTAAGCATTATTTGAACCAGAATGAAGTGTACTCCTGAGTTTATTTAATCTTCATGCATAAAAATATCTTGATGCTCTCACTCTGCTAGGAGGAATCTTCCATTTGATCTGATATGCAATGTAACTACATTGACGTGAAACCCTCTGCCGACATGCAGCAAGAGGTTCGAACTGAGTTGACACAAAAGGCTTGTCATAGATATGACAGATCCCCTCCATACGGCAGAAGGCGAGGCCGCGAGGCAATGCATAATAGACAACTGTACTGCATGTCACATAGAAAAGTACATACAGTATTTCATCTATCCATTGACATCACTATAGTTAATGACAGTTGTGTAAATCACTCATTTGTGCAAATCAAGTAAATTGTTAAACATACACAACATCATATCATGGGTTTGAAATTTACATTTGTATTCATGAAAAACAATTGAACAACTGCAATACTGCAGTAAAATTAAATAATTCACAAAGTTGCACTGTGCTCGTAATACTTTATGGAAGAGTTGACCATAAATCAGGATTAGAGAACAAAGGCTTTTATGCACTCTGTGTTGTGACATTTATCATCTTGATCTTTTTCGGCAAGCACGTTGGCCTTTAGTACACTGAGACACTCCTCTTTGACCCAGGCCAGGCAAGCTAGTTATGCTGTAAAGTATATTTTTAGTGCATGATACCAGACATGGATGATTTGTAAAGCAAACAGTGCAGGTTGGCACTGAGTTAGATGCAATGTGCTCTAACGCCTTGTGTAAACACAGTGAGGATGCTTTCTATGAGTGTGTATTTAGAGGCGTACAGCAACCCCTGGGCCCTTCTTTGGACCGTCAGTACAACCCTACGGGCAGGAAGTGGTGGTGCGGTGGGGGGTGAGAGGCAGGTCTGTGTGTGTGTTACTGGTCTGAGGAAGGTCAAGGTGGAGGACGAAGGGGACGGGAAACTCTTTCGAAGTAGCTATTTCTTCAGGCCTAGCACTATAGTACAAGCCAGTGTACGATTTGAACAGGCAAGGCAAGATCAATCCATTGTATTAAAGCTACACAAATATTAATCTTATTTTCAGGGACACGCGGTGGAAGGGGCATCAGCATAATGCCAATTGCCTACTTTAAAAAGCACTGTCAGAGCATCAGCTCAGTTTATATTTACTTTGGCCAGAACACTGACTATAACATGAGTAAGAGGCTGGATATCTGCAACTGGAGCCAAAATATGTCATGTTTTCACTGTCATTGCTTTTGTCAAGACCCCATCATTCTAAGCCGTTGAATAAAAATAATACCTCATCATTGAGAATGATGACTGTGAATCAAATTTCCATGCCAGTCGACTGCACGAAAACGTAGATGTGAAGATGCCAAGGATCACGATCACGATCTACCAAGGAATTACTGATTCGTTATTGACTTTTGCATTGTACTGTTCCCAATCATTTGTTTAGACCAAGGTCTATGTTGAATTATTTTACATTTATTACATCACTTGCCAGCCAGAGCCAGGCTGATGTTGAATGAGAAGTGATTCACTCAACCAAGTCACCTGGTTAAATTAGGACGAGAAAACCAGATAGATTGGAGCAGGTACAGTGGATCTGTTTTAATTGCAGAGACCGAGGGCAACATGTCCATATTAAAGCCTTGTGAAAACAAAGGCTGTGGTTGGCAGCCAGCTAGGCAGGCAGGCCTGTTGTATGAGCTGTGAGCTGAGCCATGCGGAGTGGCAGGTCTCCACAGGCAGGGAGCAGAGCACCACTGCTGGGTAATTGTTGTGTGGCGAGGTAAGGAGGGGTTACAGAAACAGCCCTGGGTAAAACACCAAAGGTCTTATTGGAGAGCCTGTAATTTTGTCACAGGTTCAGACTCAGGTCATAAAGATTGGAGCTGGTGTCAATCCCTAACCCCCCCCACCCCCACACCCCCACACCCCCACCCACCGGTAAGACATCCATCGCGCACCTTCACCTGTCAGCTTAACTCACGCTCTGCAGGCAATTAGCCCTGACGATTTGAGGGGTGCTCTCAGTGTTTTAGTCTCTTCTCTGTTATGACAGGGGAAGCAATTTCTAAATACCAAGGGTAGGAGCCACAGCAGGCGTACTAAAGTCAATAGAGGGAGATACTTCCGACAACATTAACAATCACCCTATTGTTTTCAACAGCAACAGAGGAGAACATTACCGTGCACATGTACAGTACCAGTCAAAAGTTTGGACACACCTACTCATTCAAGGGTTTTTCTTTATTTTTACTATTTTCTATATTGTAGAGTAATAGTGAAGACATCAAAACTATGAAATAACACATATGGAATCATGTAGTAACCAACATTTGATTTAACAAATCAAAATATACTTTCTATTTTAGATTCTTCAAAGTAGCCAACCTTTGCCTTGATGACAGCTTTGCACACTCCTGGCATTCTCTACACCAGCTTCATAAGGAAAGCTTTTCCAACAGTCTTGTAGGAGTTCCCACATATGCTGAGCACTTGTTTGCTTCTTTTCATGCACTCTGCGGTCCAACTCATCCCAAACCATCTTAATTGGGTTGAGGTCGGTTGATCTGATGCAGCACTCCATCACTCTTACTTGGTCAAATAGCCCTTACACAGTCTGGAGGTGTGTTTTGAGTCATTGTTCTGTTGAACAACAAATGATAGTCCCACTTCGCGCAAACCAGAATGCTGTGGTAGCCATGCTGGTTAAGTGTGCCTTGGATTCTAAATAAAACACTGAAAGTGTCACTAGCAAAGCACCCTCACACTATCACACCTCCTCATCCATGCTTCACGGTGGGAACCACACATGCGGAGATCATCGGTTCACCTACTCTGCATCTCACAAAGACACGGCGGTTGGAACAAACAATCTAAAATTTGGATTCATCAGGCCAAAGGACAGATTTCAACCGGTCTAATGTCCATTACTTGTGTTTCTTGGCCCAAGCAAGTCTCTTCTTCATATTGGTGGTTTCTTTGCAGAAAATCGACCATGAAGGCCTGATTCACACAGTCTTCTCTGAACAGTTCATGTTGATATATGTCTGTTACTAGAACTCTGTGAAGCATTTTTTTGGGCTGCAATTTCTGAGGCTGGTAATTCTAACGAACTTGTCCTCTGCAGCAGTCCTCATGTGAGTCAGTTTCATCATTGCACTTGATGGTTTTTGCGACTGCCCTTGAAGAAACTTTCAAAGTTCTTGACATTTTCCGGATTGACTGACCTTCATGTCTTAAAGTAATGACGGACTGTCGTTTCTCTTTGCTTAATTGAGCTGTTCTTGCCTTAATATGGACTTGGTCTTTTACCAAAAAGGACTTTCTTCTGTATACCAGCCCTACCTTGTCACAACACAACTGATTGGCTCAAACGCATTCAGAAGGAAATAAATTCCACATATTAACTTTGAACAATTTACACCTGTTAATTGAAATGCATTCCAGGTGACTACCTCATAAAGGTGGTTGAGAGAATGCCAAGACTGTGCAAAGCTGTCATCAAGGCAAATGTGTCTACCTTGAAGAATCTTAAATATAAAATAGATTTMGATTTTTTTAACACTTTTTTGGTTACTCCATGATTCCATGTGTGTTATTTCATAGTTTTGATGTCTTCACTATTATTCTACAATGTAGAAAATAGTCAAAATAAAGAAAAACCCTTGAATAAGCAGGTGTGTCCAAACTTTTGACTGGTACTGTACATGACCATTCATATGGATGACACGTGCACTGGTCCACCCCACGTCAATGCAAGCTTGGTCGTGTGTCACGGATGAATAGGAGTGGAAGGTAGGAGTCAGGTGCAGAGAGCAGAGGGTTCAAGAAAAATAAGCATTTTTATTCCGGCACAAACGGTCATGCCCAAACACAGGGCGGAAAACACTGACCAACCCAAAACACAGGGTAAAACGGTCCGGAGCACAAAACCACAGCCAACACTAAACGTGAACACAAAATAATCCCGCACAAAATAGAGCGGGCCTAACAAGCTTAAATAGGCTAGAAAATCAAGAAAACACAAATAGGAACAGGTGCAACTAATAAGATTAAACTAACAGAAAAGGAAAAAGGGATCGGTGGCGGCTAGTAGGCCGGTGACGACGACCGCCGAGCACCACCCGAACAGGCAGGGGAGCCA
Source organism: Salvelinus sp. IW2-2015 (assembly GCF_002910315.2). NCBI lineage: Eukaryota > Metazoa > Chordata > Actinopteri > Salmoniformes > Salmonidae > Salvelinus > Salvelinus sp. IW2-2015. Next base: position 27,922,083 of record NC_036862.1, read on the forward strand.
ACTTCGGCGGGAGTCGTGACATCGTGAAATGTTCATAAAGCTTGGCATTCAAATACTGTATCATCTTCAGGACCACTATCAGTTTTATTTGACAGATACTGATACTGAAAATTATTTAGTATTTTACAACCAATTCAACAGGCTTATTATCATTAGGATCAATTTTTAAATTAGCACAACCTATCTCCTGTCTTCTTCATCAACTAACAGCAAACTTGAAAAACTCCAGGAGACATTCATAAGTGGATTTGATTATTTCTGTATCCCTTCCTGTTGTTAACTAATCAGCTGCTTTCATTTAAAGAGGTCAGCCTCTTTACACCAACACCTTGGTATGGCCCAATCTGGTCTTCCTTTCTCCACTTTAAGGTCTCTTCTGCAGCTAATGCATTTACTGTGTTTATTACAGTGATGTCCGCCTACCTGTCATCTTGCTCTAGCTAATGCCCTGGTCAAACCATCCCACTCATCCCAGCTCTCCCTCTGTCCAGCCCCTGTGTTAAATCAAATCAAACTTTATTTGTCACATGGGCCGAATACAAGTGTAGACCTTACTGTGAAATGCTTACTTACAAGCCCTTAACCAACAGTGCAGTTCAAGAAGAGGTAAGAAAATATTTACCAAATAAACTAAAGTAAAAAATAATAAAAACTAACACAATAAAATAACAATAACAAGGCTATATACAGGGACCGAGTCAGTGTGCGGGGGTACAGGTTAGTTGATGTAATTTGTACATGTTGGTAGGGGTGAAGTGACTATGCATAGATAATAAACAGCGAGTAGCAATAGTGTACAAAACAAATAGAGTGGGGGGTCAATGTAAACAGTCCGTGGCCATTTGATTAATTGTTCAGAAGTTTTATGGCTTGGGGGTAAAAGCTGTAAAGGAGCCTTTTGGTCCTAGACTTGGTGTTCCGGTACCACTTGCCGTGCGGTAGCAGAGGAAGCAGTCTATGACTTGGATGACTGGAGTCAATTTTATGGGCTTTCCTCTGACACCGCCTTATATATAGGTCCTGGATGGCAGGAAGCTTGGCCCCAGTGATGAACTGGGCCGTACGCACTACCCTCTGTAGCGCCTTACGATCAGATGCCAAGCAGTTGCCATACCAGACGGTGATGCAACCGGTCAGGATGCTCTCGAAGGTGCAGCTGTAGAACCTTTTGAGGATCTGGGGACCCATGCCAAATCTTTCAGTCTCCCGAGGAGGAAAAGGTTTTGTCGTGCCCTCTTCACGACTGTCTTGGTGTGTTTGGACCATGACTGTTCGTTGGTGATGTGGACACCAAGGAACTTGAAATTCTCGACCCGCTCCACTACAGCCCCGTCGATGTTAATGGGGGCCTGTTCGGCCCGCCTTTTCCTGTAGTTCACGTCTTGCTCACATTGAGGGAGAGGTTGTTGTCCTGGCACCACACTGCCAGTTCTCTGACCTCCTCCCTATAGGCTGTCGCATCATTGTTGGTGATCAGGCCTACCACTGTTGTGTCGTCAGCAAACTTAATGATGGTGTTAGAGTCGTGTTTGGCCAGTGTTGAGGATCAGTGTGGCAGACGTGTTGTTGCCTACCCTTACCATCTGGGGGTGGCCCGTCAGGAAGTTCAGTATCCAGTTGCAGAGGGAGGTGTTTAGTCCCAGGGTCCTTAGCTTGGTGATGAGCTTTGTGGGCACTATGGTGTTGAACGCTGAGCTGCAGTCAATGAACAGCATTCTCACGTAGGTGTTCCTTTTGTCCACGTGGGAAAGGGCAGTGTGGAGTGTGATTGAGATTGCGTCATCTGCGGATCTGTTGGGGCGGTATGCGAATTGGAGTGGGTCTAGTGTATCTGGGAGGATGCTGTTGATGTGTGCCTTGACCAGCCATTCAAAGCATTTCATGGCTACCGACGTGAGTGGTACGGGGTGGTAATCATTTGGCAGGTTACCTTCGCTTCCTTGGGCACAGGGACTATGGTGGTCTGCTTGAAACATGTAGGTATTACAGACCCGGTCAGGGAGAGGTTGAAAAMGTCAGTGAAGACACTTACCAGTTGGTCCATGCGTGCTTTGAGTACCTTTCCTGGTAATCCGTCTGGCCCCGCGGCTTTGTGAATGTTTACCTGTTTAAAGGTCTTGCTCACATCGGCTACCAAGAGTGTTATCACACAGTCATCCAGAACAGCTGGTGCTCTCGTGCATTCTTCAGTATTGCTTGCATCGAAGCAAGCATAAAAGGCATTTAGCTCGTCTGGTAGGCTCACATCACTGGGCAGCTCGCATTAGGGTTTCCCTTTGTAGTCCGTAATAGTTTTCAAGTCCTGCCACCTCCGACGAGCATCAGAGCCGTTGTAGTAGGATTCAATCTTAATCCTGTATTGACGCTTTGCTTGTTTGATGGTTCGTCTGAGGGCATAGCGGGATTTCTTATAAGTGTTCAGATTAGTGTCCCGCTCCTTGAAAGCGGCAGCTCTAGCCTTTAGCTTGATGTGGATGTTGCCTGTAATCCATGGCTTCTGGTTGGGATATGTACGTACGGTCACTGTGGGGACGACGTCGTCGATGCACTTATAGATGAAGCCGATGACTGAGGTGGTATACTCCTCAATGCCATTGGATGAATCACGGAACAAATTCCAGTATGTGCTAGCAATAGAGTCCTGTAGCGAAGCATCCACGTCATGTGACCACTTCCGTATTGAGCGAGTCACTGGTACTTCCTGCTTTAGTTTTTGCTTGCAAGCAGGAATCAGGAGGATACAATTATGGTCAGATTTGCCAAATGGAGGGCGCAGGAGAGCTTTGTATTCATCTCTGTGTGGAGTAAAGGTGGTCTAGAGTTTTTTTTTGCTCTCGTTGCACATGTGACATGCTGGTAAAAGTTTGGTAAAACTGATTTAAGTTTGCCTGCACTAAAGTCCCTGGACACTAGGAGTGCCGCTTCTGTATGAGCATTTTCATGTTTGCTTATGGCCTTATAGAGTTGGTTGAGTGCTGTCTTAGTGCCAGCATCGGTCTGTGGTGGTAAATAGACGGCTACGAATACTATAGATGAGAACTCTCTTGGTAGATAGTGGGGTCTACAGCTTATCATAAGGTACTCTACCTCAGGCGCACCAGCTGTTATGACAAATAGACACACACACTTACCCCTCGTTTTACCAGACGTAGCTTCTCTGTTCGGCCGGTGCATGCAAAATCCCGCCAGCTCTATATTATCCATGACGTCGTTCAGCCACGACTCGGTGAAACATAAGATATTACAGTTTTTAATCTCCCGTTAGTAGGATAGTCTTAATCGTAGGTCATACATTTTATTTTTCAATGATTGCACCTTAGCCAATAGAACAGATGGCAGTGGGAGTTTACTCGATCACCTACGAAATCTGAGAAGGCAGCCCGACCTCCGCACCTTTTTCTCTGTCTTTCCTTCACGCAAATGACGGGGATTTGGGCCTGTTCCCGGGAAAGCAGCATATCCTTCTCATCGGACTTGTTAAAGGAAAAAGCTTATTTCAGTTCGAGGTGAGTAATCGCTGTTCTGATGTCTAGAAGTTATTTTTGGTCATAAGAGACGGTAGTAGCAACATTATGTACAAAGTAAGTTACAAACAACGCAAAAAAACGAACAAAATAGCAGAGTTGGTTAGGAGCTCGTAAAACATCAGCCATTCTCTTTGGTGCTGTAACGATATGCGCTGAGAGTCGGGAAGCAAGTTCAGGGATTGAGTGTTTTAATAAATTAACACAACGTAATACAAAATAAGAAACACGAACAACGCACAGACATGACACAGGAACAGAAACAATAACACCTGGGGAAGGAAGCAAAAGGAGTGACATATATATGGAAGGTAATCAGGGAGGTTATGGAGTCAAGGTGAGTCTGATGACGCACAGGTGCACGTAGCGATGGTGACAGGTGTGCGCCATAATGAGCAGCCTGGTGACCTAGAGGCCGGAGAGGGAGCACACGTGACAGGCGCCATCTTATATATTCATCTTAATGACTCGTCTCCCAGGCAGATGGCGACCTGCAACAACCAAACAAACTATCTCGGCTGGCAGTAAAATTTAAACAACACTAAAAGGGCATGGAGGCTAAAATGGTGGTGGGTACTGTCATAGTAATTGCACAGTTTGATCGTAACTCATCCTGAGGTACAGCTGAGCAGGCTGACCCTATGTGTTTCTCTTTCATCACGGCCTGGTCAGGCCTCTGGGAACTACCTCCATTGGCTGGTTTAGTCCCCTGGTTTTATAGTGTTTTTCCTCTCAGCAACGGAGCAAGGGGGGGACAGCTTTCATGGCAATATTAGGCTCCAGCATCAGGGGCTGTGGATACGAGGCCATACCAACATATACTGGCTGCAGGGGCTTTGTTAACGCACAACTCTACTCCCCTCGCTCCCTTTTCTCCTTTCCCAGTCACCTCCTTCCCTTTGCCAGGCTTTCACTCAGGGTTTTCCCTAATGATAAAGAGCAGCTCCTAATGCATTTAATTTAAGCAACATGAAACCCAAGCTCAATAGGCTTGTAATCTATATTTTACACTGAGTCGCAGGTTTATAAGGGAAGCTTACGCAAAGCCAAAGAAATGTCTCTGAAAGAGGGGAAAAAGAGCAACACCGCTGACTGTGTAATACGGGATCAACTGAGTTTCAGGATTGCTGCACAATTACGTATTTGCTGAAAGCCCTTTTCATAGTTCCTGTGCCCAATAGCAATGAAATGTGCCAATGTTTTTGTGCCGGAGCCGTGCCAGTCAGACAACTCCCTCCCTCCACAGTCAATCAGGAGCCGTGCCAGTCAGACAACTCCCTCCCTCCACAGTCAATCAGGAGCCGTGCCAGTCAGACGACTCCCTCCCTCCACAGTCAATCAGGAGCGTGCCAGTCAGAGACTTCCCTCCCTCCACAGTCAATCAGGAGCCGTGCCAGTCAGACGACTCCCTCCCTCCACAGTCAATCAGGAGCCGTGCCAGTCAGACGACTCCCTCCAGTCAGTCACGTTTTAATCTGGCTCTTGATTGTTCTCTTCTCTGAGAGCTAGCAAAGAAAACTTCCCCAAAAGCCTGTTTCCTCTCAGTCAAGTTTTCTTTGATTACAGTTATTCTTGCTTTCAGACATGAATCCTCACTCTTGAGCTAGGACACTTTCCTGTGTTGACAGAGTAGATTTTCCCCGGCTAGGGGTGGACGCTTACGGCCTCTTTCCACAGGGAATGGTGTGTATGGACAGGTTTATTGTCAGCCATTCTGTTGTGTTGGGCATTAATGAGCTCAGGTGAGTGATGTGTATCTTGATATTTCCACAGGGGGAAAAAATAAGAGATATTTGTGATTGGCAGACTGTGAGGTGCTTCTATTTATTTTCACAGCACATTTACCGTCTACTCTCTCATCTGCTCTGACAGAGACACATGTCAGTGTGGTTGTGAAGGGCTCCTGCTCCTCTATGCTGCCTGGCTGATGTCAGCGAGGAGCCAGGGGTCAGCCATCAGCCAAAGGGCAGGGCCTGGCTATGTGAGTGACAGGTCCTTGAACAGGAAGGRTCTTTCTGTTGGGTAGAGGGATTGTGGTGGTGATCACAATAAAGTTTATACAACGGGTGGGTCTAATCCTGAATGCTGATTGGTTAGAAGCACATTCCAGCCAGTGTTTATTCTACAAGTTACCACTGGCTAAATCTGACGTTAAAATGCCTATTTACTCTTTTCCATCTGACTGCGCAATCCACTGTCTCATCAGCCCAGCCAGGCAATTTATGAACTTGATCTCCACTATAAAACCATCTAGACATTCTCACATTTCTTTTAGAWTTTTTTTTTTTTTCAACAGCGGAGATTTGTATAAACCTTGCTGTCTGTCTCTCCGACATTTGCAACATTGTTTCAATATTCAAAATTCGATCTCCAGCTGTCCCATAGTAATGAACGTGTAGGGGTCGGGGTTCAGGACGAGACAGACAGGCAGGCAGCATTTCTCAGCTAGTCGAAATCATGAATCAGCTGGCATAATTTTTATGGATATTTACAAAGAAATGTCAATTGAAAAAAAGTAAAATGAAACGAAGTGCCGCTAGTTTGCAGTCTTTACAGCTTCAGTGTTTGAAGTGATTGTGTTAGCTGTTTTTTTGGCTAGCCCCTCTGAACAAAAGTGTCCTGACAAGAGAGCACATTTTCCATGCCAGGCAAAATCGTGCCTCATTAGCTCATTGTTATGGATGTATCCAAATAAATGTCACTAGAAAACAGCTTCAACAAATGCAAATGCAGCTGTTGTTATTATTTTTGACGTTTGACGTGACTGTAAGTTAGCCGTAGTTGGCTAGCTAGCAAGCAAGGGATAAGAACAGTGTCAACCAGTATGGCAATGGAACATTTATAACAAACGACTGGGTCGCGTCCGTAGATACAGAACAAAAAGATTGAACGACGAGTCACATCTCTGGTAACCGAACCAATAGAACGAACGACCTTCCGTCTTGGGTAGCAACCCTAGATTTGTGTCGGGACTACATCCTGTGGAAGGATGAAATAGTATGAATAAATTAATCAAAATAATGTTTTTATTGAAAACATGTCAATCATTATTTCAATATGTTTGTAACACGTTGTATAAAAGTAATAGTGCCCTCGACTTCGTCTCGGGCCTATCAACACCCTTGCCAATATATCCTCCAAACACCGGCTTCTCTGGCACTATCACTTAAATAGAACACTGGTACTGTGGAGGAGATGCCGCCAACGCATCAGCTCACAAACAAACCCAGAGCCACCCATGCCTGCCGCATGCATCACTTAGCACCGAAACAAACAGAGGGTTAACCATAAACACCCAAAAGGAAAAACAGCATCTGTAGGTGAACCAGAATACAGGAATGATTCATCCCTCCTATTATGCGCATGTCGCTGCAGAACTCAAACAGATTTATATACGATCGCTGCTATAAATGACACGTTTGGATTACTAACCACAGAAGTAAGATGTTCCTCTTTTCTGTTAGAAAAGTCGAGTTCACCTTATAGACTGTATCTGACTGTACTCCTGATAACTACAATTACCTGCCTCATATATTTTTAAAGGAACCTTGGCACAGGCGGTGGATGCTGTGGCACCATCAGTAAAAGACAAGCTCTCCATGTAGGAGTAATTCAAACTGCCATGTTCCAACACCATAAGAACTGAGGTGAGGAGGAAAAGAAGAACAAAAAAAACATTGAAATTCTGTTTTGTTTTACAAGCATTAGTGTCGATTGCAAAATTATTGCAAGCTTTATTAAACTGCAGCTGCTTCGAGTTAGATGAAGGAAAATGTAAGCTATGGTCTTGCCAGCTTGAGAAGAGCGTCCAAAGCAGTGTCGGGCATAGGACAATGGCAGCAAGTAGGAATAGGATAGCAAATGATGGTGTGGAGGTGTCAGTGATTGTGGCTGATGAGCATATGACTGTAGGCCTGCCTATAGTTATCTGGTCAGACAGTATGCATATGTACAGTATATGTGCTCTCTCTATGCTCTCCTGCTGCACTCCCAAAACAAAACCTCCATTATCTCACAGCACAGGGCTCACTCAGGTGAGTCAGATGCCTCTTGAGTAGCTGTCAAAATCATCAGAAACCACAGTCCCATGAAGAGAGAGGCTGCCAGCACATCACTCTGCACCCCTGCCCTCCCCATGTTGTGATGCTGGTTGCTATAAACATTTGGGTAATTTGCATTAAGTATGCAATACTGTAATGTTTCCTTCAAGATGTTATCTGCTTGGATCTGGCACACCGCCCTGTATTCAGGGCTCACAGGAGGTGGAGGAGGAGGAGGTGGCTGGATCTCATGTGTCCATGCCCTTGAAAAGGTGAGCGAAGGGCCGGTTGCCTGGAGAACTCAGAGATTGGGAAACAGGCAGCATTGTTGGCTGGTGAAGCAGAAGGAAAAGGCTTCAAGCCATCAGTGAATGTGGATCATTTCATAAGCACTTAAAGGTGACGAAACAAAAGGGCATGGCAGATAGGACTGAGATAAATAGCTGTGTTGTTGTGTGAGTCTGAGTGTGGATGATTTGTGTGTGTGTGTCATTACTTTAACTGACTAAAAAGGCTCTCACTAGTGATCATTGAAAGGACACACTGATGAAAATGACATGAACCATTTTTTTTCATTGGTGAGGAAAGGAAATAATTTTAGCATTTTACAAAAAACAGGAAGAAAAATATTTAACACATAAATCAAGCTGTTAAGTTGCGCTATCTCTGAACCTCAAAAGATCAAACCACTAGTAACCCACGCTAATGTGAAAAACCATAATGACATACGCTCTAGTCACAGTCTGAAAATGCATCAGAGAATGATGATGTTTTTCTTTCCTGTGGTGTGGGTGGTAATGATTTGATTTCCCTAATATGCAGGGACGAGGTGCTTCCTGATTAGACCATAGGGAACAAAAGAAAGATTAACAAAATGTCCACCCGAATGGCTTTAAGAATGATGGAGGGAGGTAAGAGAGAGAGAGAGAGAGAGAGAAAAAAAAACACTGTCTTGATGTAGTCTCATGGTCATCAAATAGAAAGAAAGAAAACACTTCACTGTGCTATTTTTCTTCCACCAAAGGAACAGGCCCTCTGGGGATTTTTTTGGGGGGTTGGGGAGTTATTTGAACTGGATCTGCTGTTGATTGAAACAAATAGTCCCAATATCACAACTCTTTATAACTCGATCCTTGTGACAGATGGACAAGTCATCTGAGAGGACACTTTCTCTAATCCTCCATCCTCTCATGTGCAATGGCATTCTGGGACATCTGAGTGTGAAGAAATAGGATGGGAGAGTGACCCCCAGGCCCTTCAGTATGTCATATCACACAGGATATGTGGACTCTCTGCTCCGGGACCTCATGATTTCACAGTAGACATGTGTAAGACAACAGCGAGGTGTGGAAGTGTGTTTGTTTAGTTTCACTTCTTTTCCACTGGTTGAACCAGCGGAGCACACGAGTGCGAGGTCAAACATCCAGGCGTAGTCTCTCTAAATCTGGCTTTAACCCCTCTTCACCTTCACCGGGTCCAGTTTCAGTGATTCTAAAAGGCAACACAACTGCTACTGATTTTTATTCAGAATTTTGGAAATTATTTAACTTTGACTATGATTATCATTATGTTCTTACACTCATTTTCATTCTACACTTATAATCGGCCCCTGTGTTTAATGTAAATAAAACCAATACAAAATGTTGCGTCAGAGATTTGGAAAGCAGAGATACATATTGTTAAATATAATGCTTTGAAAGATACATTTTAGCACTTGATTAATGAGTTGAGTACAGCTTAGTAATACACTGAAAGTAACCAGAAGTGACTGCTCCCTCAGCCTTGTACGTCATCAACTTTTGTATATATATWTTTTTTTAAAGGTCTTCAAGAGCAACAACATACAAACATTTTAACACAATCAAAAATCTTAATAAAAGGCACCTGGTACAAGTAAATTCATCGACAAACACAAATATAATTTTATATATATCTTAAATGATTTTCTATTCATGAATTTCATTATATAATGTTGAAGCCCATTCAGAAGATTATAGGACAGTCTACAGAAGTAAAGTGGTCATCACTTTCTCAGCGCATTACACTACTGAGACTGACCACCGTGCTGTCAAGAATACACTTTGGCCTCAAAACCACCTCTTCTGCTTTCCCTGGCTGCCGCTCTCAGATAGGCCATAGGTATTTAAACCACATATCTCTGCATTTCATAGTGCTAAATCACTCAGGTCTTGTCGACACAAGTTATTTTGTGCTGTCGAAGCATGAAGTGTTCCTTCCCATCAGCAGTCGGGACTGAGGTTGAAGTGACGAGAGGAAGAGCTGCCATAAATATGAGTGCTGTGACACGGGGGCGGGAGAGTTAATGTTTGTGTGCTGCTCTAATAACAGCCATCGGGGGCTCCACTTCCATGACTTAAGTCCGGTTTACTTAGGGCCTGCTGCTGTCAGGGATTGGTATGGCAGTAGTGAAGACAAGAGCCAGAGACACTGTAGTGTCGGTATAGCATGTCCTCTAAGACGTCCTGTGTATTTGGAGGGTTGTGGATGACATGGAGTGGGCGTGACCTCGCATTGTATGGCAACCCCTAGATTGATAGTAAAGCATGCAAAATACAAAGTGCATGTTGGGTATTCTCTAAAATGTTAGCAAGAAAAGTGGCAATAGTAAAGGTAAATCATAAAAATGTGATATGAAAGACTTTAGACATTCCTATTCCCAAGCTCAGCGAAACATCTTGCGTTTTGATAGTCTTTAATCTTATAGGTGGGTCAGTGGCAAAGGGCACAATGGATGATTGCTCACTGACGGCCTTGCAGGTAAACTAATGGTTGATGACTGTCTTTATCAACAGGCCCAGAGCAAGTCAAACAAGTCGAATAACCAGAATAGTAATTGACAAAGTGTTTGTCATGACTGACGCAATGTCTGACAGAGAAATGATTTACTTAACGCCAATACCTTGGAAGAAGTAAGACATTTAGTTAGAAGAGACACCTGATAAAGCTTACACACATTCGCCCACACCCGCAACCAACTAGCTAGCCTGTTCATTCTGCAACATGTACTCCACTACATTGTCATATGTGCAGGGTTATACAAACAGAGCAGTTGCTAAGATAAACTGTAAATAACTGTGTATGTTAATAATACCTGTCCTGTATGTTAATAATACCACTCCTGTATATTACTAATACCTGTCCTGTATGTTAGTAATATCTGTCCTGTATGTTAATAATACCTGTCCTGTATGTTAGTAATATCTGTCCTGTATGTTAATAATATGCTGTCCTGTATGTTAATAATACCGTCCTGTATGTTAGTCATATATTCCTATATGTTAATAATATCTCTTCCTGTAGGTTATAAATATCTGTCCTTATGTTAATAATACCTGTCCTGTATGTTAATAATATCTGTCCTGTATGTTAATAATACCTGTCCTGTAGTTAGTAATATCTGTCCTTATGTTATATATCTGTCTGTATTTTAATAATACCTGTCCTGTATGTTAATAATACCATTCTGTATGTTAATATATCTCTCCTGTTGTTAGTATATCTGTCCTGTATGTTAATAATACCTGTCCTGTATGTTAATAATATCTGTCCTGTATTTTAATAATATCTGTCCTGTATGTTAATAATACCTTGTCCTGTATGTTAGTAAATCCTGTCTGTATGTATAGTAATATCTGTCCTGTATGTTAATAATACCATGTCATGTATGTTAATAATACGTCCGTTATGTTAATAAATCTCTCCCTGTATGTTAGTAATATTGTCCTGTATGTTAAATAAATACCTGTCCTGTATGTTAATAATATCTGTCCTGTATGTTAATAATACCTGTCCTGTATGTTAAGTAATATCTGTCCTGTATGTTAGTAATATGTCTGTAATGTTATATACCTGCCTTTGTTAATAATACCTGTCTGTTGTTAATACTACCTGTCCTGTATGTTTAATATATCTGTCCTGTATGTTAATAATACTTGTCCTGTATGTTAGTAATACCTGTCCTGTATGTTATAAGTATATCTGTCTGTAAATGTTAATAATATCTGTCCTGTATGTTAGTAATACCTGTCCTGTATGTTAGTAATACTTCTGTCCTGTATGTTAAAATATCTGTCCTGTATGTTAATAATACCTGTCCTGTATGTTCTATGTTGTTATGTTAATGAATACCTGTCCTGTATGTTATAACTGTCCGTATGTTATATTCTGTCCTGTATGTAATAATACTGTCCTGTATGTTAGTAATATCTGTCCTGTATGTTAGTAATATTCGTCCTGTATGTTAATAATATCTGTCCTGTATGTTAATAATACCTGTCCTGTATGTTAGTAATACCTGTCCTGTATGTTAATAATCCTGTCCTGTATGTTAGTTATACCTGTCCTGTATGTTAATATATCTTGTCCTGTATGTTAATAATACCTGTCCTGTATTGTTAGTAATATCTGTCCTGTATGTTAGTATATTGTCCTGTATGTTAATAATCTCTGTCCTGTATGTTAATAATACTCTGTCCTGTATGTTAGAATATCTGTCCTGTATTGTTAATATACCTGTCCTGTATGTTAGTAATATTTCTGTCCTGTAGTTAATAATACCAGTCCTGTATCTTAATAATATCTGTCCTGTATGTTAATAATACCTGTCCTGTCGTTAGTAATATCTGTCCTGTATGTTAATAATATCTTGTCCTGTATGTTATTAATATCTGTCCTGTATGTTAATAATATTGTCCTATGACTGTTAATAATATCTGTCCTGTATGTTAATAATATCTGTCCTATATGTTAATAAATACTCTTGGTCCTGTATGTTAATAATATCTGTCCTATATGTTAATAATATCTCTCCTGTATGTTAGTAATAACTGTCCTGTATGTTAATAATGTCTGTCCTGTATGTTAATAATGTCTGTCCTGTATCAGATGACAGTCTTCCACCCTATATATTGAACTTTTTTGCCTGCTGTTAAAACATACAGTATACTCTGTATTTAACAAGATGAGCATCCCCCCTCTGAATGTACACAATGGCCAATGCAAGCAAATAAGGCAACATAGACGTCATATTGCAATATCATTAGTAATCTAATTCCTAATTCTACGTAAAGTAATGATGGTATGTAAGCCATTGTTGGTTAAGGGCTTGTAAGTAAGCATTTTACCTGTTGTGACAAATACAATTTGATTTGATTTGATTGTCATAAAAGGGCAGAAGATAATATGACGTGTAACAAACCAATGTTTTCCATTGTGCAGAACATCAACAAAGATTTTTCCAATGATCCAAAATAGAGTCTACCAATAATAAAATAAAATAAAGATTATTCGACATTCGAAACATCATCAAATGAAATGAATTTACACAAACCATTCATAAGAGCAGCTTAGGATGAGGTAATTGAGAACAAAGGCTTCTCTGGCTTCTCTGGCATYGTGTGCCCACCCTTTATTTTCTCTTAATTCCATTAAAACCCTCAAAGTTGGCTGAAGACCTCCCACACCATCCCTTGTTCATTGTAGATCTCCATCTCAGAATGTTTTTAATTTCTCAATAGTTATTAGACAAGAATCCTTGTTACAAATTCTTTATTTTATTGAGGCAATAAATCTATCAGGACCACCGCACAGTGTGGAAATAAAAACCTTATTTTCACCTTGGCAGAGATGTTCAATGTAAATAAACAACTATCTTCTTCATCACCCTCCTCAACTACTCCTTTTTCCTCTCCTCCTCCTCTTCTATAGTTCTCAGGTGAAAGGAAACTGTTGGCACATGCAAGTGGATTGCTCAGTCAGTCATGATGTACTCACCATCTGACACAGTGTGTGTGTGTGTGTGTACTGTACTGTACTGTACTGTATGTGTGTATGTGTTATTTTGGGCGTGCGTGTCTGCTGACAGTAACCTGCTGGGTGAGCTCAGAGCGAGTTGCCTTGATGACATATGGCAGCAGAGAGCATCCTGTTCCTCAGACACCAGTCCCCTGCGCGAACTGAGCAAGTCAAACCTACTGTGCTCTACACATTCCTCTTTTGTCCAGCAGCAACATTACAATACAAAGGAGGATAGTCTTGTAGATAAGGAAGGAAAAAAGATTGTATCTACTTTTAATTTATTTAATCAAATGATTATTTTTTTAAACAAGATGTGTGTTAGCCTTTTTAGGCATGTGTTGAATGTAACAGTCAAAAAGTGGTGGAATTATGGTGACCGAATGAATTGTGGAAAGAATGTTCAGAAATGTAAACTACAGTTGACAAAACATAATACAGTTTACATGCAGTACACTCAAGTGTAAATCTATCTCTAAGGACTGCACACAAACTCAATACGACCAACAGTAGCAAACGTACAACAGCAGTAGTTTTTTCAGTAGAAGCCCAGGCTGTGGCTTCTGGATGCAGAAAAAGGCYGATTGCTATAGAGACATAAAAAAAGAATCTGTGTCTGCTTTTCATGCAGGGCCAATTTAGTTCAGTTTAACTCCCACACAACCAGGGAGGTTTCCACTAGCTCATCTGAAGAACCCAATCCTCCCTGAATTACAGGGAGATTTAGCTGGATTATGCTGCCTCTGAGAATCCCAGAGAGAGCCTGGCTATGATATCCATCAGAGGAGACAGTGGGAGCACCTGTTGCCACACAGTTGCCCAGAACAGGCAGTTTAGCCCCTGATTTGGGCCAGCTCAACAGGCTGTATTTTGTCTCATTCATTAAAAAAATAAAATGGCTTTAACTTGGTTTTTAATTTATTTAGAAATTAGCACAAACAAAAATTATCTGGTAAAGGCAATCCTGCCTAAAAAARAGGTACCTTCTGTAATGTTAAATGTGCTTTGGATTTCACAATTTTACCTCATACCTGGCAAAATATGTCTTTAGTGTTCATCATAACATAGTGCAAGCTTTGCTTTATTATCTGTGCACATTGTACCATGTGTATTACATACAGTAATTCAGTTATACGTCATTATCTTAWAATTGCGAGCAATAAAAATGACAATTCCAAGAAAATTGTGTCATAATAAGTTACTAAAACAGAAGTAATTGACATGACAAATAGCACAAATTACTCTTAATTCAGTGAAGCAGTGTAACCAGTGAAGCATGCAAGAATAATCATTGTTAAGGTACGTACCCATTTTAAAAGCTATTTCACCTGTAGGGATACATTCCGGGAAACAGTAACACCMAGCGGAATATAGTCATTTGTCAGATGCACCCAGTCTGTCTTGAATCCTCTCTGAAACCTTTTCATTATTTTATTGGGATTTGATTTGTTTTGATGTATGTTGTTTCTCATGTCTCTCAGCATTTGAGTGATCATTCTTTTCTCAAGTATGGCATTGCACCAAACCAATGAAAATACTCATCTGAATTAATCTGCAGTATCTTTTTCCCCAGGGTCAAACTAAATCGCAGAATAGTTTTGGATTAATGTAGATGCCTGCTAATAAAAGACGCCACAGAGACTTCACATTTTGAATAACGCAGTGTGTACGGGCTTAAGGTTGCAAACAAAGATAGTGTGTAAATATTGCTATGGTGGGGCTAAATAAATAGACACCTATTTCCGTCTCCAATCAGTGCCACCTAAGGTAAAGATGTGCTTTGACGGATAAATTATAAAGGGATTATATATCATTTCTGAATACACAGCCAAGCTTATCATCACGTAATCCCGACACAGAGGAACAAAACAAAGGAGGATTAATGAATGTGCAATTATCCTGGTCCACACCTAAGTCTTGCGAAACCCTTCTCTCAGAAGATGTATTCACATGTCCACTGACAGCACTTGCAGTCATTCAAAGAATGAGTAAGCATGTAATGGTTTAGCATTAATGTACTACGGTTCAATGTGAAATCCCAGAAACAAGTTTGTCTAAGGCAAGWCTGTTTTAGCTGTTTTGATTCACTGAATTGAAATGTTACAAGACTATTACTCCTATATTCTAATTCTTGTAAAAAACATGTTTTTACAGTACCAGTCAAAAGTTTGGACACACCTACTCATTCAAGGGTTTTTCTTTATTTTTACTATTTTCTACATTGTAGAATAATAGTGAATACATCAAAACTATGAACTAACACATGGAATCATGTAGTAACAAAAAAAGTGTTAAACATACAAAATATGTTTTAGATTTTAGATTCTTCAAAGTAGCCACCGTTTGCCTTGATGACAGCTTTGCCCACTCTGGCATTCTCTCAACCAGCTTCATGAGGTAGTCACCTGGAATGCATTTCAAAATGTTTTTTATTTTTTTATTTAACCAGGCAAGTCAGTTAAGAACAAAATCTTATTGACAATGACGGCCTAGGAACAGTGGGTTAACTGCCTTGTTCAGCTGCAGAACGACATATGTTTACCTTGTCAGCTCAGGGATTCGATCTAGCAACCTTTTGGGTACTGGCCCAATGCTCTAACCACTAGGCTACCTGCCACCCAATTAACAAGTGTGCCTTTTAAAAAGTTAATTTGTGCAATTTCTTTCCTTCTTAACGAGTTTGAGCCAATCAGTTGTGTTGTGACAAGGTAGGTATACAGGTATAGGTATACAGAAGATTGCCCTATTTGACCAAGTCCATATTATGGCAAGAACAGCGCAAATAAGCAAAGAAAAATGACAGTCCAACATTACTTTAAGACATGAAGGTCAGGCAAAATCTGTAAAATTTCAAGAACTTTCTTCAAGTGCAGTCGAAAAAACCATCAAGCCCTATGATGAAACTAGCTCTCATGAGGACAGCCACAGGAAAGGAAGACCCATAGTTACCTCAGCTGCAGAGAATATGTTCATTAGAGTTAACCACCTCAGATTGCAGGCCAAATAAATGCTTCACAGAGTTCAAGTAACTGACACATCATAAATTGTTCAGAAGAGACTGTGTGAATCAGGCCTCCATCATTGAATGCTGAAAAGAAACCACTACTAAAGGACACCGATAAGAAGAAGAGACTTGCTTGGGCCAAGAAACACGAGCAATGGACATTAGACCTGTGAAAATATGTCCTTTGGTCTGATGAGTCCAAATTTGAGATTTTTGGTTCCAACCGCCGTCTCTTTGTGAAACGCAGAGTAGGTGAACGGATGTTCTGCGCATGTGTAGTTCACACCGTGAAGTATGGAGGAGGAGATGTGATGGGGTGGGGGTGCTTTGCTGGTGACACGGTCTGTGATTTATTTAGAATTCAAGGCACACTTAACCAGCATTGCTTCCCCAGCATTCTGCAGCGATAGGCTATCCCATCTGGTTTGCGCGTAGTGGGACTATCATTTGTTTTTCAACAGGACAATGACCCAAAACACACCTCCAGGCTGTGTAAGGACTATTTGACCAAGAAGGAGAGTGCACACTCTTGGCAACACACGCTGTCTGCCTAAGAAGTGATGGTCTGAGTTGGCGACAAAGGCTTTGTCTACACCAATAGAAGATGTAAGGCATCTGACCATCCTTAAACMAAATGCTATGTGGCAATGAATAAAGCAATATGATTTACTACGCTTGTCAGAGGGAAAACAAGACAGGTCACAGTACTGAAAAACAACCTGCGGTTGCTAGGGAACAGGCAAAAACAAATAGAGTGGAGAAAGAGATGTGGTTTGTGTAAATCAGCCTCGAGGGACAAGGGCCCAGTCATTGGAGCGGAGAAGCCAGTTTCAGTACGAGGCTTGTATCATCCACAGAGCGTGAAATACCAGCATCTAGCTAATCGTTTTCCTTTTTTCTTCTACCTTCTCCTGCTAAGGTTATTGTAAGGCAAACTGTGTGCTCGGGGCAGGTTATCGATATGTGTCACAGTCGGTTTGGGAACCATAACATGTTATCATCCCTAGATCTCCAATTCAGATTTCCGCAAAACATATTGTCTGGAGAATTAAATAATGGAGCCATCACCAGGCTGTAACATCACTGAGTAGCAGTTAAATTGAAATTAAATTGGCAATCACCATATTCTATCACCTGCCTGTCTTGTTTGTTCAAGTCATCTTAGCTAGATGCCTACAGTAGATATACTGTATGTACGTATGTATCTATGGAAAGGTCGATGGGGAAATTATGATTTGTCTGCAATTGAACCTGCCACTCTAAACTGCTGAAGTGTAATTATGTCTGTTTTAATAACATGTCCCCTGTTGTCTGACACCAAACTGTTCATGTCTACTTATGAAAGGTTAACTGCATCATTTGACCTCTGGCAGGAAAAGACCTTCCTGTAAAATTACTGAACAAATTGAGACGGCCTTGCTCTTACTACCGCTGGCAGCAGAAAATATGAACTTTATGAGTTCCTTCAACCTTTCTTGCAGCGTGTAATTTTCTTTACGCTTAAGTTGTTCTTGCAGATGATAGATATGCTAAAAGAAGCAAGCAGTTGAATGTGTGAGGCTGGCATCTGTTCTTGGTTACCACGAGCTTGCAGGTATCCCTGTTCGGCTGAGGTGGTACTTGAGCTCCAGTTTCGATGCAGTTTCACTCGACCGGGTAGACCAGGGACATTCCTTAGCTGTCCAGAGCCACACTTACAGAACACACACTCCCTGTCACACAACTAAATTCATTCACACAGGGACAGCATCCTATGGTGTGCTTCTTTGCATGACATGTTAAGCGGTGGAATGTGTATGTAAGACCACAGAGATCATRACAGAGGCTTAGATGCATGTGTTTCAGTACCTCTGGATTGTCTCGTCTTTGACAAGAGCTGACTGACTGTATTCACCTCAACACTTGCAATGCAAGTGTCACAGTTCCTCAAGTTCCTCCACATTCCACAACTTCAATTAAAGTTGTAATGGACACACGGCACGTAGCATGACAAGAAACTCTATTTAAACTATTCCAAAGACTGTAGCAAAACATGGTCAGCATGGTCAGCTGCTTTCAGGAAGAAAATACTCCACTCTAAAACACATTTGGAATACCCAAACATGGGTTAATTTAACCATCTTCTTTTTTAACAATCAGTTGGGTTGACCTAGCAGCTGGGTCTTTTTAATGTAATCCAAAGGTTGTATTCAGGAAGCATGGCCTGTTAGGGGCGTGGATTTTCAGATTTTTTGGGGTGGGGCACCCGTAAGAGTAAATGTCATTTCTGTTCATGTATGTACACTTCAGTGCAACTTTCAATTTCCCTTGAATATTTTTGCACATATTCAAAAATAAAATTACTAATATTATTCTTTACATATCCCAACATTGAGATACAATGTTGGAATATGTATTATTTACAAATCCCAACATATGGATATTCATAGAATCTTGAGGAATTCATACACTTGTGTAAACCTCATTAAAGCTACATCAGTTTAACAACATCTTACTAAACATGTCAAAAACTAAGAGCTGGATCTAACTAACCAGACATAATTTCTTTCCCTTTCAAGAGCTTTTGACAATACTCGTAAACATTGAGAAGTGGAGAAGGTGCGTAGTTTTCCACCCCCCTCCTCCTCTCTTCACGCTTTTGGCTGGATGTCGTCGGTCGGCCCAGCTGCCGCCGATGTCAGTCGTCACCATCACGGCCGTGTGTGGAGCGCTCAGAGCTAATGGGCCCAGCGTTACTTCATCAAATGGCTAAGTGGTGCTCCATTTAAGAGGGGCTAAAATGACCGCAAGGGCACTAATAAAGCCATTCAGCCAAGAGAGCGTCCCCCGAGGTTCATGGGGCTGCTCATGAATACATGAAATGTTCTCCCTCCAAAAAAGCCCAGGTGTATCCTTCAACTGTAACTTTCACTGCTCAATCACTCATTTATGCACTGGGAAGGAGGCTTTCAAAGCATGCCAGCTTGTGCAGGTGCATGGGACATTTACTTTGCACATACTCTAACTAAAGCACAACCAACGGTATATTATTTATATGAGGAAAACAGCTCCTGATTCGGTCATTAAATTAATTAACTTTTTACTACTGGAGTGGCTTTTGATATAGCAATAACTGCCACTACAGCAAAGTTGGTAATTATACGTTTATGAAACTACATTGATTTCATGTGCAAAGACATCTATAGTGAAGTTAAACAAGCAATGATGACAACAATAATCTGCAACACATTTGAAGGCCATTTTCTTTCTCTTTTAACAAACTAGTTAATGTGCTTCCCATCAAGTGGTATAGAGACATGCATCTGCTACACAAGGTATATCCTACTGTGACCTCAATACAACAGAGTTGTGTTAGAGAATGTCTGACAGAGTGTGAAATCAATATTCCCTCCAGGTTTACCTCACACAAGAGGAGAAGTGTGTCTGTAGCTATGGAATAAACACCATAAGGCCAATAAAACATACAGAGACAGCAACATTTGTGTAAGAATTCATGAGGATAGAGACACCTGTCTGGCTGTAAATATGTTTCTCAAAAGAGCATCAATCATAACTTAATGGGATGAAACAGGACATAGCATATATGTAATGTCATCTGGATCACGGAATCAAATCCCTCGTCACCGCACCAACCAAACCCCCTCACAAATGTGTTTTTGCAACCTGAGATTCCCCTCCAAGGCATCCCAAGTCTATAAATTTAAAACAATTACAGCATTGGTTGAAAAAACACAATGTTTGTGCATCTGCGTAACGCTTCACATTTCGGGCAAGCCTGTCAACACATAATAGATGGCCATGGCTGAGCGTGAACATGAGTTTGTAAATCATTCTTCTGCTAGAGCAATGAGAGACTGAAATGCAAAGCTTCTGCTGCAAATAAATCATGGCTGGGGCTATTGAGACATATTTAAACCCATCACCACAGAAAAGTTGGTTCGTAAAATAAGGACTTTCAAAAGAAGGGCTGCTTCACTCATTAGTTCAAATTAATCAAAATAGGACGATGTTAAAGATACTTCTTCAAAGCATGTATAAATGTGTTTTGATATTATCAATCTTGAATATTGAGAGCGTTAAAACATGAACTGGAACGTTTGTCATCCCACCATATGTTGCTATCCTTTTAGATGTCAAAACACACTCTAAAATATTATCAATAACTATTCCCATGTCAGAGTGATGGTAAAAGCAGAAATGGGAATTTAACACTTACATTTTTTGTTAGGCATTCAAGTCATCATAGCTATTAATCTATCAGTGCTTTTTCATATATAATTATGTAAATAATCCTTTCATTTTTAATTGCGTGAAGCCACTGGAGGTAATTTGTCGTGAAGTGTACATTTTTGTCCAAATAAGACAAGTGAGATCACAGCTCTGGATTGAGACGYCTACTTTTAGTATGATTTTAGTATGTAAATCTTGGTGGGGCAAACTCAAAATATATTTTTTAGATGCATGCCAGCAAAGCCACCACACAACACAACACTTAACAATACGTTCATTGCAATATAACGGTGACAAACAGTGCCCATAAAATGTTAGGGCCTACATAAAGTTGTCCCAACAGCAGACCTTTAGTTTCAGCACCATGGAGTGAATCCTGACCACTGCTACACCTGGCTATCAGCAGAGCCGTTCTTACAGTGTTCTCCATGTACACCTAGTCAGAACTGTAGGATAAATAAAGGGGGCATATAAGCAGACAATGAAAGATCTTACAATATTCGATGATTACATTTCTCTAAAATAGGCTATCGGCTACATGTGCACCATCAAGTCAGAACAATAGGCTAAGTTATGAGGGGGAAGGGACCAAATAATAAGGGTGAGGCACATGTGCTACTAACAGCTTACTACATAACATACACTTAGTATTACTTTCTTAGCTACAGTATACATATCTCCCTGGCATATTACATATATTTTTGGACTCACTTGAACAGGAAGGTGGTGCGGCGGTCCTTCTTATGTCCTTCAAATTTTGTCATCAAACTTTGTCATCAAAGTCTTTCATTCTCTGGATTTATGGTGCTTTCAAGACAGCTGGGAACTCTGAAAAAAACAAGGTTTGAATCATGATGTCAGTGATTTTCAGGTCGGAGCTCTAGAAAGAGGCCCGAGTTCCCGAATTGGAATTCCTAGTTGGATTACCGTTCAAAACACATTTTCCCAGTCTGAGCTGTTTTTTTGTTGTTGATTTCCTGGTTGTCTTAAACTCACTGAAGTCTGAGATTTCCCAGTTCTGAGTTTCCAGTTGTTTTGCAGAAYTCATGCTGGATTGTATTCAACCTTTTCTTGCCCATGGTGTTGAATGTTTACCATTTTAAGCTTGGAAAAGAGACCCTTGAACCCAGACTTGGACCACACACCCACTCCACTGAATAGCAGGTTAGCGATTGCTTTGCAATGCTTGCAGTTAGCTACTGATTCCTTCCAAACCACTCATTAATGAATTTACAATTTCCGACTTGTTGTTTAATGTTTATTTACAATGGCCGATGAGCACCGATACACTTCATGTATAATTTATCTTCATATGACAAGGTTTGACAAGGATTTGCCAGTAGATTGTCGATTTTGATTTACAATGATGACTGCTTGTCTAGCTTGCTAGCTAAGATTTTGAAAGTATGATGTTGACATGATCAGTCCAATCAAAGCTACGGTAGATATAACGTGATTTGACGTCATTTTATCTGTGGTCAATGACCTTGAGACTTTTTGGATGGGCACTTGTAATGTAACTCTACGGCAGCACCCAAGGGGTTTGAAGTTTTGAGATCTCCTCGTAGATTTTGTGGTGACATAGTGTCCCAATGAGTGGCAGAACACTGAGTCAATCATGGCGCAACTAGAGAACATTACGAACCCCTACGCTCCGTATTTTCTGCTGGCTGCCACACCACCACAAAAAGCACTGAACTAGGCTGAAACACCTGCATTTTGGAACTGCCTTATACAAGAAAGCAAAAAAAGAGACCATGTTTGTATGCGGCTTTATTCAAATCAAATCATCAAATCAAATGTATTTATATAGCCCTTCTTACATCAGCTGATATCTCAAAGTGCTGTACAGAAACCCAGCCTAAATCCCCAAACAGCAAGCAATGCAGGTGTAGAAGCACGGTGGCTAAGAAAAACTCCCTAGAAAGGCCAAAACCTAGGAAGAAACCTAGAGAGGAACCAGGCTATGAGGGGTGGCCAGTCCTCTTCTGGCTGTGCCGGGTGGAGATTATAACAGAACATGGCCAA
>NC_036862.1:27944747-28002110 GCF_002910315.2 Salvelinus sp. IW2-2015
GATGTTCAAATGTTCATAAATGACCAGCATGGTCAAAGAATAATAATCACAGTAGGTTGTCGAGGGTGCAGCACGTCAGCACCTCAGGAGTAAATGTCAGTTGGCTCATAGCCGATCATTAAGAGTATCTCTACCGCTCCTGCGGTCTCTAGAGAGTTGAAAACAGCAGGTCTGGGACAGGTAGCACGTCCGTGAACAGGTCAGGGTTCCATAGCCGCAGGCAGAAACAGTTTGAAACTGGAGCAGCAGCACGGCCAGGTGGACTGGGGACAGCAAGGAGTCATCATGCCAGGGTCGTCCTGAGGCATGGTCCTAGGGCTTCAGGTCCTCCGAGAGAGAGAAAGAAAGAGAGAAAGAGAGAATTAGAGGAGAGCATACTTTAAATTCACACAGGACACTAGGATAAGACAGGAGAAGTACTCCAGATATAACAAACTGACCCTAGCCCCCCGACACATAAACTACTGCAGCATAAATACTGGAGGCTGAGACAGGAAGATAGGAATTAATAGTCTCCTTCATGACTGAATGGCCCTAACAAAAAATGTAACAGTATGATTACAATCCCATTCTCTTTTAACCATCCCACTCTACCAATGGGAATAGGTACTTTCGAATAATATATGATAGTGTCGTGACATCTAAAAGCGCGAGAATCAGAACACATATCGCTGTTGGATGACACTTTCCATTCAGTTTTAACCTACTCAATACTTCATAGATTGATAACAATATCAAACACATATACATGCCTTGAAAGAATTATCTTTAACATCGTCCATTTTGATTAAATAACTTAATGATGAAGCACACCCTCTTTTTGAAAGTCCCCTCTATTTTACGAACCAACTTTTCCGTGGGTACAGGAGTGAGACCACTGTGGCCGTCCAGGTTCCAGATGGAGTACGCCGTCTTCCGGTCGACAGTGGTAAATACCATAACAGGTGTCTACAAAGGTAGCTATAACCCCACCACATTTGCCAAAGCACAGCCCATGGAAGCCCTCCACATCCATTCATCGCTAAAAAGAGCAGGGAAAGCTTTGCATTCATACTGTCTCAACCTCCATTGCCCAATCTAGTATTCAGACACAATAACACAATAAATGAATGAGACTTTAAGCAAATCATGTTCACCGCTCAGCCAGGCCATCTATAGTGTCGTTCCAGCAGGCTTGCAGTCACGAATAGTGCCGCACCGTATACGAGCAAGGATACATGCCCGACACAACCATGTGCGATCTATTATCTCCAACGGAAGCACCCCAATGCCCTGTTAATATGGTTTTTAAATTTTATTGAGATGCTGGTGCCGTTGGAGGCGGGCCCAAGACGGATCTCACCAGGTTACTGCCAAAAAAAGGCACATTTATAGAGAGGCCGATTCAGTTGCGTGCCGTCAGTGACTCCAACCCACTCAGCAGTTTGACGCACCCATCCCCTAGGCACAGCATGGAAGATAATATAAAGAGCACAGTAATCCAGTTTTGAGCATCAGCCCTATGTAATAGGTGTAGAGAGAGGCAGGGCATGGACGACAGAGAGGATTTTTAAGTCCAGGCCAGTGAGTTGAATACCTACACCACGATGGACAATTTACATATATGCATGGTCCCTGTAGTCATGTCCCAGTGAAAGGATGAGTAGGGAACGAGGGCCATGGCTCTTCCATGTGAGCGAGAGAGCGAGAGGAAGAAACATATTACGAGCGCCAGAACAGGAAGGTTCTGCGTGATCCTTCCGAGTGAATGCTTATCACAAATGTTGCTTGGTCCCTGTATGGTCTCTAATGGGGCCCAGCTCCTTTCCGATATTTGTGTCATCTATTCCCATAGCTACACCAAGCCTCACACCTCTTCTGCGTCGACGTGAGAATGCATAGGTCAAAACTCCACTCGTGACATATGACCCAGCTGAGAATAGTTTAAATGAGTTTTATGCTACAACGATCTGCGTCAAGAAACATTTCTCTAGAGCAACAACTGACTGCTCTTGTGATATGTACATGCGTCTCGGTTCCACCAGTTAGGAATGGGTAGGTAGACCATTCACATTAAACACTATGATAATGTGTAGCAGAGCTCTATAGATGCGAGTATCGACAAGCCTCGCTTCCAGCCACATTATGGGCTAAGGCGAGCCATTGAACTACTACGTGTGATGGAAATTCTATATATAAAGAAGAGAGACAAATAATAGCCTTCAAATGTGTTAGGCGCCTTATTGGGTGTTCGATCGACTTCTTGTTTTTGAACCTCGTCAAGCCATACAGTTTATGATTATGTACTTGTACGTGGCACATGAACTCAATGTAGTAGTTCCATAAAAAGACGACCATAATTTCGAGCGTAAAGAGAATACCAAGGTAGCGATAGGCAATGCCCACTGTAATGCTTTGTTATTAAGTGGTCGCAGTAAAGATAATCCTTGAAATCTAGGCCCCTTTGCTCTAAATTAGGAAGCTCAAGATAGTACCACATGGCCAGGCTAAGTCACTGAGGTAAAAAAGTTAATTTAATTTAATGGAGCCGAGATCAGGACTGTTTCCTCATTAAAAAATATACCTTGTTGCTTTATTTAAGAAGTACTGTGCAAATAAATTCCCAAGTGCACTCGGCCAACCTATGAGCTGCTTTTGAAAAGCCTCCCCCAAGGTATCATAAATGACAAGTGTGAAACTTGTAGTCAAGTTCTAGAAAGATTAACTTAGTTGAAGTGATATGACCTGTTCTGAGTGCAGGGATCTCTACAGCACCCGTTTTTGGAGTTTAGCACTAACTGAAGTTTATGTTAGTAGAGCACTGCATTGTTATGCTCCGGATTGGTAGCCCGGGCGAACAGCCCTAGAGCATAGTGATACATCTATTCGCTATACCTAGAGGGACCGCTCTGCTAGTATGACCGAAGAAAGTCGGCTTTATTAGTGCCCCTTGCCATGGATTACCATTTGCTTACTTGTCAGCATACTCTCCTCTGAGATCAGAAAGGTAGGTCATCTAGCCACTGATGTTATTTATTGCAAATTAGATCTCGACCTTAGGATGGAAACAAGAAGCTGTCCTCCATTGAAAAGCTCATGTGGTCCCTTGATATCTACTACACACTCTCAACGAGTAGATTGCAATGGTCTCTCTGAGCGATGACGGGATCGGCGGCCAAGCTCGGGCGACCCGACCGGACATCCCAGCAAAGCGTGAAGAGAGAGAGGAGGGGGTGGAAACTACGCACCTTCTACCAGTCTAACGCCGATAGGGTTACGGGTCCTTCCACAGTTTATTTAGTCAATAAGACGTTGGAACGAGCTTGGTGAAAGCAAACCTATGATTTCAAGATTCTGGATAGTATTAGTACAGTCCCTATCAAGCACGTATAGATTTGCTACATGGGGTCTTGAGACACAAGATAGAATCAAGCGGATTACACACATGCTGATGGGTGTGCCTATGAATGAGGGTTAATACACAAGTACGTGATTAAGTATATGTTGCCTTCAGTCACACTCTTGTCTCCTATGAAGTCCGGTAAAGCCATCAAGGCTAGGGGCTAGTTTCCTAAACTAAGACAAGTAGGGCCCAACACTTTTTGAGCGTCGAACTGGTTTTCATCCAGAGATGTTTTGCAAAATTGAAAGGAGGAATTTTGAATAGTGTTGCTATATGTGCCAAAAATATTCAAGGAAATTGAAAAGTTGCACCTGAAGAGAGGCGAGATGGGCCTCGTCATCCGATCGAACCACATAGCAAGTGAAAGTTAACTTAATGTTTTCGATCATGACATCCCAAGAGGTTTTGGAATACCCAAGAAATAAACATATTTACTTCGACGTGTGATAGTGAAACACAATATTGTCCGGTCCCAAACCACCGGACCAGAAAAAAATCCTGAAAATCCCTTGAGCCCGCCGACGAACAGGGAATTAACCGCTACCGGAATTTACAGATTGATAATACATAATTCTGTTCGAGGCGGAGGACAAACCATTCACAGAGAAACAGACATTAGAATAAAAGAGCAATATCTTCCCAGCTGCTCGATATGGCAAACCCAACTGCACTATATAAACAAGAAATAAAAGAATCGTTAGAACGCAGGGCCAGCAATCTTGATGTAAGTACGTAGTGGTTTAATAGACCAATTTTGGTGGGTGTTCCAATCTCTCCTAAAATTAGATCACATGTTAGAAACGTGGGATCGTATGTGTTTTAATCAAAAGGAAAGCAATATTGTCGTCTGAAAGGCCAGAAGCCACTAAGGTCTTCTTAGCTGAGCACGAGGTGACAGATGCAGAAGCCTCCTGATTCCCATGTCTGGACTATCGTTTGAGTTTCGGCACTTATGATATAGCTTATGGGTACATAGTTTTTTAAACATCAGACCTTCCACATATTAGTGTCTGTGTCATCTACGTGCCCGTGTGTCCATTTACAACTTTAATTTGAATCTACTGTAGAGTGATCGTGTGAGAAGATACCTTGGAGGAGAATACTGTGACACCTTCGATCCTAATGACCAACGTCTAGAAGCTGATAGACCATGTTGCTAGTCAGCTCTTGACACTCTATATGAAGTACTTGATGGCGTATCGAATCCGAAGAAGGCAGGTTGAGCTTGAAGAGCACACGCAAGCCTACCCTCTGTCTGATCGAATCACCTCTCTTTTCTCATCTTTTACTTTTATACGAGCTAGGAATGTACCAGATCATACCGTAGGCCACTTAAGAATCATTATTTCATTGTAAATGAATCGTTCTGGACGCACACCATAGAATGCTTGTCCCGGTCGTGAATGAATTTAGTCTGTGTACGAGGAGTGTGGTGTTCTGGTAGAGTGTGCTTCGTCAAAAGTTGGTCTGGGACAGCTGAAGCGGTAATTTTTTCGCCAACGTGGGAGGACCTACCCGGCTTTACCCTTACTGGCCACTTTTTAGTGAAGTTTGGTACACATCCGGTGGTTCGGAGGTAATTGAAACGATATGCGACGAAGCATGGCGGCAGTTAATTTATGCTCATTCAACAGATTAGACCCGAGCCTCGGACCGGAGCCACCCAGGAAGCACGCAACCAGAGATACCTGCCAAAAGTAAGCAGCAGCTCTCTTTCTAGTAGTTCTTAGTTTAGATTGGAAATCAATCGTAATGGAGGGAGTAATCCAGATATAGCAGCATCATCGGATGACCAGAACCTCGACACGATTCAACGTTCTTTTTTGAGAGCGCATGACCCATGTCACCTTTATATCCATTATCATCCTTGCTCATATTAAGACAACATTAAGCGAAAGTAAAAAAAGTTACCAGACGTGCCCCAAGAGAAATAATTATTGATACTAAAAGGCAACTCATAAGTTAGCATATTTTCTCGCTTGCCTCTCTTGATCCTAGTCCTGCGGCAGAGTTGTGCAGACTCAGGACCGAGGAGCTTTGATAAGAGGACATACGACAGATTTAACAAGAGGAGTCCGATTATTTAAATTTGCCTTCTACGTCTATCTCTGATTTCTGATTGTCCTTTCCTCAAGAAAGTAATTTTTTAGATACAAGGTTAAGTGAATTTATTACTGTGCTTTTGAACACGTCGACAACGCAGGTCAAATCATGATCTCACTGCAGTTTAACACCTTTGGCATAAGGGCTGAGACAATGCTGCCTATGTTAACGTGTAGCTTTGCGACAGTATCAAAAATACATTTGTGTTCAGGACAACATGTTCCTGTGGAATTTCTCTCTACTCAATTAATGATTACAGACAAAAATAGCGATGAAATTACACTCTTCAGAGTATGGTAGAGCAGAGTGACCGGAGGGTTCACATTGCTCGTATCGCAAATGACTTGACAACTTCCCCATCGACCCTTTCCATAATACATACGGTACATTACAGGGTACTGTCTCATTAATCTCCAAGCTGTGATAGTCGGGGCAAATGCGCTAATTTTCATCATTGTGTCAAGAGATATAGTACTAAAACACTTAAGTGTCTCTCTTGATCCTAGGTCCTGGCAGAGTTGTGCAGACTCAGGACAGCTGAGCTTTGGAGGAATACGCAGATTTAAAGAGGAGTCCGTAATTTGCTTTCTAATGATCATGATCTTTTCCTCAAAGAAGTTTATGAATTTATTACTGCTGAAGTGAAAGCCATCCTCACTTGGGGAATGCTGCTTTTTAGTTAGCTTTGCGACAGTATCAAAAATACATTTTGGATTGTTCTTATTTTCCTCAATTAAGTTGCAAAAATAGGATGATCGAGCAGCAGTGAGGGCTCTTCGATACTGCACGGTACTGTCTTTCCAAGCTAGTCGGAAGACTTCCAGTTTGGTGTGGCGCCATTTCCGTTCCAATTTTCTGGAAGCTTGCTTCAGAGCTCGGGTATTTTCTGTATAACAGGGAGCTAGTTTCTTATGACAAATGTTTTTAGTTTTTAGGGTTGCAACTGCATCTAGGGTATTGCGCAAGGTTAAATTGAGTTCCTCAGTTAGGTGGTTAATAACTGATTTTTGTCCTCTGACGTCCTTGGGTAGGCAGAGGGAGTCTGGAAGGGCATCAAGGAATCTTTGTGTTGTCTGAGAATATATAGCACGACTTTTGATGCTCCTTGGTTGGGGTCTGAGCAGATTATTTGTTGCGATTGTAAATGTAATAAAATGGTGGTCCGATAGTCCAGGATTATGAGGAAAAACATTAAGATCTACAACATTTATTCCATGGGACAAAACTAGGTCCAGAGTATGACTGTGACAGTAAGTAGGTCCAGAGACATGTTGGACAAAACTCCATTTTTATTTTTTTACATTGTTTGCAAACTGATATGTGACATGTCTTATTGCCAATATAACAAGCAGAACAGGCAAACAAAATAAATAAATAAAATAATAACAATATATAGCGGGTCACCACTGCTCTGGACATGCACAGCCTCTCTCAGAATGGGTGAATCAGAGGTTATCTTTATTTTATAAGGTGCTTATTTATTACTTTCCACTGCTGAATATATTTTCCCCTGTCTATGTGTGATGGCAGTTTTTCCCAGTGAATGCACAGGATGAGATACTTTGCTATCAATACATGTAATTCATTAATCCTCAGAAGTGTGAGAAATATCTCTGACAAAAAGGACAGGAGAAGATTAAGAACAGTTGCTAAGGAACTAATAGTGAGAATCATAATAATGAAAACTGCCTTTGGCATAGACAATTTCAACAGATTATCACCTGAGGTGTGAACAACTCCTTCACACCTCAGGTGATTTTTAATAATGTAGCACTTAAACAGTTTGATAATACTTAAATTGAAAATAACAAGTGTCTACGCCTAGACACTATGCACGATACATACGTAGATGAGATCAACCCGCCTAGGTTAACTTTTCTGTTGAAGGATGATTTCTGTTTTCTTATTGATGCAACATCAACACAATTCCCTTTCAGTAACATCTTAATTGTCCCCCACTATAAAATCAGGAAGGGGACTGTGGATCTTTCTCCGTCCGTTCGTTCACTCCTACTTTCATGTGTTAGTCACAGGCGATATTTCAGACAGCACTGACCCAATATTGACGAAATTTGGTAAATGATGAGTCTTGCCATAGAGATCCGGCATTCACAAAATTACACTGATTGGCAAGATGGTGGCGCTATAACAAGATATTGAAAATGCAAACTTTGAAAGGTCATGCTCCTCACCTCGACTGACCCAACATCATGAAATTCAGTACATAGGTCCCTCTCCTCACAAGGAACTAATTTGCCTCAGGGACCCATAAAGTCCACCATGATGAATTTTCCGCCATTTTGGATTTGTGAAAACCATTTAAAACGCTACTCTTCTGGCACCGAATGACCAATCTGCATGAAACTTGATATGTGGCATCTACAGACATTAGGTTTCCAATTGCAATATTTTTCAGACTGGTAGGCTAAAACAACATGGCCGCTATTGAACAATAAACATTCACATGGGCATGGTCTGGCACATAAATGCATATAGAGTCCCTACGGAAAGTTTGCAGACCCCTTGACTTTTTCCACATTTTGTTACCTTACAGCCTTACTCTAAAATGTATTTAAATAAAGAAAAATACTCAGCAATCTACACACAATGCCCCAAAATGACAAAGCAAAAACAGGTTTTTAGAAATGTTTGCTAATTCATTTACATAAGTATTCAGACCCTTTCTTATGAGTCTCAAAAATGAGCTCAGGTGCATCCTGTTTCCATTGATCATCCTTGAGATGTTTCTACAACTTGTTTGGAGTCCATCTGTAGTAAATTCAATTGATTGGACATGATTTGGAAAGCACACACCTGTCTATATAATGTCACAGTGCATGTCAGGGAAAAAAACAAGCCATGAGGTTGAAGGAATTGTCAGTAGAGCGTCAAGACAGGATTGTGTCGAGGGACAGATCTGGGAAGGTCCCCAAGAACACAGCGGACTCCATCATTCTTAAATGATGGAGGCGGTTTGGAACCGCTAAGATTCTTTCTAGAGCTGGCCGCCAAGGCCAAACTGAGCAATCGGGGGAGAAGGGCCTTGGTCAGGGAGGTGACCAAGAACCTGATGGTCACTCTGACAAAGCTCTAGTGTTTCTCTGTGTAGATGAGGAGAAACTTCCAGAAGGACAACCATCTCTGCAGCACTCCGCCAATCAGGCCTTTATGGTAGAGTGGCCAGACGGAAGCCATTCCTCAGTAAAAGGCACATGACAGCCCGCTTGGACTTTGCCAAAAGGCACATAAAGACTCTCAGACCATGAGAAACAAAACTATCTTGGCCTGAATGCCAAGCGTCACATCTGGAGGAAACCTGGCACCATCCCTACGGTGAATCATGATGGTGGCAGAATCATGCTGTGGGGATGTTTTTCAGTGGCAGGGACTGGGAGTCTAGTCAGGATCGAGGCAAAGATGAACAGAGCAAAGTACAGAGAGATCCTTGATGAAAACCTGCTTCAAAGCTCTCAGGACCTCAGACTGGGGCGAAGGTTCACTTTCCAACAGGACAATGACCCTAAGCACACAGCCAAGACAACACAGGAGTGGCTTTGGGACAAGTCTCTGAATGTCCTTCATTGGCCCAGCCAGAGCCCGGACTTAAACCTGATCGAACATCTCTGGAAAGACCTGAAAATAACTGTGCAGCAACGCTCCCTATCCAACCTGACAGAGCTTGAGAGGATCTGCAGAGAAGAATTGGAGAAACTCCCCAAATACAGATGTGCCAAGCTTGTAGCGTCATACCCAAGAAGACTTGAGGATGTAATCGCTGAGTAAAGGGTCTGAATACTTACAGTATGTAAATGTAATATTTCAGTTGTTTATTTTTAATAAATTAGCAAATGCTTTGTCATTATGGTATATGTTGTGTAGATTGATGAGGGAAAAAATGATTTAATAAATTTTAGAATAAGGCTGTAACTTAATAACAAAATGTGGAAAAGGTTAAGGGGTCTGAATACTTTCCGAAGGCACTATAAATCAGTCAAGGATATTCGTATTGTAACAAAATTTGGTACACATATTGCAAACACTGTCAAGACTCAACATATGCAAGAACATTCATATCGAACGCTTATTAAGTTAACCAAATAATAAAATCAGAGGCTAAAGCATCCTTTCATAATTGTTTTCATACTGCTGAACACCTAAGGAAATATACTAGACCCTCAACAGTGATGAACAATTCAAATCACCCAAACAAATCAACCGAAAAAAAACATTAACCGTTTTCGGGCAGTTTGCCCCAAAATAGACCGAAACGTATACAGCCGCAGAGGATAATGCTTTACAGTACATTTGATAAACTAACTGTAGACAGATTTATGCCAAGGTATCTTACTGTACAAACACATGGGCGAGAAAAGAGTTATCCTCACTCAGCAGGACAATCATTCCTGGCATTCATTTATCACAGAGTCGAGAGCGAGCTGCAAATCTGGTGATCAATACAGCTGTGACAACACCCTTTTGCAAAGCAAAACGCTCATATTATGACCCGCTGCATATATTGTTATTTTCTACTGCTCCTCTTTAATTACTTGTTACTTTTATCTCTTAATCTTATCCGTATTTTTTGTAACTGCACTGTTGGTTAGGGGCTCGTAAGTAAGCATTTCACTGTAAGGTCTGTTGTATTCGGCGCATGTGACGAATACAATTTGATTTGATTTGAAACTACTGTCTTCATCACTTTGTGCAACAATCATTCTGTCAGGTCTAACACACGTAACTTGCAAAAACTTGCTGGATTTTGGTTCAAGTTGTATTGATACGTCTCATAATGCTGGGGGATAAATTCATTGTGTGTCTGGCTGATGTTGCCATATCAACAAGCAGGCATGGTATGGATAACGGAAACATTAACAATGTATCATACATACATTACGACCATAGCAGTTCTCCAAAATATACACTGCTAAAGAACAACAATAAAGAGAAATAGATTGGTGAGAAGGAGGTGATGGAGTGCAAGGAGGAGGGAGAGATGGGAATGCAAGAGATTGATATTGATGGAGAGCCAGGTAGCTTAAGTTTCCTCTGGTTTCAGCTGGAGAGTCCATCAGTGTTTACAGTGAACACAGGGCATCTTAGGGCCTCCCATTGTTAATCTCCATGGCTGTAGGATTCAACAAACACTTCCATTAATCTTAATGGTCTGTCAGCCCATTCCCATATCAGGCTGGAGCACATCATGAATCACAGGCCTCAGACACAAACGTTGCCACATGTTTCCGTGGCGACACCTGAGCCATCTAGGGATAACATTATCAATCGTGTGAAAAGTGCCCTCTGTTGTGTCACTCGATCGGTATCTCTACTCGATTCTGACTCTCAAGAGGTTTGTGTTGCTGTTTCGTGATGTGGTTGACTCACTCTGAGATTGAATTCATGGATAAACATATCTAGCACTCATACAGGAATCTTATCTGTCATATTAGTTCACCAGGCAACAACATCAACAATGGAATACACCAGAGTTGTTCTCTGCCTTTGATGGCAAAACATTATACCTTCAAAAGTAATAAAATCATTTTCCCAACATAAATGTTTTCATTTATGGATTCAACCATTTAATTTGAGACAAACCAGTAGGAAAACCCATGTTTTTACTCTTTATGAGATATGAATTCCCATCATTAAATTAGCGAAATAGAGAAGTAGAGAAGGGGGGCCTCGAACCTACAGTCCGTCGCCAAAACACTTGACTATTATCTAGCCTCAATCCCTCTCTGTTCAGGGGTTCTATTAAGTGCAAGCAAAGACCAGCTATATCTATAGTATCTGCCCCGGGGCAAAACTGTATAAAAGAGGAAGTAAGAAAAACACCTATTCACAACTGTTAAATGACAGAGCCCTTCCTGCAGGCCTATAGCTGCTGATAGACTTATTCCCATTGACTGATAAGGAGAGGCACATCTTTCACCAATTATTCACCTGGAGGGCTTACTTAGAGAGACGCACAATTCACCATTCAGGATCTGGTGTTACACACGTCTATCTGTCTCTCAAGTGGCATACATGAGATGAGTTTTGGCATAAATAAAGATAATCTGTCAACTGGATGAAGAGGAACGACCAAACCGAATGACTGCATGGGGGAATACAGTGCACTGAGGTTGGAGAACAAGCCAAAGGAATCAAGTAAAGGTCCACAAAGAAGAAAGAAATACATACACATGTGCGATTGTGAATAGTGCAGTAACTTATTCCACATAGGGCATAAAGAGGAGAGCTGAAGGCAGTGCAGAGAGTTGGTGTGGAGCCCAGCCAGGCTTGGAAGCCGTCCAACAGAAATGATGTAATAGAGTTTTAAGTAGTTCTGCTGCTTTGGCAGTTAGAGAAAAGCCTGTCTTTTTGGGGTGCCTGTGCAGCAGGTGAAACATAACAATCGCTGGATTCATTTCACCCTCTTACCCCATTGAAGGAGGCCGAGTCGCATCACTGTGAAGGTGTACTATGGAGAGGGTTGCAGCCCCTTGCCCCCATCCCCTCCTCTCTCTTATTGGTGGTGGTGGAAGCAACAGGCAAAGAGCACTGCAGTCAGTCAGTCTTAGACATGCAGCCTTGGCTCCCAGCCAAGGTCTCTGTGTGGTGTGGTGGGACAGGACTGAAGGAGTTCAATAAATAATGAAATAATGATAAATAATATATAATGAAATAAAAAGGATGAGCTCTGAACACCCAAAACTTAAAGAGATATCTCTGCTTCCCCCTAGAACTGCTAAGCTAAAGCAATGGAATAGATTCTGACACATTTGAAATATTATATTGAATATTCACTGAATCATTGGCCCATTGTTAAAAAAACAAAAGTATTTTGTTTCCCCCTCAAATATATTTAATTGGAGATATGGGTATCACTTTAGATAACAAAAAGTTGAGTCTTAAAAAGCAGGTACAGTTGAAGTCAGAAGTTTACATACACCTTAGCCAAATAAATTTAAACTCAGTTTTTCTCAATTCCTGACATGTAATCCTAGTAACAATTCCCTGTCTTAGGTCAGTTAGGATCACCACTTTATTTTAAGAATATAAAATGTCAGAATAATAGTAGAGAGAATGATTTATTTCAGCTTTTATTTCTTTCATCACATTCCCAGTGGGTCAGAAGTTCACATACACTCAATGAGTATTTGGTAGCATTGCCTTAATTTTTTTGAACTTGGGTCAATCATTTTGGGTAGCCTTCCACAAGCTTCCCACAATAAGTTGGGTGAATTTTGTCCCATTCCTCCTGACAGAGCTGGTGTAACTGAGTCAGGTTTGTAAGCCTCCTTGCTCGCACACGCTTTTTCAGTTCTGCCCACAAATATTCTATAGGATTGAGGTCAGGGCTTTGTGATGGCCACTCCAATACCTTGACGTTGTTGTCCTTAAGCCATTTTGCCACAACTTTGGAAGTATGCTTGGGATCATTGTCCATTAGGAAGACCCATTTGCGACCAAGCTTTAACTTCCTGACTGATGTCTTGAGATGTTGCTTCAATATATCTACATCATTTTCCTCCCTCATGATACCATCTATTTTGTGAAGTGCACCAGTCCCTAATGCAGCAAAGCACCCCCACAACATGATGTTGCCACCCCGTGCTTCACGGTTGGGATGATGTTCTTCAGCTTGCAAGCGTCCCCTTTTTTCCTCCAAACATAAAAATGGTCATTATGGTCAAACAGTTCTGTTTTTGTTTCATCAGACCAGAGGACATTTCTCCCAAAAGTATGATCTTTGTACCCATGTGCAGTTGCAAATCGTAGTCTGGCTTTTTTACGGCGGTTTTGGAGC
Source organism: Salvelinus sp. IW2-2015 (assembly GCF_002910315.2). Taxonomy (NCBI): domain Eukaryota; kingdom Metazoa; phylum Chordata; class Actinopteri; order Salmoniformes; family Salmonidae; genus Salvelinus; species Salvelinus sp. IW2-2015. Next base: position 27,958,025 of record NC_036862.1, read on the forward strand.
AGTGGCTTCTTCCTTGCTGAGCGGCCTTTCAGGTTATGTCGATATAGGACTCGTTTTACTGTGGATAAAGATACTTCTGTACCTGTTTCCTCCAGCATCTTCACAAGGTCCTTTGCTGTTGTTTTGGAATTAATTTGCACTTTTCGCACCAAAGTATGTTCATCTCTGGGAGACAGAATGCGTCTCCTTCCTGAGCGGTTTGATGGCTGCGTGGTCCATTGGTGTTTGTACAATTGTTTGTACATATGAACGTGGTACCTTCAGGCATTTGGAAATTGCTCTAAAGGATGAACCAGACTTGTGGAGGTCTACATTTCTTTTTCTGAGGTCTTGGCTGATTTCTTTTGATTTTCTCATGATGTCAAGCAAAGAGGCACTGAGTTTGAAGGTAGGCCTTGAAATACATCCACAGGTACACCTCCAATTGACTCAAATTATGTCAATTAGCCTATCAGAAGCTTCTAAAGCCATGACATAATTTTCTGGAATTTTATAAGTTAAATAATCTGTCTGTAAACAATTGTTGGAAAAATTACTCGTGTCATGCAAAGTAGATGCCCTAACCGACTTGCAAAATCTATAGTTTGTTAACCAAAAATGTATGGAGTGGTTGAAAAACGAGTTTTAATGACTCCAACCTAAGTGTATGTAAACTTCCGACTTCAACTGTAGCTAGCTGTATATATGTGAGTAATAGATTTAAGGTGTGAATGACAGAAGTACCAAAACACCCACTACATAGCCCTGTAATTTAAGGGTAATAGTAGAGTGATTCACTGCGGGAGCTCAATTAAATGCAGGCTTATTCCTCTCTTTCAGAAAAGTTGGGCATTGTTGGTTTACACAAGGTATATTTACACAAACTAGCATCTCAGTACACGTTCAGATGAGTCATGTTGCTAAAATGGAACAGTTTATAAAGCAACCGAGAGTACATTGTTCGACCACGACATGCAATCACACCCATTCAGACAGAACCCATTCAGACACACTGTGGGGGCTGTTGTGCTGCACAAATCCAAGGTAAACACAGAGGATGTTAGGAATGCAGGGTCAATGAAGCAAATGGTTGTGAGGTAAATTGCTTTCTGTGGGATTTTAGTGGGTCAAATACTCCTGGACAATTTAAAAACAATTGGCTTAATCTCTGGAATAAATCATAAAATAAATGATTGACAAATCTGGTAAATCACACGAGGAGGGAGTATATGCAGAGGCACAGATAAAAAAAAAAAAGAGAGATTTTATAAAAAAGTGTGAAATACTTCATTGTTGACAATGTCTTACTTTACTTTGTGATCAGACACAATTAATCAGTCACATTCACACTATTTCTGCATACATTGCTCTGAGAGCGGAACAGATTTAGTGCCACCAAGTCACAAACCCTTAAATCTGTTTATTCTTCCCACAGCAATCAGTGGTGTGATTTGGCAGCTACAATGACATTATCATAAAGAAATGGAAAGTAGAATAGAAGCAAGAACAATAACTACAATACAAAGTTACATTTATTACAGTAACTTTTACAGCTACTACAGTAACTACACATTTTAAATAGGAAATTATTTCAATATACAGCATCAGAACTTTACTTTCTGTGTAATCTCATTTTACAGTGATTCTCTGTAAATCTCTTCAGATGTTCAATGTCCTGTCAAATTGCAGTGAAAACATACAAACTTTAGGACTGCATGATGGTAAATGTGGATGTTATATTAACTGTAAATACAGTTTATACTATATGTCCATGTACAAATGTAAAACCAACCAGTCAGCATATGATCTAATAATAACTGTTAGTATTCCCCAGCCTTCAAAAACAGCCAGTAGCCCTATGGCAGCTCTATTGAATGCCAATTTAATAAAGTCGCTTTTTTGGCCCCATGACAATCGTAGTGAATGCTGCCCGGTGTGTTACAAAACAGTCAAGGTTACCCGGGAAACACTTAAAATGACGAGATGTTTAATTGAATAACATTTTTGGTTTAATGTCAACAGACTATTGCGCCAAGTAGCCTAATATTACCTGTTGGTTTGGGTCTCTGTGCAGTATTTAAAGAGCATTGATATTAATAGTGGTAGTGGGAAACATTAGCCTGAGGCTTGATTGAACTGAGCACAGAGACCAAAGATCTGCCAGTGCATATGAAGCTGACCCAGTCTAATATCCACATTACATTATGGCACACTCGATCAGACCAAAGTGCTATTATTGCTCACAGGAGAGGACATTTGCGGTGAATGGTTTCTTTTATGAAGCAGATCGTAAAAAGACAGGGGTACGGCACTTAATAATTCTGTAAAAGGGACATGTCACAGGAGTAATTACATTAAGCCACCACTTTAATCTGTATATAAGAATGCTTACCTTCCAATTACATAGAGGTAATGGCCATGTTTGATCACAGAAAAAGCTCAAATCTATTTTTCTTGGATTACATTGGGTAAAGCCATTACATCAAATTCAAACTAGCTGGATACGGAGGAAAGAGAAAAAGGAATGGTAAGCACGGACATTCAAGGAGAGTAAATTGTCCTAATGGATGTTTATCATAAGGTACCTATGTCATTTAAAATGTTCATCTGGTTTGAGCAGTCAGGGGATATTTTTCTGTTTTTCATGGTCATGGCAGAGCTTTTCAGCTTCCCTGAAGAGAGGAGTACAATAGGTCACCTATACACACAGAGCTCAGACAAACCCATCACTACTCCAACAACAACAGAGAACCAGTCAAACATCACTTCGTTTTACACTCCCATGGAGAGAAGACACTGTCACGGCCGTCGAATGAAGAGGACCAAAGCGCAGCGTGGTGAGCGTACATATTCCTTTTATTTAGGTGATGTCGCCGACAAAAACAATAAACAACACAAAAACAGCCGTGAAGCTTAAGGGCTATGTGCCACAAACAAAGTTAACTTCCCACAAAGAAAGGAGGGAAACGGCTACCTAAGTATGGTTCCAAATCAGAGACAACGATAGACAGCCGTCCCTGATTGAGAACCATACCCAGACAAAACATAGAAATACAAAATCATAGAAAAACAAAACACAGAATTCCCACCCCAAATCACACCCTGACCAAACCAAATAGAGACAATAAAAGGATCTACAAGGTCAGGGCGTGACAGACACACTTATTGCTCTTGATGTTTTGCCTCTTGATCCTTGTAAGACCATACAATATTTTGCCAAGTAAAGATATTCATGATCTCACAATTGCACTTCACACTCAAATCCTCTGCAATGAATGTACAATTTGTTGAATGACGTGTTTATATGCCTTAAAGAGTAATTGATTATTACATCAAGTAAGTAGGCGTTTATTTTCAAATACATCAATTGTTTTACATTTCTACATTTATTCAGTCATATTATCCAAAGTTAATATGCAATAAAATATGGATACAGATACAGACTTACAGCACAGTAGCAAAAAGTGTTGTGTAATTACCATGTAAGTTAGTAAGTTTATACAGTACAATCTTTGCGTTCACCTTTTTGCATATTCATGGGGCCAGAATAGTGAGACCTATCATTCCCTTGTAGTAGGCTAATGTAAAGTACAGCCCTGCGTATTTGGAAGTCTTTTTAATACATTATTTTGACAAATCATATTAATTACTATGTTGAATACATTATTAGAACTTATGTTGTGTTTGCAATATATAATAACAATATGATATTTTTCACTGGCTCACCACATGATAGTTGAACTAGGCTGCACCCAGGCAGACACACAAGTTGAGTGACCACTACGTCAGCAGAGTTCTGCAAATGAAACGCTTCAGGCTTGCCTTTTTTCCTTCCTTGTCAAGGGAAGGGAGGATTTGCAGCATATTAAGACATTTTGATTATCTGTCATTTCGTAATGATGTGTGTCGAGTGGGGGAAATAGGGAGAAAATCCTCATGGAAGAGATGAAAGGACACCATCTCTGGGGCAGAGAACTGAGCTGAAACACAGGATTTCTGCTGGAGTGTGAATTACCCACGGTGGTCTCTTTTCTCCCTCTCTCTCTCTGTGGAGAGTCACCGAGTGGCCACCTCTAAGCATGGCAATGAGCTGGTGTGATCTAATGGCAATAAAATGCCAAATAAAACTTATGGACAGCAATTGCCAGAGCCGGAGCCATGTAGCATAATGGATCATTGTTATGGAATGGGTGAAGTCATGCCTTCTGCTCACTCTATCAGTCCTGCTTCTCTCCACTTTCTTAATTCAACAGAAAGTTATTAATTGGTATCTACGTGTTATGATGTCATGTTTTATTACAGGGCTCTTCTGAAAATGAGACCTTGATCTTAGCAAGACTCCCTGTCAAAATAAAACGTAGCTCTTTTTGTACCTGTATATGTGCTTGAAATTGATGTGAAGTGTTCACAGATTTAACAACATTATCAACTCCAGGATCAGAGAAAAAAACTTTGATGTTCAATATCTCACAACTCTGCTTTGCTCACAGTGGTGTAAAGTACTTAATTACTTTYAAGTACTACTTCAGTTATTTTTAGGGGTATCTGTATTTTACTATTTATATGTGTAATACTTTTACATTTACTTCACTACATCCCTAAAGAAAACAATGTTATTTTTACTCCATACATTTCCCTGACACCCAAAAGAACTTGTTACATTTTGAATGCTTAGCAAGACAGGAAAATGGTCCAATTCAGCCACTTATCCCTGGTCATCCTGACTGTCTCTGATCTGGCGGACTTACTAAACACACATGCTTCGTTTGTAAATGATGTCTGAGTGTTGGAGTGTGCCACTGGCTATCTGTAAATAATAATACAATTTAAAAAAAGTATCCTTTATATAAGGAATTTGAAATTATTTATACTTTTTCTTTTACTTTTGATYCTTAAGTATATTTAAAACCAAATTCTTTTAGACCTTTTCTCAAGTAGTATTTTACTGGTTGAATTTCACTTTTACTTGAGTCATTTTCTATTAAGGTATTTTTACTTTTACTCAAGTATTACAGTGGGGTACTTTTTCCACCACTGTTTGCACAGATAGAACCTTATAATCTCAAGGTCAATAATATGGCATGATTTATAGTTTACACATCTTGATTTGTATTTTGTGCAATCCGTAAACATATATAATGTATGTAAACTTTGTGTAAATTCCTCTGTCTCTAAATGTTGTCATATCACTAGCAGCACCATATAACCAAGTCACATTCTGAGTATGTGTTAATGTACTTGGTGAATTAAGATGATTCTGATTCTGAAAAATGTGTCATTTAGTCATTAGTCAATAAAACATTAATCACAAACACTTTATAATGCATTCATCAAGCACAACTGCACTCAGATTCTTTAAACAAATAATTACACAATTAGCTACATACCTTCAAACCCGCATCATCCACATAACAAATCATGGTAAGTCTTCCTGTCATTAAGCTAGGTAATAATGTGGTATGTTACCCTGATCCTGGGCATAAACTACGCATGCGTAGTAATTCATTCCAGACAGTATCAATGGGCAGGTAATATTTACTAAGGAGTCCTAAATCTCTCACATCATTAATGTGAACTCTACGCTACTTGTTCAGGCTTTTTTTATTGTATTTATCCGTTATGGGATTGTAAACACATGAGATTTGATAGGATGTTTACAGGAGTGTCTCAGGCCTACAGGTTGAAGTTGTATCACTCACAGCTGAATCATCATCTGTTATTTCCCTATGTGCATAAAGGACCAGATTTTTCATCAGTGTTGGTCTTGTGTAACCGCAGAGTGAAGGAGGCCTGAATGTATGGACCGGTACTGAGTAGGCAGTGACACATAGCCTGTGCATCTCACCCTCCCTCAGGGCTACTTTCCCTTTCTCTTGACGCCTGCTCCAGCGTCCCCACCACCACCAGTCCTCTTCAGAGAAACCTCCCTGGCCCTGCCACTGCCAGCACCAGCAGCGCCGTCCACGGTCCACCCTCCGCCATCCTCCGTCACCCTGGCGTCGCGTGACATTCTTTCCCACAGGCAGTCACATAGTTCCAGCGTCTCCTCATGCGAGGGGGCCTGGGACCTTGCAACAGGCGGGGGCACATCAAAGCCAGCCGGCCCACAGCTGCAGCCTGTCGCTCCAGCAGCCAGCTCCAGTTTGTAATCATTATTAAAGGCTTGACCCCAGAGGCATCTTTGCCGCTGTTCGCACCCCCATCCTCCCCCAATAGCACTGCAGAGGGCTCCTATAAAGGCGACTCCAGTTACCCATCAGTCGCCTGGGGGGGGGGCATGGTATGGCGCAGGGGGTTGATGGGGGGGTGCCATTGTTTGGGCACGGGAGGGCAGTGCCCACTGTCCAGGAATTTCCCACCTGTAGAATCACATGTTCAGGTGATGCTCCAGCTAAACGAGCTCTGTCTCAGGTCTGACACCGAGTGAGTAAAACCCTAAAGTTTGATGGGGATAATGGTGGTCATTCATAATACTAAACGTGGGTGAGAACATGTCTGGTTCCGAGAGTTGTCCTTGAAACAACAAAGCAAAACAATAGAACACGTGTTGTGCACTCATGATGCCTTTCAAGTCCAGAAAGATACAGAGAAGTGGAGGGGTCGACATCATGGCTGACTCTGTGCCCCAGTGTGGCCCTGCCCTCCTATCTGCCTGGCCAGGACTGTGGAGGTGGCAGGCATCTGTTATTAGCGCGTTAGCCCTGGTGTGATGAAAAGGAATTTATAGATTACATTTGCATCCTATATCAGTGCTTGGGAAATCTGATCCCCCCCCCTTATTACAAGACAATATGCAGTCGTTGCTGCTGGAGCTTTTCTGCTTTCCTCGTTAGTCACTGCTAAAGCCCATGCATTAGTGGTTGTTTTGGAAACCAGTGGACCCCAAACACCACCCACCTATTGGCCCAATAACATCTCACCTGCTCTGGCTACTGGTCACCTCCAGTGACCCCTTCCATTGGCCATCGTCATCATTTGTGTACCCTGTTGTGAATAGGCCTAAAACAGCCAAGCCAACCATATATTTACTTTCCCTATATACGTGTCTCATCCATCCTTTGTTACCTGTGTTTATCGCACAACTGCGTGCTTCCTGATAACAATCATTAGGACCAGTGTTCAATGCCCTCATGGTAGCTTGAGGACATGTGGGCCAGATGGCGAGCCGTTAACAGCTAGGATGTAGCAGTCTCGCCATTCTTTTCTTATTCCACATGTCAGATATTGATGTAATATCCTTGAGTCATTAAAAACAACAGCAGCAGGTGTCAAATAATGGCAGCCTTGTCAGATGAGTGGGAGTCGTCTTTCCAGGTGTGCTGTTGTGGGAACAGGTTACATGGACTTTGATAACCATTCATTAAAGATTCRATGCTGGGTACGCCACGCAACTGGAGCAGGATTTCCCCCACAGCAATCCACCCTACATGTACTACAAACAATAAGTCATTGGTTTTATTGCTCATCTTCCTATGGATGATGACTCGACTCATGTCAACTGACATTCTATAAACCCAAATCAAGTTTATTGCCGTTTTATTGATCTATGCGGAGGAAATAAATCCTAGAGAGATGACGCTGTTTCCATGTAAAAAAAAAACAACAACATGCAACAAATTGTTACTTGTCAATTTCATTTTCTGTGAACCACTTGTCAATTTCATTTTCTGTGAACCATTATAATTTGCCTTTTGAAACAATAGATTTGCCCATTGAAACTTTCCATATAGATTGGATGTCCAGTCATCTGTCATCAGGAGCTTAACTTAGAACACCTTTATTGTAGACTGTGAAGGCTTGTGCTTAACTGAATAAAGAGCCTCTTCATCATCTCCAAAATTCAGTAGACCTCAAGCCTTAATCTTGACTGCAACCTTTGACCCCAACTCAACTTTCCAAATGAAAAGAACATCTGACCTTTCATACAAGGTCCATATCCAAGGACTTCTAATGCACTGGGTATTATTATTCTCTATGAAATTGAATATACAGCCTAAGGTGAATTGCATTGTTTGGCTTAAAGAAAAMAATGAATACAAGGAAGTATGCCTTCTACAATTACCATAGCCCTTCAATATAATGGCTATTATTTGAATAGATAATTCCTCTGGATAAAGCCTCAACAGAGCCATCTCATTAGCACATTTCATTATGGAATCTAAACTGTTTACATAATCTTGGTGTTGTGGGATTAAATTATTTTGCTTAGATTACAGAGATGAAAAGACAGATAATGTAATCAATTAACAGCACAAAGTAGAACTTGACATTATGTTTATACAAAGCAATAGACTCAGAGCTTTGTATGGATTATCATATTTGCTGTTAGATGCTATCTACAGACAGCCATTAAGTATGATGTACCACCGGCGCCAAAAATTCCCATGATTGTTGATCTATGCTTTGTTGCACCATATCTGTACAAACAGACCTCACAAAGAGCCATTGAAGCCTGGTAATGAAAACAGAACTAAAACAAAATAACACCCAAATTGCAAATTAGTATGCGTCATGAAAACATATCATTCACCATAGTAATGSCATGCAATGATAACGCCATAATGTACTCTGGCAATGATGAGCACCTGGCAATGTATTTTATAGTAGTCTGACCCTGAACCAGAGCAGTCACTAGTGGGGAGGATCATCCTGCACTGTGGCCAGGGATGACAGAGCTTCAGCAGGGTACTGGGGTACTGGGGGGGGGGTACGTGCTACTGTCTGTCTATGGTATGGATTCACTCCAGGGCCAACAGTGACATTTCCAGACAGATGCAGAGACAGTCAGGCTCTGTCTCGTTGTCCACCTTCCCTTCTCTTTTGTTTTGTTGATTTGTTGATTTTTGGTTTCTATACGATCAGGCCCCCTGAGCTCTGAGTGGGGGGGCACTAGACATAATATGGTGGTGGTGATAGATGAAAGGGGGGTGGACGGGGGTGGGGGGCAGGAGTGTTGGCTGAGAGGGGCACACTGTAGCAGGATGCCAAGCATGGCTCAGTGGTCCCAGCGGCACGAGCCTTTGACACTTAACAAGCACCTTCCAGTTGTCCCTAGCCTTGACCCTGTCTCGTCTTAAGACCCTTATGGAGCTTAGACAGCAGGGAACCTCTGGGGCATTATCAATTACACTCTGTCGTACTCTATAAGAATATCTTAGAATACTTTTTTGTAATGTGCTTTAGGTCAGATAAAAAGTTGCAACTTTAAGTTAACTATGAATTAAACAAGTATCAACTCAAATGTGCATCAAGCGTCTTGGATCAATTATACATTTTGGAACTGAGCATTTTGACCAGTCTCATCAAGACAGTTGAGCTGTAGTAGCCTACAACTACAATGGTGACATATCACTCAGAGGGTGGGCTCTGGTGTGTCAGACAGACAGGCAGAAAGACAGACAGACAGACGGTGACCTCTTTAACCCCATCTCTGGGGATATGGGTGCTACTTTTAACAGTCCCCCCCCCCCAGGGCAAGGTTATGTCTCAGCCACAGCCTCCCATTACAAGGCCATAACAGGCAGTGCTTCGGAGTAACAAGGACACATTCTATGGCTTCTTGCAGTCCTCTGGGATGCAATGGATCACGTACTAGAATGCATAATGTAGACTGCAGGGGTGGTAGATAAGTAAGAACCAAAAAGGTGTTTTGAATTCATTTGAAAAAGTGGCAAGGTGTATTAAAGGGTCATATAAGGTTGTGGACCTGTGAAATGTACAACTGGAACATGTCCAAAGGGACCCTGGGAGCGGTACTTAAACAGAGCCTATCGTACACTATCAGGGACAGAATGTGCAAGTGTGGACACATGTTGGGTAATAGTGATGCAGCCCAATGGCATGTAGAGTAGAGCAGGGATGACAAATATCACTGTTTGTGTTTTAAAGTGTTTTAGAGGCAGTTCAATGACCGGGCCGACCGTTGCAAGTCACAACCTGAAAGGCCTATGGTTTTATTAATATTTCCACACAAGGAAAAGAGGAAGAGCCCTGCTATGCTAATGTTTTTATTCCGTTGGTTATGCGGGATACGGCCAAAAATATCACAAGGTGTTATTATTCCAACCAAAAGGTATATGTACGTACTTCAAACCACAAGACAATACATAATTCAGGAAAATAAAAGGTTTGGTTGTGTTGGAAAACAATGGAAAACATTAATGAGCCAAGTATGACAAGAAAACAGTACTTGAATATAACAGTACCATAACAGTACTATGAATATTTGCAATTTAGGTGAGGATAAAGCAGAGTTCATGGAACAATGTAAATGACAAATCGTAAAAGATAAAATAAGTAGGCAAAGTCTTTGAGCTGCGTTCTTCTCCTCATTCAAAGCATAGTGAGTTATGCATGTGTTATCTATTCTGAAGGCATTTTACAATTTTACTGAAGCCTTTATATCTAGAAATGTCCATCATCCTTTCCCAAGCTGACACATTAAGATCAGCACTCCACATGCTGGCCAATTAAGTGTGGATTCCATGGAAAATGAGCTGTTCCCTTCATCTACTGGCAAGGGAATGTACACAAAATGTGCCACACGTGTTACGTGACCCTGAAATGTGCTTTGGAAATGAGGCTTTTAATGTTGCTCTAATTGGGGGGCATTAATCAATTTCGCTCCATCAGCAGAGAGAAGCTGAGAGGGCCTTCCTCCTACCCTCAGTCCAGCTCTCTGCCCCTGTTCCAGCTGGCTCATAACAGCACCATGCTCACCCTCAACAAATCACTTTTGACTCCATCCATCAAAGCAACATTAATATTCCAAACCCGCCCACCACTATCTTAGACTCTACTGTATGTCTTAATTACCTTGGGCCGTGCCAGGGGAAGGCGACCTCACTGTATCAGCTCTCTCGTCTTGTCAGTTACCAAATACTTACACCCCATCAGGCACTTGTGACTCTTTCAGGCTCACCCTCGTTCGCATTGGGTAGCAGGAGCGCAGGGGGCTTGGGTATCAAAAACCTGGGACAATGGCAACAACTGCACATCTAATTTAGCCCCTTGTTCATCGTGAGTTTGTAACAGGATCTGGCCTACAATTCTGGGGAGCACAATGGAWTGGCGATCAGGGAGCTATTGTTTTTCAAGCTAATTAGACCTCCGGCATGCCTACAAATCCTCCGAGGTCTGTCCCCAAAGTCAACCGACGGCTAAAAGCGGCACCGTTAGAAAAGAGCCCTACAAGTCCATGTTATTTGGGGACGTGTTATGTGACGGCCCAGTTATCTGGTCGTTATATGGTCTGATGAGGGCAGGCCCGGGATTCAACAGGGCACTTAGGGAGAAGGGTTCCACATCACACGGCAGTTGTTTTTGCTTTTAGGGAGTTTTAATGTGGCCCTCTTAATCTTTTTTGTGTACTGCCAATTCACATTGTCCCATCGAGGACCGTCACTTGAGCTGAGCAGGGGACTGTGGCCTGTACACTTTTCCAAATTCATATATGGACAGCTATTTTCCTTCATACATACTTCTAAACCAATCAATCAAAGCCTCAGAACAAAGGATCATAATTAGTCTATTCTTAGAGGAACACTTATGCTATTAACATGTTATCATTAGCTCAACAAGAGTAGTTCAATAAATGTGAATCATTTTACTCTTATACACTTTAAATGACTATATACGTATATCTATTGTGATAGCTTCACCACTAGTTAGCTCCCTTATCTATAAATGTGTTGATTGAATCATTCTACACTTGGGTGGGAAATGTTACAGCAAAATAAAGCTGTAACCAACCCAGTTTTGTTGAAACAACCTCTGACCTTAAAGCATTAGCCTCTGACCTGCGACAGGTGGAGAGAGTGTCTTTCCAGAGAATTGGACGAAGTGTGAGGGGCCGCTAGCATCTCCTCTCAGCTCTCTGGACAAATATTATCATTTTGCTGAGGACTACCGAGACGAGGATGGTGCAGACTACATGTGAGGTCCAATAGCACATGTTCTCCAAGAGTGAATGATGTGTCTGGGCATATAGAGCGTCTAGGAAGAGATGATCCACCATGCAAAACAACCCAGACACCTGTCTCACTTTCAGTTGCACACAGTACACTCAAAGCCATCTAGGAGTGTGAATGCTTACACACAATCCTGGATAATACTCTTGTGAACACAGTTGCTGAAAACAGTATGTCAATTAGAGTAATCATGAATGAATAATAAAGCTGTGATAGAGCAGTAAGACGTAATAGAGCAGTAATATATTAGAGGGCAAATAAATGCCTAATTTACATGCTAGCGTAGCACATTGGGTTGTGTGGAACTCTCCACTTGCCCTACCAAATAGCTAGCTTTTTGCGAGCCGCGACTGGTAAGGCACATGGGAAGGGTGTTCACGTGTGCTAGCAAGGCATAGGTCCTGGGTTTGATACTTGGTGACAGCCGAATCAGGAGGAAGTGGTAGTCGCTAAGCAAGCAGTGTGTTATCTGTTAGAAATGGCTGCAGATCTGCAGTTGCGCACAGCTCAACGCTGGGGTCGCTGTGGAGTAAGTTTGGGGTGTGAATGTAGCAAATGTGGATGTGTGAAACTCACTCACCCTGAAGTGTCCCCATTTACGGTGCCCAGAAGCTAGATTTTCTCATGGCATGACTGGTAAGAGGTTTCGGGAGGGTGGTCATGTGTGTTAGCAAGGCAGGGGTCCTGGGTTTGAACCTTGGAGTGAGCCGAATCAGGAGGAGGCGGTACTCCCTTAGCAAGCAGTGTGACGTCCTTTAAACATGTAATGTATGATTTAAATGTAATTATTTTTCAATCAAACAACATAATTTCCATATAATTCAAATGGCTAATGTAACTAGAGAATGAACTTCCCTTTTGATGAAATCTCCTCTCCGTCTCCTTATCGTTCTCCCATTAAACCAATATATCTTAGAAAGACACTATGTACTGTGTTATAGCAGTTGTGTGTGTTCATACCAGGGCTGAGAGCTAGGGACCCGTAGGCTCAGTACCAACTGGACAATCTTTGATGTGCAGCTGATGTAGGATCTTAATTTGAGCCAGTTTGCTACAGCAGGAAAATACTCCTGCATACACAGGACATGTGAATTATTATGTGGATTATAATTAATTTACATTTTTGCAGGGGTTGATACATTTTTCGTAAGGGAACACCAGGTCTGAAATGTCTAAGTGTAAATTGCAAACTTTAGAAGCCTTTTTAAACCTCAAATAAACTACACGTTTATTTCCTGCATTGCTGGAAAGTTCTCCTGCAACAGGGTGATCAAATTAAGATGCTACATTTGTAGTTGTTCTGGGGCCAGGCTGTTGGGCAGCTAAGAGGAGATCAGAGAAGCTTTTCCAATAGGTGTTGGCAATCTCTCTCTGGTCGGTCCTCATCACGGGGGGGAATGCTTGCAAGTGGCCCTTGGAGACTCTGCCTGACGTGGCTCCGATGGCAAACGAGTTTTGTGGGGAGGTCAGGGAGAGTTCCCGGGCCAGCAGGGCCAGGCCAGGTGGCACATCACAGCGTCCCACTGCGCTGCTATCCCCAGAATGCGACACTGTGGCGTCGGCAAGTTTGCCTCTGATCAGGACGGGAGGGGTCGGTCAAAGAGAGGCTCGCCAAATGCAGGGGACTTGGGCACTGACTCGATTTGCAATCGTAGGCTGTACAGTTTGAAACAGCCATTCACTGTTTCAAACTGTCTTTCTGAATGTAGTCTGGACTGAGGCAAGTAGGAAAGATGTATTTAATTTCAGCCCAAGGTAAAGAAGAAAAGAAACGACTCTTGTTTGGGTTTTTCTTCAGCTGTCTGTTCTTGCTTTCTGAATATAATAGCATGTACACCATTTAGCAGACACTCTTATCCAGAGCGAATTACAGGAGCAATTAGGGTTACGTTTCTTGCTCAAGGGCACATCAACAGATTTTTAACTTAGTCAGCTCAGAGATTCTAAACAGAAACCTTTCAGTTAGCTGCTAGGCTACCTGCCACCCATTTTATAGCCTGCCTCAATGAAAATGGCAATCATTGTGTTATATTTAATGACAATTGAATGCACATATAATTAATACAAAGATAGCTATCAAGATTAAACAATTTGTTTAGCAATTTTAGTCTGTTCTAACACAGTATTGGTAATGTGCTTAACTTAATGACATCAACATACTGTAGTAATACTACTGTCAGGAAGATCTTACAAAAGCAACTGTGGACACAACGCTGAGAAGGATACATTGAATGGCACTGAGGTAGGTAGATGTACACTGAGTGTACAAAACATTAAGAACACCTGCTCTTTCCATGACAGACTGACCAGGTGAAAGCTATTATCCATCATTGTCCATCATTGTCACTTGTTAAATCCACTTCAATCAGTGTACATGAAGGGGAGGAGACAGGTTAAAAAAGGATGTTTAAGCCTTAACAATTGAGACATGGATTGTGTATTTGTGCCATTCAGAGGGGGAATGGGCAAGACAAAAGATTGAAGTGCCTTTGAACGGGGTAGTAGTGCCAGGCACACCATTTTGAGTGTGTCAAGAACTGCAACTGCTGGGTTTCCCGTGTGTATCAAGAATGGTCCACCAACCAAAGACATCCAGCCAACTTGACACAACTGTGGAAAGCATTGGAGTCAACATGGGCCAGCATCCCTGTGGAACACTTCGACACAATGTAGAGTCCATGCCTTGATGAATTGAGGCTGTTCTCAGGGCAAAAGGGGTGCAACTCAATATTAGGAAGGTGCACCTAATGTTTGTACACTCAGTGTATATTGCGATGTCAAGACAGTGAGACACAGACACTCCAAGATAATCTCACACTGGTGCTTTACCATTGCCCTCTGCTGGAGGAGCCACAAACCTCAGGTTTTTGTATGAAATTCACAGACATAAGAACAATAACAAACACTTCACCGAAACTGAATCCCCATATTTTCTCTTTCTCTGACTAAGATACCCACACACGACCACACCTGTCAACACTACAGGGCTCAGGTTACATGGGGGCCATTTGTGTTCCTTCTTTCAGTTGCATATCGTCATTTTTTAAGAGCCTGTAGTCCATTTCGGAAAAGGAGTCTAATTAGCTCACTTACGGCCCACAAAGTGACTCTGTCATCTAGTGGCTATTGAGAAGAGAAGAGTCAGCCCCGTGCTACTCCCAGCTGCTGAAATACATTATTGTAGAAAACCCTCTGTGTCTGGCCAGCTGTCTCATTAGTTCCACCGCACAATCCTCCTAAAGTCCTCCAAAACCACACGCTTTAAATATGGTAGCCTGTCTGTCTGACCGTTGAAAGTCACGCATCAGGTGCACTCACTGTACTAAAGGCCCTATCAGGTGGCTGCTGGGGGACTTTTAGAAACAGTGAAGTTCCTTTGGGTGGGTGACAATGAAGGTGTACCCAATATGAAATGTCTCATCCTCAACAATAATCATTATCAGTCGGCATATTTTAGCTGGCAATCCATGGTCTGTTAGCCTGGCTGACGTGGTACAGAGCGAAGGAGAGCTGACCGGAGTCCATTTGTTGATGCCATGCTCGCACAAAAATTGGTGTGAAATTTGATTGGTTCTTTCAAACTTATTTCTATCCGGAGGGGGGGGGGTTGAGACCTCTCCGTTGGATTTTGAAATCCAAAAGTTGGATTGGATGGGGGTGGAGCTCTGGGGCTGTCTATGTGGGTGTTTGAGTGAGAAAGACACAGAGGAGAACCAATCATTAAAAAAGCACAGCCCCCTTCATTATTGACACATGGAAGACTTTGAGTTTGGTGTCAGCCAGGCTGATGATCTATGTGATCGCTGAGTGGATCTACTTTAGTGCATTTGTTATGTATCACATACGTTGGCTGGCTATATATTGTAATTCTCAGACCAGACACATCCATAGGACCAGGGTCTTTAAGGGAAGCAAAGTCTTTGGACAGTGTAGTAAAGCTCTAATGTACTCACTGATTTTCATTTGCATATACATGCCCCCAGTGAATAATTCACACAGTTTTGTCAGTAAATAACACATTTTGTTATTTCGGCAGATTGCTCATTAGTGTACAACACAACACTGGCTATAATATAATCTGGGCTCTGCTGAGTGAACAGCATTTGTTGTTTGTGTAAACAGATGTGTGGCCTATTTACACCTGAGCAGTTTAATTAGGAACGTACACCTCCAGAACCAGCTAATTCGCTTATTTATTTTCTAGTGGAACATTCATTTTCCACCATTGTGTGCACAGCAGAATGCAATTACCCTATTGTGAGTTTATAATCCTCTCATCCTAGACTCACCCCATGCAGTTCTGTGCAGTGGCATTACAGCTTTCTTATATGCTGCAATGCTATTTCTAAAATGTCCATGCTAATCCTTTCTCTCCCCTTCATCACATGGTCTATATCCAGTATTTTCATAAAGTAATATTATGTTCTACACATGTTAAAGAACTAACAGATATACACAACAAGCCTCAGTTGATCTCCACAGAGATCAATTGACGTTTACACTGTTTTCCCACACAGAGGTCTCGACAAAACCATCCAACAATTTCCCTCTCCTTCCCTCTCTTGCCCTTCCCCTCATTCCCAGGTA
This sequence comes from Salvelinus sp. IW2-2015, assembly GCF_002910315.2. Classification (NCBI taxonomy): domain Eukaryota; kingdom Metazoa; phylum Chordata; class Actinopteri; order Salmoniformes; family Salmonidae; genus Salvelinus; species Salvelinus sp. IW2-2015. The sequence goes on from NC_036862.1 coordinate 27,974,560, forward strand.
AGATGAAGATGAGAGAGCGATAAGGGATGTGTTGTGCTGAATTAATAATGCCAGTCTGGGCTGACTGATCCAGGAAATGCACTGCCTCTTGCATACAACTAAGGAATAGCACTATCAGAAAATGTATGTTTATTCTCTTGGAGGTACTGTTGAATTCAGTAAAGTCTTCCAGAATAACTCTTTGATTGTGTAACATAGCGAGAAGCAACCATGCTGAGAGTTGAGTTGAGTTGTCACAAGCTCTCTGATTCAGCTCAGGAGTTGTTTTACAATGTTAAAAACACATTTGTCAAGTGCAATGTTTATGGTAAGAGGGATACAAGCACCTTTAACATTTCTAACAAGAAACTGACTTGTTTTTCTCACTTCGTGAACATTTGATTTCAGCACATACACAATTTGTCCGTGTAAATGTATGTGGGTACTTATAGCACAAGGCTGTAGGCTATGAAAATATCTACTATAAAAATGTATAACATGGCCTCCCGGGTGGCGCAGTGGTCTAGAGCACTGCATCGCAGTGCTAGCTGCGCCACCAGAGTCTCTGGGTTCGCGCCCAGGCTCTGTCGCAGCCGGCTGCGACCGGGAGGTCCGTGGGGCGACGCACAATTGGCCTAGCGTCGTCCGGGTTAGGGAGGGTTTGGCCGGTAGGGATATCCTTGTCTCATCGTGCTCCAGCGACTCCTGTGGCGGGCCGGGCGCAGTGCGCGCTAACCGAGGGGGGCGGGTGCATGGTGTTTCCTCCGACACATTGGTGCGGCTGGCTTCCGGGTTGGAGGCGCGCTGTGTTAAGAAGCAGTGCTTTCGACCTTCGTCTCTCCCGAGCCCGTACGGGAGTTGTAGCGATGAGACAAGATAGTAATTACTAGCGATTGGATACCACAAAAATTGGGGAGAAAAGGGGATAAAAAAAATTAAATAAAATAAAATGTATAACATTCACACGTATGGTTTCACTAGGGGAAAGCTACACGTCAATAATGTAATCATACAATCTGAAGTGGAATAGGGTTACATCAAATAAGGTGTTTTCTTTACAATCACAGTTACCTGCTTTCATATGAATATGCCACTCTCTGAAATGTCAAGTGGGTTGTTTGCCTACTGTAGTTGTGAAGCCTCCTTTCAGTTTCAGGCAGTCAAATTCAGCACTTCAACCGGTACTCATTCACTGGACCCTTCTTCCTCAAAGATGTGAGGACGGCTGCCTGTTATTGTAACTCACTAACGCGCTTTATTGACCTTGATCAGGTCTCCACTTTAAGCTGAGATAAAATACCAGATAACATGCAAGCGGCAAATGATTTATTCCTGCTCCCCCTCCAGTAAAGCTGACAGCTATTAAATGATGATATTGTAAAAACGTTAAGATCCTTAGTGAGCTCCAATAAAGCAGATCAGTCATCAGTCATGACTGCTGGTTAATGAGCTCTGTCATATACTAGTGTGACACAGGACATGAACATGGTCATGTTGCATTTATATGTGACTGCAACATGGTTTGTTGTTGTTGTTGTGTTTTGGTCATACAGCCATATAGGTGTGACACAGGTACATGTGTTAGGGATAGTTAATTGGTCAATATCATTTTCTCTCTGCTGACCCAGTCAATGAGTGAACAGAATCAAGAGGGTCTAATAAACCCAGGTCTGGTACCAGAAACAATACTTTGGCCGGGTAAAAATGTTTTATGACAGAGTTCAATATTCAATATTGATGAACCATGAAGGTCATGCTTTTGGCTGAAGAAAATGTAATGATTATGATAACAATGGTAGAGATTAGTAGTGACTGGTTCAATAGAGATATTGTCTGTGTGTTTACCCAGGGCTTTGGAACTTCACTACAATATGGATACTGGAGCTATGGCTTCTAGGCTTAGGATGGACTGGGTAAAATAGAGAGAAAGTGATAGAAGAGAGAGAGAGAGCTATGCCAGGAAGAAAGCAAGGTTTGGAGCGGATTAAAATCTGGTCTCAGTATCCTGGCCTCTCCAGAAACAGACACAGTCTTCAGCAGTGTCCAAATCCTCCATGCTGGCCCTGTGTGTCTCCACACTGCCATCCATGGCTGACTCCCCTTGCAGCTGTAAGCATGAAACATCGCTTTACTTTGATCAAGGCTTTATCATGCATTGCTCAAACCTGGCCATACTGCGTTTAGCCGGGAGTGATAGGCCTAATCTGTAAATTATATCATTATTCCCTTACACTCCAGTAGATGGCGCTAAAGCTGTGTCAAAGAGCAGAGCAAAAATGAGTGTGCTGCCGGGCAGATTGCCCCCCAGATGGAGAGGAAGTGGGTCTGATGAGCAGGGTTTTCACGACCACTGACAGGGTGAGATTTAGATGAGTGGGTGGAAAGGGAGATGTTGTGAGAATCGGAGGGCTAAAGTGCCCCCCCCCACTGCTAACAATATTTACTAAACGTCTGCTGTGTTCTGCAGATTGATCTGTTATTTATGTAACCATGCATTCCCTTTAATGCCATCCTTTCACAAAGGCCTGGGTGTATTTTTACATGTAATACCTCACGTCTTTTTAATCTGGTATCCTCTTAACAGTGTGCATCTATTCAAAACACTGCCATATCCCTAGCTCTAAGCTCCTTAGTGTGAAAAGATACACAAATACGTACATTTTGTTTTTTTCATCTTCCTTTCTTTCTCTCCCCGGGAGACAAATTTTTATGTTCAATAGAATTGAATGCATTGAAGGCTGAAATTGATCATTGTTAAGCCTAAGAACTTCCTTCTTTCCATTTCATATAGGTACAGAATATTTTAGGTGAAAATATGCCACAGTACAAAATAAGCCTACATGCCTAACTAGTAGCTAGTATTTAAGACTAGATAACTAACTTAAAAAAAATCTATGGGCAAGACAAAATATTTAAATTCTTTTGAACAGGGTATGGTAATTGCTTTAGGAACGAACTATTAGAACCTGTATCTGTCAGTGATTGGCTACTTCCTCCACTGTGATTTCCAGGTGACATTGCTGTTATTTTTTAAATGTCCAGGGAATGCAGCACTTTGTATGGGGGTTAATAGGTAATTGATTTAGTTCTCCTTTTCTAATAGTTAATTGGATAGTCTGCGCAAAATAAATTGAGTTGACAAAATATTAGGAACACCTTCCTAATATTGAGTAGCATCCCCTTTTGTCCTCAGAACAGCCTCAATTCATGGACTTTACAAGGTGTCAAAAGCATTCCACAGGGATGCTGGCCAATGTTGACTCCAATGATTCCCACAGTTGTATCAAGTTGGCTGGATGTCCTTTCGGTGGTGGACCATTCTTGATACACATGGGAAACTGTCAGCGTGAAAAACCTAGCAGCATTCAGTTATTGACACACTCAAACCGGTGTGCTTGCACGTTTTACCATACCCTGTTCAAAGGCACTTAAATCTTTTGTGTTGCCCATTCACCCTCTGAATGGCACACATACACAATCCATGTCTCAAGGCTTAAAAACCCTTCTTCAAATCATATTTATTCTTTAACCTGTCTAACCACATTTGATTTATTAACCTGTCTCCTCCCCTTCATCTACATTGATTGAAGTAGATTTAACAAGTGACATCAATAAGTGATCATAGCTTTCACCTGATGTCACGCCTACTCCTGCTCCCTCCCTCTGGCACGCGATGTCGCTGGTCTACTAACTACCGGTCCTGGCAACCCACATTGCGCACACCTGCTCCCCATCGTTAAGCACACCTGGACTTCATCACTACCTTGATTACTCCTCCATATAGCCCTCAGTTGCATTAGTCATCAGGCAGTATTTATTATTATAATTTTTTGGTTATGTTCAGTACGCAGCATCTGGTTTGTATTATTGTCACGGTTATTATTAAACTCACTGCTTCCAGACTCCCTGTGTATACGTTACACCTGGATTCACCTGGTCAGTCTATGTCATGGAAAGAGCAGGTGTTCCTAATGTTACTCAGTCTATGCTTGCACTTGCTCATGTGCTATAGTGTAGAAGGCAGTAAAAGTACAGAAAAAGCTCAAGATGTATCCACAAAGAATGAGACAGGCTTTGGTGACTTCCCTGCATATTAGCGGAGTTATCTGGTGCGAAATGTGACGTGCTTGGTTTTCCAATGGGTGCATTTTGCTGTTGAATATGCCTGCATATCAGGAGCACAATAAGGCATAAACTTCACATTCTGATTGAAAATATGTATTTTCACTTTTCAATTACCGCTAGCTCAACGCCGCAACCCATTTCACACATCGCTTGCCAATCCAAAAATGGAAGGAAGAGGGGGAGAGATGGTAGAAATAAGACATAAACTACATGTGTCCTGCCGAGACAAAATGAGAGATGGTACACTAAATATTTCCATGACATCCAGGAGACTGTGCGAGCAGGGTTGTCAGTGCATCTGAATGGAATGCAGTCTTAATGCATCATTGTTGTCCAAAAATGATGACTGACTGGCTCTCCAAAGTGAATGTCTCGATTAAAAAAACTCAAAAAGCAAGAGGCCAATAGATAGGCCTGTATCTGTGTGCATGGAGAGCAAAGACGCTAACAATGAAAGTTTAACCTAGTTTCTTTAATGCAATATCAAGAAATTCCTGCTGTGCTCCCACTGCCATGTATACACTACAGTGCAATTAATGCAGATTCAATAAGGCCAACCCCCTGTGGGGCTAAACCCCGATTGGCATGTAGCCAACTGTACGGCCTGGATAAGAGAAGGAGACCTTATTTTCCCTCAGAGAACGTGGTTTAGAAAATCTACTTTCAGTGTTTCCTCTATATGCATTTAGCAGAGGGACACCGCCACCACTGCATTTTTTAAAATATATGTATGCCCCAGGAAGACACCATCTGCCACCCCCCCTGCAGGAAGACCCCGCCCGCAAACTCTGCCCCTGCTGCTGAAAAAAATCCTAGGGGAAACACTGACTTTGGTACTACATTGGTATTCGTGACAGAGATTTGGGCTAGCTTGGGCTGGCCTACACCATAGACCTGGTCTACTGCTTTTAAACAGACTGCCCACCTCAATCAATGCATTTATTAGCATGGTCTACAGTTCCTCAGAAAAAGGATTGGACAGACTCAACACAACACTTACAAACAGTTATCCTTCCCCTCGTCAACAACAGTTATCCTTCCCCTCGTCAACAACAGTTATCCTTCCCCTCGTCAACAGAGACATAGAGGCTGTTAGTTTACAAGGCTCTGAGTGTAGCAAAATCCTTACTGTGAACCATTGGACTGCACTGCCCTGCAGATTTATGTAAATATTGTGAAAAGCTGACCACTAAGATTTAATTAGAACTTGAGGGGTTAAACCCACCAATATAAAGTGCGGGAGAAATTCAGTGTTTTCTGAGTTTCCAGGTGAGAATGGATGGTTACATTTGGGTTCATAGCTGGATAAGTGCCATCTTTCCCCACTCATCCTGATCATGTATTCATACAGTGTGCAGAACAGAGCCTTTCCCTGTCAGGCGTGGAGAAATTGCTACATTTGTACTTTATTTGCAGGGAAGATAAGGGGGATCAGTTACCAATTGTGCTTTAAAGTTCACAAGCCATGTTCCTTCTCGGCTACCTCACCCTGCTGACCTCTGTCAAATCAAATTGTTTTCTCCTCTTAATAAGCCGGTGAAGAGCCCCCTCTCTCTCCTCCGTTCTCTGGCTTTTCTCTTTATTTGTCAATCCACGGGCTCCTGCGCGGTGACCCAGAGCGAGGAAAATTAAAAGATAAGGCCCTGGAGGCGAACGAGGATCATGCAACTAATAAACTCTCCTAACCGTGAACGTTGCTCAGAAGACTTCGTCCTCAATATGCCCTAATTTCTTTTAGAGGCTTTTTTTCACTTATTTCAGAGCAACCCTTGCCAGGTTAGAGATGCCTTTTAAGGCTTAGCTTTTTTCTTTCTTCCACCTCTGTTAGTGGTGTGTAGCTCCCTCTCACCACGCGGTCAATAATTCAGGGTTTCCTACGGAAGTGATGAGAGTACATGGCTTTCTAGGTGCCAGGTACATCCCCAACACTCTTGTCTCTAGTATCTGTTAAATAATTGGTAATACACATTCCTTCTTAATGCTACGTTTTTATCGCTGAAATGTTCTACCATAGTGGAGTAAGGTGCTTTCACAAATCTCCCATTCACAGGTTAACAGCTATAGAACATGGCAGAGGATGTGAAAGCAATAGACCCAGCATCCTTTTGAAAAGCGTCCACTGACAAAGTGCAGTAGGTAGCTAGCAGGGGCATTATTGTCATGAAGTATGAGGATCTAGAGTTATTCAGTGAGTCCCTTGGCAAGATGGCTCTTTTTATGGGTGCTAGCAAGGCAGAAGGTGATGACACAGCATTTGTGTATGGCACCATATAAGTGCTTTAGCCGAGATGTGTTCTCTGAGTTTAATACCTTGCTGTGGATTGTAAAGTCTATAGAGTAATGGGCAGAGCAGGTCACCAAGGTAAGGCTTTTAGCAGTGGGCTTGACATGCAGGATGAGCTTAATGGACTGGAGTGACTTCTTAAGCAAAGCCTTAAGATGAGAGCTAGACCTGAGGCAGAACACACTGCTGAGGACAGGAGTGGAGGCAGTAGCTGCTGCTGGTTCACAGCACAATTGAGAGCAGGGGGAAGAATGGAGGGCTGTTTTCTTCACCTTCTCTCTCTCTCTCTCTGTTGTTTGAATAGTGCAGCCTAATGAGCCATGCAAGGTAATTAGCTGCAACAGCAGCCTCCACCAACATTCTCTCCTCTCCTCATCCCCCTCTACCCTCTTGTCTCTCCTATCCTCTCCTCTCTACCATAGAGGTCTTACCTGCTGGTGACGAGAGAGGGCAGTAGGGCCATTCTCAGCAAACAGGCATATCAAATCAAATCAAATGTTATTTGTCACATGCGCCAAATACAACAGGTGTAGACCTTACAGTGAAATGCTTACTTACAAGCTCTTAACAATACCCAAACATTTATATTAATAAAAAAAGTAAGATATAAGAAAAACAAATAATTAAAGAGCAGCAGTGAATAACAATAGCTGGGGTACATACAGGGGGTACCGATACAGAGTCAATGTGTCAATGTGCAGGGGCACCAGTGTTGAGGTAATTGAGATAATTATGTACAAGCAGGTAGGGTTGTTAAAGTGGTTATGCAAATATTCTGAGTAACCATTTGATTACCTGTTCAGGAGTCTTATGGCTTGGGGGTAGAAGCTGTTTAGAAGCCTCTTGGACCTTGACTTGGCGCTCCGGTACCGCTTGCCGTGAAGTAGCAGAGAGAACAGTCTATGACTAGGGTGGCTGGAGTCTTTGATGATTTGTAGGGCCTTCCTCTGACACCGCCTGGTATAGAGGTCCTGGATGGCAGGATGCCTGGCTCCAGTGCTGCACTGGGCCGTACGCACTAACCTCTGTAGTGACTTGCGGTCGGAGGCTGAGCAGTTGCCATACCAGGCAGTGATGCAACCCGTCAGGATAATCTCGATGGTGCAGCTGTAAAATCTTTTGAGGATCTGAGGACCCATGCCAAATCTTTTCAGTCTCCTGAGGGGGAATAGGTTTTGTCATGCCCTCTTCACGACTGTCTTGGTGTGCTTGGACCATGTTAGTTTGTTGTTGATGTGGATGCCAAGGAACTTGAAATTCTCAACCTGCTCCACTACAGCCCCGTCGAAGAGAATGTGGGTGTGCTCGGTCCTCTTTTTCCTGTAGTCTACAATCATCTCCTTTGTCTTGATCACATTGAGGGAGAGGTTGTTGTCCTTGCACCACATGGTCAGGTCTCTGACTCCTCCATATCGGCTGTCTCATCGTTGTCAGTGATGAGGCCTACCACTGCTGTGTCAGCAGCAAACTTAATGATGGTGTTGGAGTTGTGCCTGGCCGTGCAGTCATGAGTGAACAGGGAATACAGGAAGGGACTGAGCACGCACCCCTGAGGGGCCCCAGTGTTGATGGTCAGCGTGGCGGATGTGTTGTTACCTACCCTTACCACCTGAGGGCGGCACGTCAGGATGTCGAGGATCCAGTTGCAGAGGTAGCTGTTTAGTCCCAGGGTCCTTAGCTTAYTGATGAGTTTTGCGGGCACTATGGTGTTGAACGCTGAGCTGTAGTCAATGAATAGCATTCTCACATAAGTGTTCCTTTTGTCCAGGTGGGAAAGGGCAGTGTGGAGTGCAATAGAGATTGCATCATCTGTGGATCTGTTGGTGCGGTATGCAAATTGTTTGGGTCTAGGGTTTCTGGGATAATGGTGTTGATGTGAGCCATGACCAGCCTTTCAAAGCATTTCATGGCTACAGACGTGAGTGCTACGGGTCAGTGGTCATTTAGGCAGGTTACCTTAGTGTTTTAGTTCCAACCTCGCTCTGTGGTGGTATATTGACAGCTACGAAAAAAACAGATGAAAACTCTCTGGTTAAATAGTGAGGTCTGCAGCTTATCATAAGATACTCCACTTCAGGCGAGCAAAACTTTGAGACTTACTGAGATATCGTGCACCAACTGTTGTTTACATAAATGCATAGATCTCCGCCCCGTGTCTTACCAGAGGCTGCTGTTCTGTCTTGCCGATAGAGTGTATAACCCGCCAGCTCTAGATTCTTAATGTCGTCATTCATCCACAACTCGGTGAAGCATAAAATATAACCGTTTTTAATGTCCCGTTGGCAGGATATACGTGCTTTCAGTTCGTCCCATTTATTTTCTAGCGATTGAACGCTAGCTAGCAGAATGGAGGGCAATGGCAGATTATCAAATCGTTGCCTGGTCCTCAGAAGGCACCCTGATCTTTTGCCTTGGAATCGCCGTTTCCTTCTCCAGCGAATCACGGGAATCGGGGCCTGGACGGGTGTCAACAGTATATCCCTTGCGTCTGACACATTGAAGAAAAACCTTTCGTCCAGTTTGAGGTGAGCAATCCCAGTTCTGATGTTAAGAAGCTCTTTTCGGTAATAGGAGAAGGTAGCAGCAACGTTATGTACAAAACAAGTTACGAACAACGTGAGAAAACAACCAAAATAGCATGATTGGTTGAGGGCCGATAAGACTGCAGCCCTACCCACCGGCGCCATCATATGGACAGCATCTAAACAATAATGCCAGCCAGGCAGATGAATAGAAAGACGGACACATGAGATGACAGATTTTTACAGCTGATTAACTGCAGGAGGGATCCCTCTTTCCAAAGGGACTTTCCACTATAAGTGAAGGGCAGGAAAATTATGCAACTATGTGTAGTCTGACCTCCAGCAGTTGGATATGGGGTCTTTACCTGAGGGGTATTGGTATTGGTGAAAGTCCTTCATTGAGAACAAATGGGTTGTTCATACCAGAGTAAACTAAAAAAGTAGGCATAAATCAATATGGATTGAAGAACTGTATAAAAACTGGCAACACAGATGATTAAAACCGTTGCCATCTATTCAACCACATATTTTCTCACTTTGAAGGCGCATTAGGTTTACATGAAAGATGCCCTCCATAGGAGGACCATAAAAACATTGGCAGGGGGAATGGGGATATACAAGTGTCCTCTGCACATCTCCTCCAGTGTATCCTCCAGATAACAAGAAGCCTGGTCTACAGACGGAGCTGACCAGCCATGCGGATGGATGGACAGGGGTTCAGGATGGGGGTGGGGTGGTGCTGGTGGGGATGGTGGTGGAGGGTGTTCAAAGTAAAAACTGGTTTACAGGGCTGATCCGAAATAAGCCGGTGAGCTGGCCCCATCCACTGTTCCCACTTCAGTTTACAATCCAGCTATTGATTRCATGGATCGTAATGAGTTGTTCAGGGCCGTGTGGGATTCCCGGCTGCCTTCCACTCACTGTCCTCTGTTTGTCTTTTCTTGATGAGACTCTGGGTTGATGCTGTTTTGTTTACTAGTGTTCGGCCAAACTTCCACCCACCATACACTCCATGGACAAGGTTGCTAATGACAGTTTGATAGAATAAGCATTAATCCTCCATTAATTATTTCCGTTCCCTTTAAGTATTATTGCTTTTATAACATGTTAACCTCAGCCTTATGCCTAAATCAATATAGATTTCTAACTTTGGATTTCTTAGCATCATTACATTGCCCTGCAGCTAGATGGATGCACTGCAGGTGCTTAGTATGAGATCTGCAGTACTTATCTAAATCCTCCAATTCTACAGGGTTGACATCACACAGTCCCTAACATACATTAACATACAGTATGTAAGAATGCAGGTCTCTTTTAATCTGCCATTAGTGTGTGGAGCTCAGGATTGATCATCATGCCGTTGGCTTCACTCTACAACGCATTCCCATGAATCATTGCTGAAACATGCTCTAAGGCCAAACAAACCAAATAAGCTTTCGGCAGAGGCATATGATTGAGACACCAACATAACTTCATCATGGCACTGCGAGGGTCTTATGTGGCCCGTAGGTATGTTATAGGACTGTACCTCAGCACAGGGAAGTTGATGGGGTTTTAGGAGATGAGGCAGAGAAAGGAAGAATATGTCACTCTGACCAGAGGCTGAGAAGGCATTCTACGGAGATGTGCTCATGTTACTCATATCTAGARGTGTCAGTACACTTTTTCCTAGGATTCATGATTTGGCCATCAGACCCTCCATCTCAAAATACCTGCGCTCTCTCTCGCTCTCTCTCACTCTCTCGCTCCCTCACCGCCTGCAGCAGGGCCGTTGCCATGCGAGACAGAGGTCATGGCCCAGCTTTCAGACGTTCCAGTCAGATAGGATCAGAGCAAATCCCCTCCATCTTCCCACAGGGAGGATTTCTGATGTTCCTACTGACATTGCCCTTTTCCTCCCCTGTTATATCCCATTGTATCATGCTATGAGACCACTGCAGCAGCAGGACAGGAGTGGCACGTCAGTCTGTCTGGCTCCCTGGTGCCTGACTGGCCCTGAACACGACATCCTCTGTGCCTGGTATGTGTCATCGTGGCAGGGGACACCACTTGGCTGTGTACAAGCTCTGTGTGCTGAACCGTGGAGTGTAGGCGGGGGTCCGTGGGCACTGTCGAGGCTGTTTAGAGAGGTAGAGGGGGCTGGAGAGCGGGGACGCCCCAGCAGTCCCTGACATGGTGGCCTACCTGGTGTTTTGACAGCTCAGAGCAGAGCAGAGCAGAGCAGTCAATCCTCTCTCTGTGTCTCTGTTTCCTCTGCCCTGGGGCACTCTCAGGTCTACCTCCAGCTGCACCTAGCTGCCACTGATCCATTCATGACATGAACACGATTAGGTTTGTGTGTTTCTTCCTGCTCTGGTTAGGCTAGAAGATTCTCTCCTTACTTTTTCTCTTTCACTTCCTCTAGCTTTTTCGTCTCTCTCTTTTTTTCAGAAGTATCACAGACTTCTCCGAAAGGACAGGTATTTCTGTACAACTACTACCCTTCTACCCTGTACACCTAGGATAGTTTTATACACAGTGCTATTTCAATTGCTGCTGTTCATTTACTGTATGTTGTCAACTAATGGCTGAGGCATTACTTTACAATAACAACTCTAGCTACTTACATATTTCATAAGTCGACAAGTTGTTTCTGTGGGMAAAGAATTGGTCAGGCGAATGCAACACAGTTTAGACTTGTTTGAGAGTTTAACAAATGATTTATCCAGGGAGTGGGATCTGAGTAATTGGAGAGTTAGACAGTAGAGTTACACAGTAGATGTTTTGCTCTCTTTCTGGTGAGGTGTCTCAGTGAAGAGCCAGGGAAGCAACAAACTGCACCGCTCAACCATCTCACTGTAACACCCAGCCACTGGTGGGTCTGGTGCTCTGCTAATGAGGCCTGTTTGTGACCGTACACACTTCACTATTGTGTTTGTGTGTGTGCGTGTGTGCACTTTTGGAAAAAGAAAGCTGTCAGGGGGTCATTCTTTGTCATCCAGTGATCTTAACGTCTCTATGACTTTGCCTTCACAAACAAATCCCACTGTCAAGCTATTTATAACAAACACACACACAACGACTGTACGTCTAGATCTTTAAGTCACCTCCCACCACAATACAAAAAGTAGCAGTACTTTTTTTGACCAATATAATTTCCTTTATTTTATCATATCAATGGTGATGAATATGGATGATTTGGAAAGGGTAAAGTAGGATTGACACATATTTTGTCTGTTCAGCTCAAGTAGGATCCCAACCTAAGAAAAGGCAAACTAAAAGAAAACAGAAAGTGGAGCAAACCAAACAGGGGGGGGGGGGCAGGCTTTCTCTGACAACTTAAAGTGGGTTTGCTAACCAAAGGTGTTGCTCTTCCATCATCTATTTCGCAAACAGAAGCACTGGGCCAGCAGCTCTTAAATATCAGCTGGGCCAGCACAGGTGAAACACCTTCTTGCTAACGAGGACAACAGATTCAACACATCCACATCCAACGAGGATGATTCCATTGAGTGAGCGACACAAACAGACCCAACCTCGAAATCAAAAGAGAAAACAAAGCCTGTAAAACACAACTGACATCCAGAAAGGAAATAGGAAGTCTAGCAGGAGTCAGCTGGGAGTGAGGCTTGGCTGTAGGCCACAGGACAGAGCCATGAAGAGCCCCAAGGCCCCTCTGCCTGGCTAACGAGTCTCAGTAGCCCTGATTATGTCTGCTGTTGCCCAGGCACCCTAGCCTGCTCAGCTGTTGCATCCTCCCTGATCTGTTGTGATGACAAGCTGTTTGAAGAGATTCTCCCTAATGAAAGCACAGAGGAGAGATGGAGGCAACACGGAGGACGCAGAGTTTCTATACTGGTTCATGAATGTGTTGGGTAGTTCACCGTCATGGGGTTTCTGGTCAGCCCAAGCTCATGTCTTCGTGACAACCACTCAAAGCAATGTTGACCAACCGAGGGGATCTGTAGGAATGGGAAAAGCATGTTAACAGGCCTGGATTCAAACTGCTGAAAGCAACATGTTTTGGGGGGGGGGCTTGGGCTTCATTTCACTGTCAGACCCAAATGCAACCAAATAGACTGCAGCATGGACACAGTCACATCTTTGGGCATGGATATTGAATATTTTTATCAACTCACTTCAGAGGAATCAGAGACACCTGTCCTGTAGTTTTGTAAGAATCACATCGTCCGTCAGGTTGGATAGGTAGGTGTTGCTGTGCCTGTAAATGAGATATTTCTTCCTGGCCTAGCGAGCGTCCCTGTTGTGTGAGCTCACATTGAGAGGGGAACGGCAGAGTGAAGAGTAATGGGAGCTGAAGGAGGAAGTGTTGATTTGATAAATCATTTTTACGGTGCTCAGACGACTCTGGCTCTGCTAAGCGACGCTGACCCCCTAGTGTGACGGCATGCGCTAATAAAATGTGCCGCGAGATGCCCTGAGCATCCTTTCCGCCTGTGTCAGACTCGATGAGCAGCCTCTTTAAAGTTGAAGAGGATGTGTATGCGCAAGTGTGTGTGCATGCATGTGAGTTGCTTGGTGTTTGTGTGTGTGAATGTGTGCTTTCGTGTGAGTTTTTTTGGTGTGTGCGTGAGTTTCTTTGAGTGCGTGTGTGTGGCACATCTTTGCATGCATGCAGGGGGTGGTGACAGACACAGTGTCTAATCTACATATCAATTTCCCTCATTTGAATACAGCCCTCATTCCAGTGATGATGGTAATAATTATCTGTTCTCCAGTGAGGAGAGGACAGGTTCCCACTGTGTTCCACTCTGTCACTCTGTGCCAGTGCTCTGCCAACACACACTGGGCTGACGCTAGACAACGATAGGACGACACAACAGCAACCCACCATAAGGTAACCTATGACCCACCTCCGCTGAGAGTAACGGCACAAAATGGCATTTGTTTTAGCAAGATGGCGCCGACAGAGATGGTCGCCTTGCTTCGAATCTTTTGGAAACTGTGCAGTATTTTGTTTTTTAATGTATTATTTCTTACATTGTTACCCCAGGAAATCTTAAGTCTTATTACATACAGCCGGGAAGAATTATTGGATATAAGAGCCATGTCAACTTACCAACATTACGACCAGGAATATAACTTTCCCGAAGCGGATCCTCTGTTTGGACCACCACCCAGGACAATGGATCTAATCCCAGAAACCAACCCAAAACAACGGAGCGGCCTCCTGGTCAGGCTTCGTAGATGTGCACATCGCCCACCGCTCCCGAGTATACTACTCGTCAATGTCCAGTCTCTTGACAACAAGGTATATTAAATTCAAGCAAGGGTTGCCTTCCAGAGAGATATCAGAGATTGTAACATTATCTGTTTCACAGAAACATGGCTCTCTCMGGATATGTTGTCGGAATCGGTTCGGCCACCGGGCTTCTCCATGCATTGGGCCGACAGAGATAAACATCTCTCTGGGAAGAGGAAGGGCGTATGCTTCATGATTAACGACTCATGGTGTAATCATAACAACATACAGGAACACAAGTCGTTCTGCTCACCCGACCTAGAATTCCTTACAATCAAATTTCGGCTATATTACCTCCCAATTGAATTCTCGTCAGTTATCGTCACAGCTGTGTACATTCCCCCTCAAGCAGACACCAATACGGCCCTCAAGGAACTTTAATGGATTCTATGTAAACTGGAAACCATATATCCTGAGGCTGCATTTATTGTAGCTGGGGATTTTAACAATGTACCAGACTAGAACCATTCAACTCTGATCTGACCAATCGGAATCCACGCCTCAAGATTGTTTTGATCATGCGGACTGGGATATGTTCCGGTCAGCCTCAGAGAACAACATCGATCTATACGCTGACTCGGTGAGTGAGTTTGTAAAGAAGTTGTAACGTTCGTCGTCTGAAGATGAGGAATCCTCGGACCAAAGCGCAGCGTGGTAAGTGTTAGTGTTAATTTATTAAAACAGAACACTAAGGCTGAATGCCCACTTTAGCCCGGCCCCTCCAGAGTGCAGGCACAGGTCGAACCGGGCTGTGGGGGAGCACTGGAGATCTGGTGCTTAACACTCGCACCTCTCCCTTAGGCTCAATGCCCACTTTCGCCCGGCATGGGCGGAGCGCAGGCATAGGACGAACTGCACCCTCCCAGCGCCCCGGAGACACAGTACGCAGAGCCGGAGCAGGATAACCTGTGCCGAAACGGCGCACCGGAGACCAAACGCGCTGAGCTGGCACAATCCGCCCTGGCTGGTATGCTCACTCTCGCATGGCACTTGCGGGGCCTGGCATATAGCACTCCGGGCTATGAGCGCGCACTGGAGACACCGTGCGCTTAACCGCATAACACCGTGCCTGACCAGTACCACGCTGCTTCCGGTAAGCACGGGGAGTTGGCTCAGGTCTATCGCCTGACTCCGCCAATCCCCCCATGTGCCAGCTTTCGCCGCCTCCAGCTTTCGCCGCCTCCAGTTCTTCTTTCGGGCGGCGATAATCCCCAGCCTGTCTCAAGTCCCTTACGGTCCAATATCTCCTCCCAAGTCCAGGAATCCTGAACCCTCTGCTCCCCCATACCACGCTGCTTGGTCCGTTGGTGGTGGGTAGTTGTTTAACGTTCGTCGTCTGAAGATGAGGAATCATCGGACCAAATCGCAGTGTGGTAAGTGTTCATGTTAATTTATTAAAACAGAACACTAAACAAAATAACAAAGAGAATGAACGAAACAAAACAGTCCTGTCAGGTGCAGCAACACAAAAGGGAAAACAACTACCCACAAAACACAGGTGGGAAAAGGCTACCTAAGTATGGTTCTCAGAGACAACGATAGACAGCTGCCTCTGATTGAGAATCACACCCGGCCAAACACACAGAAATAGAAAACATAGAACACAAAACATAGAATGCCAACCCCAACTCACGCCCTGACCAAACCAAAATAGAGACATAAAAAGGATCTCTAAGGTCAGAGCGTGACAGAAGTGCATTGGAGATATTGTACCCACTGTGACTATTAAAACCTACCCTAACCAGAAACTGTGGAGGAATGACGGCATTTGCGCAAAACTGAAAGTGTGTACCACAGCATTTAACCATTGAAAGAGGTCTGGGAATATGGCTGTAGTTATTCCCTCCGCAGGCAATCAAACAAGTGAAATGCCGGTACAGGGACAAAGTAGAGTTGCAATTCAACGGCTCAGACACGAGACATATGTAGCAGGGTCTACAGGAAATTACGGACTACAAAAAGAAAACCAGCCACGTCACAGATGCCAAAGTCATGCTTCCAGACAAACTAAACACCTTCTTCCCCGCTTTGAGGATAATACAGAGCCACTGTTGTGGCCCGCTAACAAGGACCTCACCCCCCTTTCCTTCTCAGTGGCCGACGTGAGTAAAACATATAAACGTGTTAACCCTCGCAAGTCTGCTGGCCCAGAAGGCATCCCTAGCCGTGTCCTCAGAGCATGCGCAGACCAGCTGGCTGGTGTGTTTACAGACATATTCAATCGCTCCCTATCACAGTCTGCTGTCCCCACATGCTTCAAGATGGCCACCATTGTTCCTGTACCCAAGAAGGCAAAGATAACTGAACTAAATGACTACCATCCCGTAGTACTCACTTCTGTCATCATGAAGTGCTTTGAGAGACTAGTCAAGGATCATATCACCTCCACCTTACCGGCCACCCTAGACCCACTTCAGTTTGCATACCGGCCCAACAGGTCCACAGACGATGCAATCACCATCACACTGTACACTGCCCTGAACCATCTGGACAAGAGGAATACCTATGTAAGAATGCTGTTCATTGACTACAGCTCAGCATTCAACACCATAGAACCCACCAAGCTTATCATCAAGCTGGAAGCCTTAAGTCTCAACCCCGCCCTGTGCAATTGGGTCCTGGACTTTCTGACGGGCTGCACTCAGGTGGTGAAGGTAGGAAACAACATCTCCACTTCGCTGACCCTCAACACTGGGGCCCCACAAGGGTGCGTGCTCAGCCCCCTCCTGTATTCCCTGTTCACCCATGACTGCGTGGCCATGCACTCCTCCAACTCAATCATCAAGTTTGCAGACGACACAACGGTAGTGGGCTTGATTACCAACAACGACGAGACAGCCTACAGGGTGGAGGTGAGGGCACTCGGAGTGTGGTGTCAGGAATACAACCTCTCACTCAACATCAACAAAATGAAGGAGATGATCGTGGACTTCAGGAAACAGCAGAGTGAGCACCCTCCTATCCACATCGAAGGGACAGAAGTGGAGAAGGTGGAAAGTTTTAAGTTCCTGGGTGTACACATCACAGACAAACTGAAATGGTTCACCCAACAGACAGCGTGGTGAAGAAGGCGCAACAGCGCCTCTTCAACCTCAGGAGGCTGAAGAAATTTGTCTCGTCACCCAAAACCCTGACAAACTTTTACAGATGCACAATCGAGAGCATCCTGTCGGGCTGTATCACAGCCTGGTACGGCAACTGCACCGCCCACAACCGTAAGGCTCTCCAGAGGGTGGTGCGGTCTGTACAAAGAATCACCGGGGGCAAACTACCTGCCCTCCAGGACACCTACACCACCCGATGTCACAGGAAGGCCAAAAAGATCATCAAGGACAACAACCACCCGAGTCACTGCCTGTTCACCCCGCTATCATCCAGAAGGCGAGGTCTGTACAGGTGCATCAAAGCTGGGAACGAGAGACTGAAAAACAGCTTCTATCTCAAGGCCATCAGTCTGCTAAACAGCCATCACTAACTCAGAGAGGCTGCTGCCTACATTGAGATCCAATCAATGGCCACTTTAATAAATGGATCACTAGTCACGCCACTTTAAATAATGGCACTTTAAAAATGTTTATATATCTTACATTACTCATATCATATGTGTATACTGTATTTTATACCATCTATTGCACTTTGTCTATTCTGCTCGGCCATCGCTCATCCATATATTTACATGTACATATTCTCATTCACCCCTTTAGATTTGTGTGTATTAGGTAGTTGTTGGGAAATTGTTAGATTACTTGTTAGATGTTATTGCACTGTCAGAACTAGAAGCACAAGCATTTCGCTACACTCACATTAACATCTGCTAACCATGTGTATGTGACTAATAAAATGTTATTTTATTTTATTTGGGACATGGTACGTGTGAATTGTGTGGTCATAGTACAGTAAAATTTGAGGTAGGGAAGCATGATATCGTTGGTGTCCTGCAAAGTCTTGCTCTTAGTGAGAAGCTTTGCTATACTATAGGGACATGCTTGTGCCCTTAGAGCTTAATCCAATGGGAAAGAGGTCAGGAAGATTTCTCACTGAGCCACCGGTCAAAAATTACACAATGAAGATGTTTATATCACATTATACATAGAACTGACTGTTGTTGTTTGCTGTCACTTTATGATGACCAGTGTCAAAATGATCCATTTAAAATACCAGGGGCACATCACCCCAAAAGCCCCACAACTCCTAAAAACTTTACAAGTGACATACTGTAGGAGTAATGTCTTTATAAAACACTGAACTATATTGTAGCGCTGTGACATTACCAGTACCGCAATATTTTTTCCATGGCAAAAATGAAAACATTAAGCAGAACAACTATTTGGTTCTTAAAAAAATCTGCTGTGTGTAAAATATTGTGTGGCATAGCTTGAAATATACATAAATGTGACTCTGGATGACAACATCGGGATGTTACTTTTCCTAAATTAGTTAAATCCGCTCGGTGTTTTGTTTCTTTGCCACAATACTAATGAGTATGGCGATACTGGCATCCTCCCGGCCCTCATATCCAGTGAGGACTCCTGTTGGGATTTGTTTTTTACGTCCATAGCTGCCCTGGGTATGTCATAACTTGTACCTGTCACACTCGAGGTGATACAGTACAGTGACATGGTAGAAATGAAGATGCAAAACATGATTCTTTGGTTGTACTTGCCTTTCCCATGTACAGGCATTGTTATTGACGTGTCATTAACCAGACATAAACACATTAGCTGAAAAGATGCATTTTTACAATGGTATAACGGTAAACCTTTCTCCTGGCAGAAACAGCAGGACATTCAGGTAAAGACAGTGATAGGATAACAGATGTGTCCAGCCACAGTGCTACTGTCTACTTGTACTAGACTCTGAGCTTCCACTCCACTCGTGGAGATGCTTGCAGACGTCAGCCTGCATTAAAAAAGATCCCAGTCATGTTGGAGCTCAGCTGCAGCCTGCTTCCCTTTTCCCTGTACAGTGGTAACTATATGTTTTCTACCTCTGTTGAACCTCTGTGGTGGAGCCGCAGCCTCTCACGGAGAAAGGGCCACAAATGGGATCGAACAGGTGTCACTTTAATTACGGTCCCTCTAAGGCAGGTAGGGAGGTGGTGGCTCCCTTAATTAACCCAGCCGCTCTGCTATTGAATCGCATTGACAGCCCTGCGCTGGGCGGGCACAGATAGGTCGACAATATGTCTGCCAGTATGTACGACTCTCCAGCTTTTAATTTCAAGTGCCTGGGGAGTATGTTGGCTTGTCTTCCCGTCTCACCTCTCCCTCCTCCCCCCTCCTCCCCCTAGATCACTACTTATGGTCACATCAGTTTCACATCTTTCTCACACACTGCCCTCAGTCCAGTCCACTAACTCCACACACCAGTCTAACCCAGACCTTCTACCTTCTGTTGTACATCTTTCCTATCTTTCACAGTCTACATAGTCTACTCCACAGTACCGCTAAACAGTGAAGCCAAGAGCTAAACTACTGAGTCCCTCGCACTTCCATGAAATGATGCCGGAGTCATTCAACCAACCCGCTGTACTTTTCAARGGTATAGTAAAACAGAGGCAATATCACATCCTATCTAATCTTTTGTGATTATGGACTGCAAAATGTTTATTTTCCCGCTTTCTTCTCAAGAGACGATGCTGGGTGTCAGTCTTTCAAGAGCTCCTGATTAACATTATCATCCAATTATAGTGCTCATTATCATACTAAAAACAGATGATCCACCTTGCATGTCTTTCAAAGTCGGTGAGAAACATGTTGTAGATAAAAGTTTACCTTCATGCAACTCCACCTTACAAGCCTTCCATGTAGCTTCCTGCTTTGTTATTTTTCAGTCCAAAAGCATGTGTGCTCAGCATTTTGTTATTCCACTCCACCACTGTACATAAAAATACAGTATATTTCTGGAGTTAGGGGTCAGGTCGCTCTCAGGGCACTAAGTAGAGGGCTACATTAACACAGCCCTGGATATTGATTCTTTTCTGCTAGCTGGTGAGACAGCTACAGCTCTGTGAATGTGATTCTTAAGGAGGAGGCAGTATTATTTTTCTTAATTTGGCAAGTGAGAGTGGGCAGAGATTTTTTTTTATTTTGAGTTTTTCTGTGTGTTAATACAAAGCTGGAAGGTCAGAGTAAATTATTGCTCAACAGGCAGAGGCACGATGTGTGGCTCCTCCAGACATGGCCCCTTGAAATTTAATTTCCACATTCCTAAATACCAAGGCGGAATTATTTAGGCAATATTGTTGGACGTCAGTCTACCAGCAGTAGACAAGCATTTCAATAACATGTTAAAGAATATATCTATAGTGATAAAGAAACAAACAAAAGGGGTTATTTGTAGCCTGCACCCGCACGTGCACATACAGGTAGCCTAGTGGTTAGAGCGTTGGACTAGCAACCTGGAAAGTTGCAAGATTGAATCCCTGAGCTGACAAGGTAAAAATCTGTCGTTCTGCCCCTGAACAAGGCAGCTAACCCACTGCTCCTAGGCTCTCATTGAAAATAAGAATTTGTTGTTAAATGACTTGCCTAGTTAAATAAAGGTCAAATGAAAAAAATACACACAACACTTGGGTTTCTATTCAATCTGGAGCCCACTTTTTGGTTGCATCCTCTGTTCCCATCTCTCTCTCCCTTTCTCTCTCTAACTTTCTCCCTCTCATTCTCTCTCTCATTCTCTTTCCAGAAGCCCAGGGAGTCTCCTGGCTGGAGGCTATTTAGTTTCTAGGGCTTTGACTGGACAGACATTCCATCTATGCCTTTCAATAATGCCCACCCCTACTTGGATTGAGTTAGCAGAAATCACTCAAAAAATTAAATACAAGATTGCCTGTGTGTGTGTGTGTAACAGTTTTAACTTTAGTCCGTCCCCTCGCCCCGACCCGGGCGCGAACCAGGGACCCTCTGCACACATCAACAACAGTCACCCATGAAGCATCGTTACCCATCYCTCCACAAAAGCCGCACCCCTTGCAGAGCAAGGGGAACCACTACTTCAAGGTCTCAAAGCGAGTGACGTAACCGATTGAAACGCTATTAACGCGCACCACCGCTAACTAGCTAGCCATTTCACATCCGTTACGTGTGTGAGAGTGAGTGTGTTGTGTGGGCGTATCAAGGTTTCCATTAGAAAAATGTGGCACTGGACAATGTGACCAGAAATATTTAAATTACTGGCCATTTGAGAAATTTACCTGACCCAAATTTATTGGGTGTGTAACCCATTAGTGTTTCCAACCAGGATCACCCCTGTGTGTGCATCATTTAACTTGTTCACATTACACAATGTCGATACCCAGTATCATATTTTCATGCACATAATTTGTATTCTACATTGGTTCAGATCAAGTCGACATCAAGACTAGTTTCCAACCGCTGGAGTTCACTGTCAATAATGCCATTCTCCAACAACATCCAATTTGCCAGATCTGTACAGCTCCGAAGTGGATACTAATATCTTTTGAGTCAACAAGACATTTTATCATTTGTACCTTTGCGTTATGTAAATGAGGAATGTAGCCTTGCTCTTATTGACACATCTCCTGCCTCTTCTCCTGGTGTTCTTGAGCTATGGAGGTGATTGTCAGCTGCAGTGCACAGAACTCATCTTCAAAAGGTCAACAGGGTAAGGACTGTTCAGAAAGGGGGTAACATGGCAGAAATTCTTGTTTCAATTGTCCATCATGTACAAAGCCATGCCTTTCTTTGAGCTTTGACCACTGCACATGTGTGTTGGGTATTCAAGACTGCTCATAGTTCTCTGTAGTGAGTTTGCCCACAGTACTGATGATAAGKTAGGTAATATGCAGAGAATGGAAGACCTTAGAAGACTGTTTTCTGGGAAACTAATGCTGAGACTGAATAGTAGGGTAGCACAGAATGATGTGTGGTGTTTGATGCCTCTCCAATGCACAACAAAACCATGATTTCAAAAGGTTGCTGCTTTTATAAAAGCATTCATTATTAGCTGATACCAATTATCAAAGGTTGCTGTCACGTTCCTGACCTGTTTTCCTTTGTTTTGTATTTGTTTTAGTTGGTCAGGGCGTGAGTTGGGTGGGTTGGTCTAGGTTTGATTTTCTATGTTGGGATTTTGTGTTCGGCCTGGTATGATTCTCAATCAGAGACAGCTGTCAATCGTTGTCCCTGATTGAGAATCATACTTAGGCAGCCTGGGTTTCACCTGTGTTTTGTGGGTGTTTGTCTTCCTTGTCAGTGTTAGTACCACACGGGACTGTTTCGTTTGTCTAGTCTGTTCCTGTTCGTGCGTTCTTCGTTATATGTAAGTTCTCATGTTCAGGTCGGTCTACGTCGTTTGTTATTTTGTAATTTATCAAGTGTGTTTCGTGTTCGTCTTGTTTCAATAAAATCTCATTATGTATTCCACAAAAGCTGCGTTTTGGTCCGATCCCTGCTCCTCCTCAGACGAGGAGGYGAACAATCGTTACAGTTGCCTTTTATTCAATGCTATAGGTCTACTTCCCTGATTTAACAAGATAAGCCAGCAGCATATCAAATCAAATCAAATATATTTATAAAGCCCTTTTTACATCAGCAAATGTCACAAAGCACTTATACAGAAACCCAGCCTAAGACCCAAAACAGCAAGCAATGCAGATACACCCAACGCTGGCTTGCCTCTGAAGCTAAGCAGGGTTGATCCTGGTTGATCCCACGATGAGCGACCAGATGCTGCAGGAAMTGGTGTTGGAGGGCCAGTAGGAGGCACACTCTCCTCCTCTCCTGGTGTCCTGGCTAAATTCCCATTCTGGCCTTGAGACAATCAAGGCCACCTAATCATCCCCAGCTTCCAATTGGCTCATTCTTCTCCCATGTAACTATTTCCCAGGTTTTTGCTGTAAATGAGAATGTGTTCTAAGTCAATTTACCTGGTAAAATAAAATAAAATAAACTTGCCTTCCCCTCAAAGGGACACAACACAATTGTAATCTCAGATCAGTGAACCCTTTGGTTGTAAGATGTTTGCTGTACTTCTAATCACTCATCAGCACTGTCTGAACAGGTGCACACACTCTCATTTGATTATGCTAATTGGCCTCTCTCGATGCATCAGATTGAGTCGCTTTAAAGGTGGAATGGAATCTTGAAATGTTGTGGACTTGATGACAATAATTTCATATTTATTATGTTGATTTAACTTATTTTTTTTCTCTCTAATCTTCTTTGCCCTGCCTACTGGGACTACCCATACGTAAAATGTATGCACGCATGAGTGTAAGTCGCTTTGGATAAAAGTGTCTGCCAAATGGCATATATTATTATTATTACTGAGCCACTTACTGTGGAAGTGGCTCCAACAATGTGCGGGTGCTCTATAGTCTAACTGCTCGCTGCACAAAAGGGAACTCTGTATTGGAAAGCAGTAGGCCCGAAATAGACCGTTTTTCTCTCTTGATTCATTCGTTAACAGAGTTTGATGAATCGCACACTGCCAAAAAAAAAGTTAATGCAATTCTATATCATCATACAAATGGATCCTTGGGTGATTTTGTTTTTTACCTGAACAAAGTGAAACCCCATTGATCCCTTTCAAGTATTCTCTCTGTTCTATAGTCTTATAATTATTTTCAATTGGCGGTGTTTCTTAAATTGCCTAATTAGTTACACTGATTAGGCTTGACATTTCATTCTGGATTGCAAGGTGTATAAATAACTCATAGTTTCCCTAAGCAAACATAATCGCTAGCATTTCAGGGGCTGTGGACTGTTGGAGGACCAATGTGAATAATAAATAACTTGTGACAAATCATTTGCAAGACAAGTAATAACGCATTCATATTTAGATTAGAACATCGGCAAAGGGCAAAGCTGTTACATATTCTCACATATTTCATACAGTGGGTTTGCATTTTGACTTCAAAGCCTATCAAGACGTCCTATTTTTGAGTCTGAGATGACTCATTGGCTGTGTTTAGACAGGCAGCCCAATTCTGATCTTTTGCCAATACCTGGGCAAAATATCAAAATCGGGCTCCCTGTGTGAACGCAGCCATTGTGCTCTCCATAGGCAGGGTTTTTCTTTTTCCTTTCAATTAAGCCATGGACAACCAGTTGAGGGGAGTTCCTTACTAATTAGTGAACTTAATTCATCACTCAAGTACAAGGGAGGAGCGAAAACCCACAGACACTCGGCCCTCCGTGGAATGAGTTTGACACGTGCCATTGGGCATACAAAGAGACCTGCCATAATGTAGTTAGACCACATGGGGGCAGTAAGGATTCACTGTGTTGGAAGTGACACAAACACACCATCAACATGTTAATGACCTGCACATTGTCATACACATTTGTACAAAGTTAAGAGTTCTTAGAAGTCTTGTATAAAGAAAGGGTGTTTGATCAAAGCTACATACTCCAACCCAATACCTCTTTTGCTAACAGCACTCATACTACAATGACCACACGTTCTATCATCTAACACTGTACAAACCACAACCACATGCAGCCACTGTAATAATAGGCCACATCTACAACAACTACTTATGTTTCTAGGACGGAAACCGGTTAGTCATAGTTAATATCATGTAGCCAAAGCAGATGCTCTCTAATATGATCGGTTCACGTCTGACTGCACATGGAGACGTTTTAAAGATAGAATGCTCATGCTCATTAGTGGATGACTCATTGTTCCCAGAGCCCAGGCCTCTTGACCGCTGGCTTAGCTGTATCACCCCAAGCCCCCTGTGTCAATAACCCAACTCCCATCCGTGGGCCAATTAAGACATTATTACACCCTCCGTTGGACCCCAATCTCCAGGCTCAACCAGAGGGGCCTTCCCCTCCACACTCCCCTCCTTCCAATCGCCCACCCCCTCCATCGCCACTGTGAAACCCTGGCAACCCCCTCCTCATCTCTGACCCATTTCGCCCCACTCCCCCTTCCTCCCCCAGCGGGCAGAGCCATGGAATCGTGAGTCATGTCAGTGCCAACAGCTGTGCAGTGGCAGTCCACGTGAGCACTCCTCATCTGCCAGAGTGGCAGGGATGTACGTGGTCTGATGTGCCATAGTGTCGTGTCACAATCAGCCCTTCCCCCTCTCCTCTGCCCCCCATCCTCCCCTTCGCCCCTGTCACAGTGGTCTGTGTGAATGAAGACATCTGTCTTAGCAAGTAGTGGTGTATGGGTAAAATCACTGAGGAAGCCAGGCCAGGGAAAAAAAGCCACATTACAACCTATTTGTTGAGAAGATTGTGTTGTTTGCTATAACCTGTTAGTTCATATGCCTTGCCGCCGTGATATATAGGCCTAAGGCCAAAACAATAAGAAGACACAGTGGCAGAATAAATTCAACCACAGCATTGTTTCCTCGCAAAACCGGAGAGCAACATCTGTCTGGTGAAGTCCACAAAGCATATTGCATGTAACAAACATTTACATGACCTATAGCATGGTCAAGCTAGTACATTTTTCCAACATTTTCAATATTAATATATATATATATATATATATATATATATATATATATATTAGTTTGCTAGCTAGCTACCTGAGGATGACACAATGACATGCAGCCATTCAAATGTTTTCTGTAAATTACATGTGCTTTTGATGTGATGTGATTGGGGTGAAGCCAAATGCAAACTGGCATCCCTTGACACTTTTTTGGCGTGTGCCATGACCATTATCAGTTGAGCTCAATGTTGATTGGCTATTCTTTTTAATTATTATTTTCATGGGAAGCCAAATGCTCCTTGGTTTCCCTTGCATTCATTGCTACAGGCGGCAACAATGTCAAATTGTTTTTGATCAGACAGCATCAGATAGATGGCCTTACACATACTGAAACAGAGGGGCGCCGTTTTGCTCACTCGGATGCTTTCTCTGGTGACATACATTCAGCCTCTTGCGAATTGAAGGAAAATTATGAAACACAGAGAGACAAAAGATATACAGTGGGGAGAACAAGTATTTGATACACTGCCGATTTTGCAGATTTTCCTACTTACAAAGCATGTAGAGGTCTGTAATTTTTATCATAGGTACACTTCAACTGTGAGAGACGGAATCTAAAACAAAAATCCCGAAAATCACATTGTATGATTTTTAATTAATTAGCATTTTATTGCATGACATAAGTATTTGATACATCAGAAAAGCAGAACTTAATATTTGGTACAGAAGTGGCTGAGGATTTTAATCCATGACGGCGTAGTGTGTTACTAATGGTTTTTTTGAGACTGTGGTCCCAGTCTCTTCAGGTCATTGACCAGGTCCTGCCGTGTAGTTCTGGGCTGATCCCTCACCTTCCTCATGATCATTGATGCCCCACGAGGTGAGATCTTTGCATGGAGCCCCAGACCGAGGGTGATTGACATCATCTTGAACTTCTTCTATTTTCTTCTATTTTCTAATATTGCGCCAACAGTTGTTGCCTTCTCACCAAGCTGCTTGCCTTTGTCCTGTAGTCCATCCCAGCCTTGTGGGCGTCTACAATTTTATCCCTGATGTCCTTACACAGCTCTCTGGTCTTGGCTTTGTGGAGAGGTTGGAGTCTGTTTGATTGAGTGTGTGGACAGGTGTCTTTTATACAGGTAACGAGTTCAAACAGGTGCAGTTAATACAGGTAATGAGTGGAGAACAGGAGGGCTTCTTAAAGAAAAACTAAAGATCTGTGAGAGCCGGAATTCTTACTGGTTGGTAGGTGATCAAATACTTATGTCATGCAATAAAATGCAAATGAATTACTTAAAAATCATACAATGTGATTTTCTGGTTTTTTGTTTTAGATTCCGTCTCTCACAGTTGAAGTGTACCTATGATAAAAATTACAGACCTCTAACATGCTTTGTAAGTAGGAAAATCGGCAAAATCGGCAGTGTATCAATACTTTGTTCTCCCCATGTATATGCTGTATATACACTACCGTTCAAAAGTTTGGGGACACTTAAAAATGTCCTTGTTTTTGAAAGAAAAGTATTTTATTGTCCATTAAAATACAGGAAATTGAAAAGATACAGTGTGACATTGTTAATGTTGTAAATGACTATTGTAGTTGGAAACGGCAGATTTTTAATGGAATATCTACATAGGCGTACAGAGGCCCATTATCAGCAACCATCACTCCTGTGTTCCAATGGCACGTTGCGTTAGTTAATCCAAGTTTATAATTTTAAAAAGGCTAATTGATCATTAGAAAACCCTTTTGAAATTATGTTAGCACAGCTGAAACTGTTGTTCTGATTAAAGAAGCAATAAAACTGGCCTTTAAAAAAAAATGGCCAGCAACAAGAACTTTCTTCTGAAACTCATCAGTCTATTCTTGTTCTGAGAAATTTGGCCCATGTGCAAACCGTAGTCTGCTTTTTTATCGCGGTTTTGGAGCAGTGGCCTCTTCCTTGCTGAGCTGCCTTTCAGGTTATGTTTACTGGGGATATAC
>NC_036862.1:28002638-28006638 GCF_002910315.2 Salvelinus sp. IW2-2015
TGTAGATACTTTTGTACCTGTTCTTCCAGCATCTTCACAAGGTCCTTTGCTGTTGTTCTGGGATTGATTTGCACTTTTCGCACCAAAGTACGTTCATCTCTAGGAGACAGAACGTGTCTCCTTCCTGAGCAGTATGACGGCTGCGTGGTCCCAGTGTGTTTATACTTGCGTACTATTGTTTGTACAGATGAACGTGGTACCTTCAGGTGTTTGGAAATTGCTCCCGAGGATGAACCAGACTTGTGGAGGTCTACAATTTTTCTTCTGAGTTCTTMGCTGATTTCTTTTCTTTTTCCCATGATGTCAAGCAAAGAGGCACTGAGTTTGAAGGTGGGCTTTGAAATACATCCACAGGTACACCTCCAAATGACTCAAATTATGTAAATTAGCCTATCAGAAGCTTCAAAGCCATGACATAATTTTCCTGAATTTTCCAAGCTGTTTAAAGGCACAGTCAGCTTAGTGAATGTAAACTTCTGACCCACTGGAATTGTGATACATTGGATTATAAGTGAAATAATCTGTCTGTGAGAGCTAGAATGTTCAAGCCCCTTCGGGTGCTGCTATAGAGTTACATTAGAAGTGCCAATCCAAGAAGGCTCAAGGTCATTGGCCACAGATAAAATGATGTCAAATCACGTTATATCTACCGTAGCGTTGATTGGACTGATCATGTCAACGTCATACTTTCAAAATCTTAGCTAGCAAGCTAGACAAGCAGTCATCTTCAGGAATCAAATCGACAATCTACTGGCAATCCTTTTCAATCCTTGTAATATGAAGATAAATTATAGATAAAACGTATCTGTGCTCATTGGCCATTGGACATGAACATTAAAGATCACTGACGTCATGATTCGACCATGTTTTTTTTTCGAGTTCCCATCATAAATTATGTAATATGTCAGGGAGATATGTATGCTGTAGCTAAGAAAATAATACTAAGTGTATCTTGTGTAGTAAGCTGTTAGTAGCCCATGTGCCTCACCCTAATCATTTGGTCCCTCTCCCCATCATAACTTAGCCTACCGTTCTGACTCGGTGGTGAACATGTAGCTTATTGCCTGTTTTAGAGAAATGTCATCATCGAATATTGTAAGAGCTTTCATTGTCTGCTTATATTCCCCCTTTATTTATCCTATGGTTCTGACTTGGTGTACAAGGAAAATACTGTAAAACCGACCCATGTTATGAATTCTGTCACTGTACATTTCAACAGTGTCGAACAAATAGTCATTTTGATTACATCCGTCCTAGCTCGCTAATTAATGTCTTAATCGAGATGACGGATTGCCTCTTATCCGCTCATCGTTCCCTCATGCCATAGTTTTCACATGTCAATTGTCAGTAGAAACCACATTTGTTTAAGCAAGTCATCCATATCAGCTATGTTTTTWAAAAGGCAGTAAATGAGGCTGAATGAACTGTTTTGCTGCCAGACAATGCTCCTCTGATAGCCAGGTGTAGCAGTGGTAAGGATTCACTCCCTGGTGTAGGCCCTAACAGTTTTTGGGCACCGTTTGTCACTGTTATAGTGCAATTCATGTATTGTTTAGTGGTGTGTTGTGTAGTGTAGTGGCTTTGCTGGCATGCAAAAAAATATACAAATTATATGTCTATAGCCACAACTCAACAAACTGTTCCACAGATGGAAGAAGGAGCGATAGGAGTAGGAAAAAGGTGCTTGTGCATTGATAAGCACACCTAAGACGGCATTAACGGTAAGTATTAGAACAAAGATGGCACTTCTAAATGCCTATTTCACACCATAGCCTGCTGAAATTGAAAGACAACTTTTCTTTCATTTTGATTTCGTCACAAATGAAAATGTGGTTCTGACTAGCCCATGGATTTATGTTTCCGCATTGTTTCAGTGAAGAGTTTGGCGTTTCTACTAGCCTTGTGCGACATGCACGCACAGTTACAACCCTGCTAGAGTTAGTGGCAGGCGGATGAGCAATATCCACCATCATAGTACGGATGAAGCCTGAGCTAGAATGTGAAGCTAACTGAAGCTGGTTAGCTTTAGAAAACCCTGAGTAGATCTAGCTTGCTTCATAGGATACCCCTCTGGCCTTGGTGCCTCAGCTGGCATACTCTCCTCTCAAAGAGCTGTTTGCAATGTCTTTACTACCTTCAGTAGGATAGGATGGCTTGTGAAGACTTAAATTATGTTCAAGACTGTTTCAATGGTGTACAATGTCTGGCATTACATCTCTTATTGAGAGATTTGAATTCAGCTCTAAAGAATGTTAAGCTATAAGAATGTATATTTTTGGAAGACTTGTATGATGCCACCGAGTTGTAATATTACATCCTCAACTCGATTTAGATCTAGAAAGTTTATCTATTTTGGTGGGTCATGAGCAACTCTCTGGTAATATAATGACTCCCTTCCAAATTGAGGAGTGTGCAAGTTCGGCAAATGGATTGGTGAAAGGAGAGGGGACACTGCTCCATTTGTTTTGAATGCACTCCAACTGAAAAGCAATTTGTGAACGCCAACCTTTAGAAAGAGCCCTAGCTGTTGAAGTGCAAAGGCAAACTTAATTAGGAAAATTATAATTGTGCACTGCGCAGTTTCCTTTACATTTGGCCCAGCCACTTTGTCAGCACTTCCTCATGCAAATTAAGCGACACCGCACGTCGACATTTAAAAAATGTCAATATATTCATAGACAGTAAATTATAAACAATACTCTGTCAAGAAGCTGCATCTGTCACATCAATACCAGCAGTTGATTAACTGGTTGACACTTCTCTTCTCTTGCTGGCAGACTGTGTAGACTTTAATTTATGTCCAACGGGAACAATAAGACCTGAACTACCATGCTCCCGTCTGCAAGCCCTGTCGAATGCACAATGCATGATGGGAAATGTAATTAAGTTGAATATTTGCCACGTTTCTGAAATTGCTATTGCTTTTTTTTCAATCTCCCCCAAAAAGTGTATTGATTTAATTTTGTTTTCTAATTCCACGACAATGTGTTATTAGACTACTTTGTTCACACTGTCCCCCAAATCAATATAGCAATAAATCAAGCATCAGAATGAGATCAGTTCAATACAGCTTTCTCCAACTTTGGATAAACAATTATGATGAAGATGATGTGCCATAATGCTGGGTAATGTTATACTTCAGCTCTTTAATACATTTTTATGACTTACATTTATTTTCAATACTAGAGTACAACCTTGTCCAAACAGACTAAGCAGCAGGGGATAGAGGTCCGGGAGAGAGACTCCTCATTCTCACGTGTCACCTGTTTAAATTGTGTGCAAACTTTGGCGTGGGTAATTAACAGTCTAATATTGAAAGGTCATTTTTGATTAATCAACACTGTCTATAGTGTGAGTTAAGTCAACACCGCTGGAACAAACAAGAGAAAACCTTAAACCAGAGAAAGGTCACAGGATCAATAATCCATTTAAGATGTTCGCAGGGATTCAGCTCTCCACTCTGCTTGTAATCAAGAGGGGAGATTTATTTATCTATTCCTAACATTCAATACAGATTCCCTGGTAAAAAAAAGCCCAAAGTCCTACGGCAGTCGATTTTCAGTGCCGTCACAAGGCCAAGGAATGAAAAGTCTGAAATCAAATAACATTTCATTTTCACATGTTTCATAAACTAACAGTGATGTTATGGGTCCATATGGGTCCTCTTCCAACAAGGCAAAGTTAAAGATAAAATCACACACACCAAAAAAACGAGAAATAAATACACAGTGAATTACGAATAACAACAATGACTAAAAATAACATGTCTATATACAGGGAGTACCAGTCCCGAGCCGATGTGCAGGGGTACGAGGTAATAACATGGTTATATACATGGAGTACCAGTACCAAGTCGATATGCAGGGGTACGAGGTAATAACATAGCTATATAAAGGGAGTACCATTACCAAGTCGATGTGCAGGGGTACAAGGTAATAACATGGCTATATAAAGGGAGTACCAGTACCAAGTCAATGTGCAGGGGTACGAGGTAATAACA
>NC_036862.1:28006649-28008706 GCF_002910315.2 Salvelinus sp. IW2-2015
AGGGAGTACCAGTACCAAGTCGATGTGCAGGGGTACGAGGTAATTGATGTAGCAATGTAGGCCTACATATAGAGCGTCTTTACACACTCCAACACACACATACACTTTCCTGAACTGACTCTATGCACAAGTGGCGGTCAGTGCAGTTTAAGATTAGGGAGCATAATTTGAATGAAAGATTACAACGTAGGTGCACACAGGTTGAGAGAAAATGCACTTTCCTGCATCTAGCTGATCTAGCGTGTAATCATTAGTCTAACAGTTGCAAATCAGAGCTTCTATTGGACAAATTCAGGTATGTTTATCCCCGTTTCATTCCATTTGCTTCCGTTTAAGAAGCGTTTTTCAGCAGAATCTGCAGAATGAATATACCTGGTCACTCTTGAACATAGTTCACATTCATAGCAGCCATGTGGTATTCCTTCTCGCATCTATGAGCTCTCCTCCTTTTACCTTTTCCCTTTGTTTGTGGACTTCAATGCACAACACATCAGCTGTATGTGACCAAGCGAAAAAACCTTTCCAAGCCAAACCATATCATAACTGCTACACACAGCCTACATCGTTGTCACCATATTAGCTAAAGTAACTTCATAGTCAACATAGCTAATATAACTAACGCGTTAGTAAACATGCTACAATCATGCAGTGACTTTACAGTTTATTTTGAGTTGGCAGTTACACCGGCCGGCCTCAGTGGCAATAAATTAGAAAAACCAAAGCTTATCCTTGAGTTGGAGGAGTTCCAGTGTTGTGTTGGATAGTCCTAGCTAGCTAGCTAACATAGCATCCCTCTGTTTGAGCAGGATGTTTGAGTAGGCTAAACTAGCTAGCTGCATTTTCTAGTTAAGTAAATGAAACTGAAAGTGGGAAAGAAATGATGAAATCTCTTTCTCTTTCTTGCTTCTCCTTTTTTTAAGCAATTAATTTGTTCATAACTGTTCAACTATTGTCTTTCTCTCTCTTTAAGTCAACAACTCACCACATGTTATGCACTGCACTGCAGAGCTTGCTGTAGCTTATGCTTTCAGTCCCAGATTAATTCTCTGATCCTTTGATTGGGTGGAAAACATGTCTGTTCATGCTCCAAGAGCTCTGATAGGTTGGAGGACATCCTCCAGAAGGTGTCATAATTATTGTTTATGGTTTATGGGGGTGAGAACCATGAGCCTCCTAGATTTTGTATTGAAGTCTGTATCCAGAGGAGGACAGAAGCTAGCTGCTGTCCGGCTACACCATGGTGCTATCCTACAGAGTGCTGTTGAGACTACTGTAGACCATTGCGAAACGGTGTGTTTTATAACATTTGGTAACTTGAATATATTTAGTATAGTTTTATCTAAAAAGGATCATTTTATTTTCATGAAATTCACTGAGGAGGATGGTCCACCCCTTCCTCCTCTGAGGAGCCTTTACTGCTATGCACACATACTGATGCCACACACACACATAAACACACACACACACGTTCACGCAGCACATATCTGCTGCTACTGTCTATTAACAATATAGATAATAGACAGTAGCAGCAGGGTATGTGGTGTGTGAAAGGATGTGTGTGAGTGTGTGTGTGGCATCAGTATGCATGTGTGCGCTTTTTATGTGTGTGTGTGGGCGTATGTAGTGTATGTGTGTTGGGGTGTCAGTGTAAGTATTGTATGTGCACAACGTAATGATGTAAAGGTAACGTAAGGGTAATGGCGGACCGAAGGGATTTATGTAGAGCACCTCAAGATAAAACATAATATTCGAAATATCTGCTAAATTAGACTAAAATATTAGCACTACATAATCTGGTGAGTGATAACCTTCAATCTGGACAATAACACAAAACAAATCCTAAAACTAGAGACATTTATCGACAAATATTACGAAAACAGGCAACAACCAAACATGACGGAGAGTAAGACAGGGGAACCGATTACAAAACGAAAACGTGACTCTTCTACAGACACTGATGATTTAATATTCTCACCACCGGGAATGGTAAAGGTCGAAACCGATCTGTTAAAATCAATAAATGACAAACTGGGTATACTTGAATTAGTTAGTAAGGA
>NC_036862.1:28008806-28043681 GCF_002910315.2 Salvelinus sp. IW2-2015
AAAGGACTCCAGCAGTTCTCCACTAATCCAAGCCTGAGGACCAAAGTAAACACAAACCCAAGCAATATGGATTACTGTATCTAAGCCCATCTTTCTCTAATTGAATTCTGCCTATTGGCCCCAACCTGATGGCTGGATCAATCTGAGCTCCCCACCTCTCTGCCTATATCTCCATAGCCAAATGTTTATCTACAGCTCATCCTTCTGGCTTATCACCCAATATATCGCTTTGGCTCCCTAATTCTCCTCACTCAATCTCCAACAAGGCACATCTTAAAACTGTGTATCCATATGTGCGATGTGTAGATTCCACAAAAAAGAAAGACACCAGAGAATGTGGAGCAGCAAGTCAGGGAGGTCAGTGGATGAAGGTTAATTTTACACTGGACCAACAAGAGTGAAAAATCCGGGATTAAAAGCACTTCTTTCAGAAGGGCAGACAGCACTGACATTTTTATAATAAAAAAAAAGAACCTTTATTTAACTAGGCAAGTCAGTTAAGAACAACTTCTTGACGGCCTACACTGGCCAAACCCGGACAATTCTGGGCCAATTGTGCGCCACCCTATGGGACTCCCAATCACGGACGGATGTGATGGGACTGTAGTGACGCCTCTTGCACTGAGATGCAGTGCCTTAGACCACTGTCTCACTCGGGAGCCCGAATGCAGTCTTGCTTTAAAAAGTAATCTTCCTATGCTGGGAATGTGATACAAAATTGCATAAATATGACAGCACTTCCATGTCATTGGATTTTTGCACGTTGATAACATCTAATCGTAATACAGACGTTCCCTGCAGGAAGTTTTCGGTTCAAGAGTCCCCACAGTAGCATCAAGTCAGGATTTTTGATTCATGTATTTCAGTGTATTCACTTATGGGTTTTATGGGAATAGGATAACAAGAATACTAAATGAATTAATTGAATGTGATTCTCAACTGTAAACAATGTCTGTACTACATCTGTCTCTGCTGAGGGAGTCATAAACGTCATACATCAGTAAATGATCTTTGAAGCCATACTAGACTACACCATACACACAGCACTCTCAATTCTTTGTAATTTCTCCTCAAATGGCTTTGTTCCAACTCAAACTCCGATCATTTGGCCTTGCCTCCAACTTATTTGAGTAAAATGCCACATTGTGATTGACAGCAGAAATTTACAATGCATCCCCCTCCATCTCGCCGCCAGTCGTCCTTCCTCCTGGAGACAGAGACACATGCTCTTGCCCTTCATCGCCACACGCTGATCAGTCACACACTAACCACTCAACCACTCCCTCTCCGACTGACAGTGCCGGGGCCATGATTGACGCATTTAATTATCTGGAGCGCAATCACTAATTCGACTACCTCACAGAACCGTGCTGTGAGGTGCATCAATTAATTAGTAGGGCATAAAGCAGAAAGCCAGAGTGCATAATACTCAAAGTCATGGCATTTTCCTGAGTTTCTATCATTAGGTATGAGAACAAGCTAGCTAGTTGCTTCGCTATGCTGACTCCCTGCACTACTTATCAATCTCTTTTGTTCCTACCATTACTTCTAGACTGGACCGTGGGGACTAAGTGGCTGACAGGAAGTGAGGTGAGGCTGGACAATTATGAGGATGTGATGCATGAAGAGTTTGACTAACATTAACTACAGCAAGGTGAGGCCACAGCTGAGGCCCCACACCTCATCTATCTCTATTGTGCTAACAACCAATCAGATAGAAAAATAAGGGTCTTCTATGGAGCACTGTTGGCACTGAAATCACTACATAGTCATCCCCTTTTGAGACAGCTAACATACTGTATGACATTCCCTGGTACCCCACAAAAGACTAAAATGGATGAGTTTGAGATTTAATGGATTCCTTTGCTATGATATACTTAGCTTTATGACATCATACTGGGACCTGATTACATGTTATCATGTTCTGAAGGTCAACTTCAAATCAATGGTGATTATAATCTTATCTATTATGATATTATAATAATTAATGACATAGGAAAATAGTTCTGAGGAGATTGTGGGTCACCACGTCAGTCAGTCCCATATTAACTTTTCAATTATTTATCATTCATTTTCTTCTTAATAGAGCTTAATATGCCAATTATAAGGTCACTTTCCTGATGTTTGGTCACCTTGATTTTTCATTGCATTCCCACACACAGATGTACATACAAGTATCGTAATATGAGCTTGGTTCTATAGTCATTTTTGTTGCCATTTTGTTATTGACATAGCCTTGTTCTGTTCGATGTTCTCTACCTACAGTACAKAGTACTCTAAATATCCCAATGCATGTTGTTAAGTTCAAAAGAACACAAGAAAAAAATTGCTTACACCATTCAAACCAATGAGGGTTTGGACCTTAAAGATAGAACCTTATAGTCCAAGCTCTCGTAGTAGATAATAGCCTTTAAATKATGTTTGCTTGAAAGCAAGATAAGACACTTTGCTATTCTTAATTTTTTTMTCTTCTGAAATATTCTGGATCTCTTCAAAGGGATTCTTTGAGCACAGAATGTCTGAAGCAGACTGACTA
The DNA here is from genome assembly GCF_002910315.2 of Salvelinus sp. IW2-2015. Classification (NCBI taxonomy): domain Eukaryota; kingdom Metazoa; phylum Chordata; class Actinopteri; order Salmoniformes; family Salmonidae; genus Salvelinus; species Salvelinus sp. IW2-2015. The sequence goes on from NC_036862.1 coordinate 28,011,343, forward strand.
ACTGACACTTCAAATGAAAGGGCCTGGAGATGGACAAATGGTTAGCTTGCCAGCCAAGAATAACTCACTTTTGATATGCAGATGTAAATGAACTGGTATTACACCTGAAGCCTATGCACCGGAATGCTTTAAGTGAGCTGTTCAGAAAATCAAATTCATTCGAATTGCTTTTGTCTTCATCCCAGTTACTGACAATTACATTTGATGTAGAACAAGCATTTTGAAAGACAGTCCATAAGAAATTAGGCTAATCATCATGGATTTCTTTCCCCGCGGCAACCAGGAAAGAATCCACGTCTTCATGACAAAGCTACAATTCTATGTATTAGTGATGATGGGGCAAAACGATGAAGTTCGAAGTTAGATTTTTTTATAGGTTCAGACTAGCCTCAAGGTTTTTCTCTTCTCTCCTGCCTGAATAATTAGATGAATTGTCTGAGCTGCACATTACATCATGTATTGGCTTTTCTGGATACTTCATCAATGTGGACAAAACTGAATCCCTCAGCCACAGCTTGCAAAGTTATAACAATAGTTAGCAATAATGAACATTTCATAAAGTGGCTGTGGAATCCATTAGATGAGGCATTGCATTGATGTCTTTATCTTCCCTCAGAATGTATGAACCAATATTCCTCACCCGGCCACTGCTAAAACAAATAAGCCAACATATCCACCAGGCCCTCTCTGCAATGTGATGGCTGCTGTTCTTATGAAGATTTGTCTCTGAGACTGTAAATACATGGAGCAGGAAAGAGAAACACCACAGCCGCGGGAAGCCTGTGTATTTATGCCCGCTCTCGCGCTGCGCATTAGTGGAACAGGACAGTTGCTGAGGCACAATCAAGACGGATTGCTTCCAATGATGAGTTAAAAAAATTACAAATGGCAACGAGAGACAGCCTCATAGACACACTCTCTATCATCAGCCACAGGGGCAGAAAGAAAAAATATWGTTTTTACGGAAAACAGACATTTGAGTTTCCAGTGCCAGAAACCTTTATTAAATCTTTCTGGCCTGCATCTTTCTTTCAGTTGGCATGAAATCAAGTCAAAAGAGCTTTAAGGCTTCAAAAGTTAAAGAATGGGTTCTTAAGTCATGTTCTGTCCTAAGTTAATTCTGTTTCCACATTTTTATAATAGACGGGAAGGAGGGCTAATGGAAATGGCTAGCCAGACAGCCTTTTGAGTGTTTAAGTGTTCAAATGTAGTAGAGATAAATATAAAGTATAAAGTATATCATATTTTATTAGGGCTTTTTGCTGTAAACAATGGGACTAATCTGACCAGCGATTGTGATTACTGTCATGGAAAAAGAGAGTACCACGGGCTTGTTTCCAAGGTAACTCCAGTTGAACAGACATAACAGTTCACTTAGCATAGAATGCAATGTAACACAGCAGTCTCTCAGGACGTGTATTGATTGAAAACCCAGAGGCTATCTTTGCAAACTATACTTCTTTTTTTTTTAGAAGCTTTGAGTTTTTCATAATGACAAGTAAAAACATAAAAGAGATGCTAATGAAAAATGGGGAGAAGGAGTGTGAAGTTCAGATGTGTCTGATTGAAATAGAAGGGCCCCTTCTGTTTCCCCAGCATTGCAATTAGGTTCTCTCTCTATGAACTTCCTCCCTGGCTCTTCAGGCCTCTCCATCACACAGTGCAATGTGTACTGGCAAGGCTTCAAGGAGATATCACAATGGGGTTGTAGCTGAGACATTAAGACCAAGCATCTTCTTGGAATAGTCGTGTAGTGAAACTCTTGATGCTTTATAAAGGAATATGTTTTTGCTAGAGATGGACCTTGAAAGGTCCAGTCACAATGTGCTTTTATTGATCAGATTCATTATTGAGAGATGAGATCTTTGGCCAGCCACGGTTGAGTTGCTTGATGGATGTGCTATAGAGAGGGCCTTCCTTCAATGGACACATCATACATTTAGAGGGAGAGTCCAATTTTCCATTACATGCTGTGTCACAACAGGTGGAGAGCCACACAGCCCTTTGTCAAGCCATAGCTCATATTTTGTGGTTTAACGAGATAAAAGATGAGGCTTTCAAGGCATATTGGGTTCAAGGCATTGAGCGATTGTCTCCTTTTTGACAAAAATTAAATCGAAAGACAGATGAAGTRTTTTGAAATAAGTCCAAAGGCATAACTGCTGTGTCATGAAAGGTTAGGAAATGTGTACAATTCACATTCAGGGTCTAATAAATAGAGATAATCTAACCAAGTTAACAATATGTCAAGTTCTGAACTATATGCAGTGATATTTGATCAGCCTACTAAAGCTGTCAACCCCAGGATTGTAAAGAGAATGAAATATTATCAGCATCACACATTCTTCTGTGTGGAAGGCGTTTTTTTCTTCTATTAAATGTATCTTGGAGCACATGCAACACCTTGTCTACAGGGAGTTTGTTTAGAAAATGTATTCACCCTGAAAAGTGTTTTGTGAATCTTATTACTGAGAAATATAGAGATGACAAAGTCAGCGAGCTTACGTAGGGGGTGCTAATCCTCAAACACTTAAACTGGAGAAGGACACTAATCTGTCAGCTGTATTTAATTGTTACAGTAGACAGGAAAAGGTATACTGGGAAATAGGGAGTTTGTGTGATAAATGGTGTCAGCAGTTAAATGTAAGCATTGATGATGGCTCTTTAGTTCAGCTTTATAATGCTAGCAGTGCTCAACATACTAAGTTGTCCCATAATGGGTCTCTCCCTTGTCGACTTGTATTGTTCTACAATTTGTCTCTCCTTTGCAGACTTGCTGTGTCCAAAACAACAATGGGAATAAAGTATTGCTGTATTTTCTGCAGCTTCACAGTTGGGCCTGGTTTGTCCCAATGACAATTAAAAAGTAAGTTGGCCTTGCCAAATGTAATTGATTGACACCATTCTAATTTTTCCACAATTGAGTATTGTTTGAGAAGTGCAACACAGAAGCGCAAATGCAGCTCAAGTTGTTGAACATTTTCTACAGTATGCTGTTGATGTGTCATATTCTTCAAGGTTTTTCTCTCAAACCTAACATAAAAAAAGTGCATTAATTTCTCAGTGGGAGAAAAAAAATTCTATATCAGATGCTGGGTTCAGTCTGACTAGTGTTTGGCTGATTGAACAAGAGTGGAGGGTGTAGGAGAGAGAGAGAAATGTATCCTCAGCGACTTTGATTCCTTCGATTGATTCTCCTGCTGCAAGTACAAAAGACTCTAAAACACAGCCCAAGGCCGCCAGCCAGGAAGGAGGGAGAAAGAATAGGGGGAGGTAAAAAAATCATAGAGCAACTTTACAAATCAAAATACATTTTTGACTCTTTTTAGGAACAAAGCCAGTTGGAGATGGCTCAAGTTAATACATCTCCTGTTCGGTGTGTGATCAGCCAGGGGGTCAGGTCCATTAAAGCACATCTGAGGAATTCTGAAAGGTTCCTGGGTGGCTCTACAGGGGTCTGCTATAATGAATTATTGTCTGAGAGGAAAAAGCAAGAGAGAGCAMCACAACTCATATCTTGCTGGTGAAATAAGACTGCTAATGCTCCCATGCCCCAAGAGAAATGGGATTCCAATCCTGGCCTATCCTCCTCATGGATGGCATCAGAAGTTGGAAAGCTAAGCGGGAAAAACGGACAGCTCGTTACATGGCAAGGAGATGAGATGGATAGGAGGGTTGATGAGACATGGATGGGCGTAAGGTAAACCATTCAAACTTATGCTCCCAGCCAGAGCCAGGTGTACTATAGTGAAGGTCATGATTGTGATTACATCACTTTTGTCACCAAGGCTCCTAATTGTCTATGCAGGAAGAATCTCTCCCCATAGATGGCCTTTCCCTCACACTACCAGAGGAGAATCTAAGAATCTATGACAAGAAGATTGATCAATACAAGGCCATGCAGTCTAAAAATCATGTTTTATCATGAAGGCAGCAGTAACGTGGATTATGTCATTGTTTATAGTTTTCCGAATATCATGTTATTGGAAATGGTATTACCAAGCAAAGGTAAAAAACGATCCTCTGGCAATGGGATACGGGACTCATTATAATAGATGCTTGCACTGTTGACGCTTTCTCTCGATCATAAAAAGCCCATTTAATGCCCTCCAGACAGTGGAGACATCCATTTTCCTCTTCTTCCCCTATCTCTGCTGCTCCCTTAGCGAGGACCTCATCTCATTTTTATCCGCTGGCCGCCGTGACATTGAGAGAGGCCCCTAATCAAAACATTTGTCTTTCTTTCAGCCGGCGCTCAGATAGGTGAATGAGAGCTGACACCAGAGGGAGACGTATTTGTCCCAATCAGTGCCCGCCAGAGTGTCACCACCAGGCAAATGTTCTGTGTCGGCGGGATACTGATGAATCCGCCACTTAGCCTTGATTTGGAGGAGCTGCTCGCCACAGCCAAACTGCCAGGTTAAATCAAAACAACGACAACGGCGCTGCCATAGCCATTACCACCAAGAAGCCATCCCACCACCATCACCGTGAACTCTGACATAATGATCCCATGCTTATTTATTGTCATATAAACTGTGATTAGGATTTGGATATTGTGACAAATAATGACAAATCATTTGTTTCTTTGCTTTGCTTAGTTTTTGTGTGTGTGTGTGTGTGTGTGTGTGTGTGTGTGTGGTGTGTGTGGTGTGTGTGTGTGTGTTGTGTGTGTGTGTGTTGTGTGTGTGTGTGTGTGTGTGTGTGTGTGTGTGTGAGTGTGTGGTGTGTGTGTGTGTGTGTGGCCACCACCAGGTTACAACAGCCTGCAGTCCCTTTTGTTGTCTCCCAATACGTGGCATTGTGTGGCATTAAGTTAAGTACAGAGTTCCATCTCCCAGCTGTCACTGGACATCACCAAATGGACCACATTACACGGTTTCATCCTTTAAGACGGTATGTTGCCACATTTGTGTTGTCAGAGCAGCCTAGGACTAAGTGCAACTGCTCTCCAATCTAGTCGTGATGCATTTGTAACGCTTCACTCTTCCCCTGCCAGTAGGAAATAGACTTCCCTCGTATGGCAGAGACAGACAGAGAGAGAGAGAGAGGGTTCTGGGTCGGAGTTCAACTACATTGTCCTGATGACAGCATCATGAGTCTGTTTGTGTAACCATTAGAGCTCTCTTATCTCAACTCGAGTCTGGGGGTTGAGGTGTCAGACTCGTAGCATATAAAGAATGCAAGTGATGGAAGTGTCGCTAATGTACTTCTTTGACTTGAGCAGCATGCAGCATCCATCTCCCAACACTATCTGTAGCATTAGAGAGAGAAGCCATTGTGAGACTGGATATGAGAGGCAGACTGCAAGTAGCAACATGCCAGAGACAGGGCTGTTATTACAGGACGAGGGGGGAGAGGAGGCTTTATCAGAAGGTGTGTATGAGGCTGCTGACATGAGATAGCATCCTGAGTCAAAGCGGCATTACACCACACCTTCACTAAAAGGAATCCATTGAGTTCGTAATAAAGAGATCCATTTCAGTCCTGGGCGCTATAACACATGGCTAAAGAAAGTCATTATCCCTCAAGTGCACACTTCACCATAAGTGTATACAAGGCAAAWATAATTTAATTTGGACCTCCTTCGTCTTTCTTTGAATCTTTCCCTGACAGCATTGTATTAACGTTTTACTGAAAATGGGGGAAGGTGGGTTAAGATTCAGGAAGCCCTTTGGAAAATTTTTACATACAGTATATCCTATTACTGAAAAAAATACAAGATTACGGACTTTCCCTGGATGTCTGGACTTGGTCTAGCATTTCTGTGCTACAGAGGAGGTGATGTGGGCTAAAGGTTATAGAATGAGATGAGGTGACCTGTCAATGGCAGAGAGTTCTGTCTCAGAGAGGACCAGACAGGGTTGGCAATTTCTGGCAACTCCCTGGATGTCTTCTTCAAATGGGTTTTTACAGAAGTGCATATCCATGCCCAAATGGGACCAAACACATCTCAATTTGGATGTGCTGTCATGCTGCTAGCTTGTACACGACACCATTTTCAGGAAAATCACTCAATCAAAACAGAATTAGCATTTCAATGTAACGACTTTACAGCTATTGCGAGGACATAAATCACACCTGCCTTCAAATAAATAAATGGGAATTCAACATATAAAACATATTACATAAAAGAGGGAGCTTGCAGAAAACGAAGCCATTTATATTTATGTYCTTTACAGTACATTAACAAATGCCATTAAGTGCACAGCTGTGCTGTATTCTATGGGCACAGCATTTAGGCAGTGACGTAAATGAGAGGGTAAAGGTTTGCCAGAGACTCTGTGGGCAAATTGCCCCAGAATGCATCAGTATTAATCAGACGTGAAATAGATCAATGGAAATGCTCCTCTTTATTTTTGCATTTTTCACCTGAGAGATGCGTGCTTATCCTACCAGTTATCCTACCAGTTCCAGGGTGATCTTCAAAAAACTGTTTATCAAACTACTGCGTTTCAGTGAAGGAGAAAACWTATTATGCAATAGCTGGATTCAGTGAGAGAGCCAAATGTCACAATTTTGCTAGATGAAGGTGTTGCTCTTAAGTCAAACCCACCCTAAAAAGATTTTGTCCTCAACATAAAAGTTATTCTCTTAATAAATAAAAACATCCCACTAGTATACTGTTGAAAGTGGAATCTGCACTATAGATTACCACCTTTCTAAAAAGGCAGGGACCTGTATCTCACAGCACATCTCAATCTCCAGTCATTTCAAAGGTACTACAACACCCACACTTCTCCTCCCTGACTGCATGGTAACCAGCAGAGACCTGGGGGCATCTGGAGACTGAAGAGGGTGTTAAGACTGGGCATTGTCTGGATAATAGTGGACAGAGAGAGCCAGTCCTCTGAGGAGTGCTAGAGGTTGATGTCGTAGCTCAGGGGAGTCTTATCCCAAGTTACCCTCACTCACTCTGGGCTGCAGGCCTTCCCTCTGGGGCCCATGTCAGATCCACATCCACAACTGGTGCATTGGAGTGTGAAGCCACAGGACAGCTTTTTTGCACGGTTCCCCACCTTCTGACTTCAACTCCCCGCCTCTTGAACGTTCTGTTGCCGGAAGAGCTGCCTGCGGCTAATAATTCAGCTCCCGAAAGTCAGAGAGTTTTGAAACCCATCTACAGCATCTTTCTCTTCCCCTTGCTAATCTGATGTCTCCTTCATTCTCCTGTCAATCCCAACATGTCATGTATTTTAGACATGCTCCTACGAATCAACATGCATGGCATGAGCTCACTGACTCACACACACAGCTTCCAACAAAGGTAAACTTTAGCTTTGTCGGGTCCTGTCTGACTAATGGTATTGAAGTGATTATACACTGGGGTACTTCCCCGACCAGCTGTGACAGAGGTAGCCCAGGCACCGCAGGACCCAAAGCAGAGTTCAGACACTGCTTGTGCACCACTTTCAACCTCAGAGGGCTTGGGAGGTTCCCTAACTGTCTCATACAGAGTTAACAAGTGATAATTAACTGTGTACCTAACAATGGTTTAATGTCTGTGTGACCGAATGGRCCCACGGTTCCAGTCTCATTAACACTGCAGAATGAGGATGGTCCCTGGTGAAGAATCCTGCTCGACATAGATCTTCTTGGACTTGATGAGGGAAGGAAAAGGCTAGGAGTGAACAGTGAAGTGGGAAAATATTCAACAATGGCCTTGGCTCTATCTAATGAGAGCGTAATGGGGATATACTGTACTGTATCCGACTCAGAATCCTGAAGTTAGTCTTAGAAATTGTGCCATCCACTTCCCTCCACAGAGGTTATATATACCTCATTATGTCACAATGAGATCCATTTAAACCTGTTGATGATATAGGAAGCCTTGCTCTCCTCTCCACTGGAATGTGTGCCTACTGAGGTATGTGGCATGTCTTAACCACCCTAAGTGGTGATGATGACGTGTTCTAAACCAATTAGCTAGAGGGCTTCACGAGAAGAGGGTGAACATTATGCCTGGCTGGAGCTGGAGCACAGAGAGCTGACAGGCCTGCTAGCCTAACTGGTGACTGAACTCATTCATTTAACCTCCTACACTAAACTCCTGCACTAGGAGGATATTACCCTTCCTCACTGTCACACAGGTTAAAGCAGCTATAGCCCTGCTAACTTGCAAAACGCCACCTATCACACTCACAAGTGGGAAGATTCTGCATGGTGTAGCAGTGTAACCTCAGCAGCTGCTGATGGAGCTAATGTAGCCTTGGAAAGGTCAGATGGAGAGAGGGAGATTAGAACTCGTGCCCTGCTCTGACAGCTAGTCTGACCTTTAGCAGGCTAATCCTTGCAAGAAGGACCCTGCCCAGCCACATCTTCTCTAGCTCTCCTGCCTCCCTCCCAGGCACAGGGGCACTCACCTCACCTCAACCCAAATGGGGACTAGCAAACAGTGTGAAAATGCTGCTGTGAGGGGGAACACTGTTCCAGCCAGGCTGAGTGAGTTGGACTGGTGCCCTGGGGTGGACTAACACACCTCTGACACACCGCTGCCCATGTCCCTGCTCTGCTGCCTTCCACATGTAGGACATACTGTATGTGGATTGTCTACTGTAGGTGATGAGCTAGAGCACAGCTAGGTGAAATTAGCAGTGGGAACAACAGGCATACTAACAGTGATTAGGATGCTCCGTTAAATTACCCAGTGGTGGCATATGCCGGTATGACTGCTTCAGGTCATGTACTGTAGGATTACAACATTAACATAGCTAACACGTTTCAGTCTGAAGCCATTAAGGACATGTTAAGACTTGAGGATCAGTGGGAGGATAATGTGGTCTTACTGGAGAACAACTCAGAGATAACAAAGATGATGAGTGTCACTACCACAAACCATGCTTTAGCGATGTTCTGTAAATGAGCAGTCTACTGTATGTGGCTGTTTACAGTGCAAAGCTGGAGTCTCTGTTAGTCCTTGTCTGTATACTGAAAGAGGCGAAGCATGTCTCTGTTAGTTTCCAGTGTGTGACAGGGAGCTAGGTGAGGAGGAGGAGATGAGGGAGGAGAGGAGATGTGTGCGACACCCTGGCGGTTCCTGTTTTAACCCCTGTGGACTGCAGGTTGACAACTCTCTCCCACACCTGCATGGCTGGAGAGGAGAGAAGCAGGTTTTCTCTGTACTTACAATGTCACAACCTATGCTCCCGCTCTCACTTTCTCGCTCACTCTCTTTCACGCTCTCTTTCTCTCTTTCTCTCTCACTTTATTTCACTCTCTCTCTCTCTTGCGCTCTCTCTCTCTCTTTGCTTCTCTCTTAACCCCCCCCCCCCCCCCCCCTCTGTACTGTTTCACCTCTTCACCCCTCGCCACCCCTCCCCCTGCTACTCCACTGGCCCTGGTGTGACCCAGCAATCCCCGGTCAAGGTGACAGGTGTCGTCATAGCTGCTCTTTTCAGCCCCCAATTAACAGAGCTTACCCTTGGCCAACAGCAGCCAAATGTCTACTGTAGCTGTGTAGGGGGAAGCACAAGATGCAGCTCAGCTGTCGTTCACATTGTGCCACTAGTGAAAACCACATAGTTTTTTTTCCATCTCCAATGCTCAAGGAAAACTAGAGGTGGCTCCTGAACGGTACATGAAGGGTAGGTAACCCAGAGGACTTGGGACAGCCATCATAGTGCCATCAAACCATACTACCCATGCAAAAGTTTATATTTTCCTACCAAACCACCTAAAACATTTCATGAAGTAATGTATGCTGTAGTGATCCAAACCAGATATAATGAGGACTTTGATTGAACATTTTGTCATCGAGTTTCAAATTGCCTGCATCCACATGGATATGTCAGGTTTTGATTTACCGGCCATGTATCTCTAGGGCCAAATAGAGTCCCAGTCAATAACAAACACAAGCAGGATAATGAACCAAACAGAGGACCGAAGAGTGGTTATCTGATTGAAATGCTTGAGCATGCAAGCGGGGATTCTTGATAACAGGAGTGTGGTGTGCATTAACATATATCCCCTTAGTGGCGTCACTATTACAGAGTGGCGTAGTGGCGTCCCTATTACAGAGGTGTCCTCTTCACGTCCCTCTTTAACCTTGAAAAAACGGAATGAATAATAGGTTTCAGGTCATTCAAATGTGTGTTGTGCTATCTGGTGTTAAAAATACCTTCAAATACATTACGGAGATGGAGCACTAGACATAATGCTTGCTGGTTTAATTTGCAGGTGCAGTGAATAAAGAGTCCATGCTGAGGATGGGGACTGATGAGCCACAATAACTGAGATTTGACCACTAGCTCTAAACTGATTGCTGATAAAGCTAAGGGGAAAGTGGACAAATTTGCTTTAGAGTTTAATTAAAAACATAACATTTGTTATTCAGGTACACTGCCCACTGCCCAAAATGTAATCTCTATTGACCATAAACACCTCTTGTTTGTGAGATTATTTAACATATCCATCCTTAAGGATTTCTGATATTCTGTAACTGCATGCAAGAGGTATGTGTTGTAATTATGCATAACCTAATTTGTAACCCAGGAAACTCAAACTTTTATTTGATTAATAAAACATACATACATTCAAATCAAATAGTTTTTGTCACATGCGCTAAATACTTACCATGAAATGCCTACTTACAAGCCCTTAACCAACAATGCAGACGGATATTCTGCTTAGCTTTAGTGGCTCGTATGATGCTCCTATGGAAAAACCATCTGGTGTGTAGCTAGGGAGACACATCAAGTTTTTGACTGGTGAGTGTTTAAGTCTTTTGAAATAAAGTGGAGATGGAACACCTACTGATTTACTCCTTTCAGTGTCATATCGCTGTTGTAGGCATATTCATTGTCCCACCTCTCTGCTGTCTGAGGGAGCGACGTTGTTTACTTTCACTGTTCTGTGCATCTCTATCTCAGCAGTGCTGAGTCTTTTGACAGACAGTGTGCATGCAGCCGGAGGGGAGAAGAAAAAGCTCTAGTGTTTGGGAAGAAAAGGGCTAGACAGCTGGAGAGAGAGAGGTGAGGCTCTATAAGAATTAGATCAGCRTGGAGAGTCCAGACTGAGAATCAGAAGAAGCCCCCTGTGGTCATATGAGGCTAGCGCTGAACGCTAGCTACCTTGCTAACTGAATGAGCAGCAGGCCAGCAACACACGGCATGCATACCAAGTGTGCTAGCGCTAGCATGATGGAGCGCAGCCCACCGGGAGGGAAGCCAAGTTGTTTATGTTCATAAACTAGCTACTGGCCCTTTGACAGAGAGACAGACACCTTCAAACATGATGGGCTAATAACAGCAAATGTGTTAATTCTGACTGTAGGCTTGAAGATTGATGTGACAGACGTAAATCCACTCTCTGACTCCTAGGGGGCGCTAGGGATCGTATATGTGGACACAAATCTGTCGGCTTCCATTGCTCTGCCACAGCTCTGGGCAGTGCGCGTCAAATGCAGGGCCTTACTTGATGTGACTTTTCATCAGGAGAGCGGTTACACGGTAGGTGTAGATTATGTTTGCTCTCTCGCTCTCTCGCTCTCTCGCTGCTGTTCCCCATCGCAAGCCTCTGGTTTAACTTAACACTGCAATTTCTTCCTCTGGATTTCTATGATCAATGAATCAATGTGTTATTAAATGCCAGTCTAAGAGTGCAATTTGTCATGCAGAGGAAGTGTTCTCTTTTCTCCAGTCAGGCATAGCATATTGTCATGATCTCAAGGATCAAGAGTTTCCAATGGGAGACTCCATAGCACTCAGTAGCGACACTGTCTGACTACTAATGAGGCACTGTATCCCTGTTCACAGTTACAAACGGATGGAACTACAAACCTTTTCCCTGMCGATTGAGCTGTGACCTGGCTAAGATCTGGCAAATCAAAGACTACCTTGAGTTCACTCATTATGTATTTGTGACAGTGAGCACAGATCATGATTAAAGGAAGCAAAATGAAATAGAGGAAGAAAACAAATACAGTATAGATAGTGGGAAGATTTCATCAAATATAATACTTAAAAAGAGCTGAAGGTCACAGATGCTAATTAAAAGGAAAAAGAAAATAGCCCTGTCTTTATGCTCTGCTACAGCAAGAAAAGAGAAGACAATGACATCAGTATGACAAAAGGTGTACGTGCATGTGAGTCACCGTTTGTCATCTGACTTTGTTACAACGTCAGGGCACATTTTGGGGTCCCTTCACTTATTATGCCCCCTGCGTTCATGGTTTTAAGTCATCCTCAGTTGAAAAGGTAGATCTCGCAAGACAATGGCAGAACGCATCACTTTTTCTAATCAGCTGCAAATGAGCTTTGGGGAGGAAGGTTGTTTGGAAAGATGATCCTCAAAGGGAGTGACTGTCAAGCCTTTTCCATAGAGAAGAAAAAAACTGCATCTTCCATTTTCCTATCCCATTTGCAGCATAATGACATCTCAAACAGCCGCTTTTCCTTTCTAGCCTGTTAAGACAACAGGCTGATTCCTAATGAACAAAGGGAAGCTGAAACTGTTAATGGTTCAGTGATGATCTGATGCCAGAAGGAAGAGGCTGACAGTGGGTTTTGCATTATCAAAGCTTTGTTGCTCAAGCATATGTTAGCGCAGGCAAACATCCACGCAGACACACGTTAGTCATTAAAAGAAAGCTTTTGTGCGTCAAGGCAAATATTTCYWGGAGGATAGACGAAGGGAGCGGGCACTTGGGGAACGAGAGTGACTTGCCTGTCCTCGGCAATGTTAAGAAGGCTTCATTAGGGCTCCAGCTTTTCATTAAGGCAGCCATTAACGTCAGCTCCGGTTAGCGTAAACCCCAGCCAGAGTTCCACGATGGAGGGAGCTCCACAGCCATTACCCATACACCTTCCACTTCCCCTTCCCCACACTGCACAACTGGTGGGCCTTTTTACGACACGTAGCAGGACAAACTCCTAGCTAGGCACCATAATTAAGAAACACTGGTGCTGGGAGAGGGACTTCCGCCTTCCTACCTCGCAGGGGGGCAATCGATCATGTTGCACTAATGCGTTTAGTGTGAAATTCATGGCAGATGGATTTTGAATTAAAACATAAAGGACAATGAGATTGCCGTTACATGGAAGTAGACCTCAAAATATATACCCCATCCTCCTCCACCCTATGTTGTGATGTATGGTGCAATGCCAATCTTCCTCTCCCTGCACCAGAGTATAGCTTCAAACTGAAATATGTGGGATGCAAGAACATCTTCATTTGATTATTTACTTGGCTGAGATGCAGACTGTATCTTAGGAGAACAGTTTCAGATATAGAGAAAATTAAAATGTGTGGGAAGATATGCATGTACAGTGAACTGTAAATTAGCAAAATGGATGCTAAAAAGGTTAAATTTGTGGTGTTAATTTGGACGTTATTGCTTAATATTTTTAAATGTTAATCCATCTGAGCCTGGCTATGTCTAGAATGCCAGATGTGATATATATGTACCGTATGAGTAAAAGGTAAAAAATAAGATTCTGCTTAGTGTCAGTTAAAGCTGAGGCATTGCATCTCTTTACGCCAGCCGGCATTACATTCTTTCCAGCCAACTGATCTCTAAATCGTTTTTGAGCCGMCGTGTCCAGGGACCACTAGTGTGACACTGGGAGAGGATGGGAGAGAGGAAAAGAGAGATGGAGGCGGAAAGAGAGAGACATAAATTCATCTCTGATCTTAAGTGACGATTTGCCTTGCCGTTTTGCCAGGAGAACGGACCCTGATGAAAGAGTACATAAATAAGGGATGCAGAAGAGATGTCAGAGACGAGAAGAGTGAAATAGACAGAGGACGAGAAGGAAGGAGAGAGGATTGCACCCCGGGCTAGATCTCATTCCCATTACAAACTCTGGATCAGACTTCACATGTCATTAGAGGCGGTGTAAATCAGCAATTAGCCGCACAAATGAAGAAATGTCAGCCATTACCTGGAGCACAACAGACCATCAGGCCCTGTCACAGAACAATGCTACACACACACCCAAGACCACACACACACACACACACACACACACACACCACACAACACACACACACACACACAACACACACACACACCAACACACCACACACACACCACACACACACACACACACACACACACACACACACACACACACACTCAGAAATCCTTCCCCCTCCATGTCAGGGGTAGTTGACTGACTCTGGCAAGACGACGGCACTGAGGCGTGTGGCTCAATTATAGATATTTGTTGTAGTTTAGGCATGACGGCTGTCCTGAGAGGACATGTAGACACTGCATCCACAGCTCAGGCTCTCAGTTAAACACAGCACAGTGGATGGTGGAAGGAACTAAGGAGGGGGAGGAAAGGGAAAGAAAGAGAAATACAAAGAAAAAAGGAAGGAGAGTAAGAGAAGAGAGATTTTTGATGCCTGCGATGCGCAAGTACCCCCAAGAACACTTTGATGAAAGGGAAAGCCTCAGTCAGACAGAGAGGTGGAAATGGAAATGCATGACTTCTCTACCTCCCTTTTCCCTCAATCCCTTTGTATAAAACTGGATAAAATCACCATTCACCATCTCCATTCACATGCATACATTATTTGCTGCAGAACCTCTGTATGCATGATTTAACTATGTCCCATTCCACATCAGAATGCCTGAATACTTGATTTATTTTGCCTTATTTTTGGCTCAAAACCACGTGCCACCTGTCTATCTAAAACCCATTTATTTACATTTGGGCCTAACATGGGGAGTACACACACTGGAAGAGGAACATGATGAGAAGGAGAAGGAGACGGTGAAGGAGGAGGGGTTCTGAGCATCAGGCCATTTTCCAGCACATTCAACAGATTGGCCTAATTATGCAGCCACCAAAACAGAGGGCGATAATCCGCAGGCACACTGGCCTGTCAGCTTCCCACCACGTTCCAGTACACATCCAGTGCCTAGCCTCCCTGTCAACAGGCAGCATGCATCTAGTTACGGGATAGAGAATAACACGAGTGCGATACGATCCAACGTGAACGCTGGGTGCCCCAGATTGCTCCCTGTCCAAGGGTTCCCAGAGTGAGGGATGCTGTTGTAAGTGGAGGAGATAGATGCACCCAAGACCTCAAAAGAAGGAGGATCCCTTTGGGGCTGTGCTTACAGTTAATGCATGTTATTTGGTTAGCCATAGGGCAGTGGTGTGAAGGGAAAGAAGAGAAGAGAGGCGTTAACATCCAATACTGAAACACTATCTGATGCTGCACGCTATGGGGATGAGAAAAGACCTGATATGAATTCTGTCTTCTACTATGTTCATAAGAGCTGGAAAAAGTTACTTTGTAATTACTATGAATTCCTTGCTAGTAGTAACATACAATTCACAGAGAGACTTGGTAATGACACCTCATAATGAATGCTTGTTTCCTGTCTGCCACATAATTTTACCCCCGGAGCCAGCCACCCCTCCCCCCCCCCATCCCCTCCCACTCTACAACACCTGGTGCGCGCTGGCTGTAAAAGAGCCCAGTGCGGTCGTATGGCGCCAGGTTGGAACAAACCAATTAGAGCAGAGCCAATTTACCCCTGTGGCAGCAGGTTACAGGTGCAGAGTGTTGTGTGTGAAAGTGTTACCTGCAGGAATGACAGCAAATGCTACCCCAGTGAGACCACCACTTTATCAGGCTGACTTGTTCATTTGCGTGAGGGCTGGTTCAGTAAGCAGGAGGGCTCCAAGTCATACAGAAATAATGAAGCCAGACTTATGAACAACAAATTACATTTCCCTCTCTACACATTGGAGGGGCCCCAGTCTGCATTTAGGTGTGTGTGTTCTTGTTTGTTCTGGTGTGTCATGGTTAGGGAGGCAAGGACTGAAGAACATATGTAGTTTGCTGACTGGATGTCTGCACCTTCTCTCTCTCCCTGACATTTACTATTTAAAGAAACAGAAAACGGTAAGGACTTGAAGACAGTGGAGATGCCTGGACCAGGGGAACAACAGGCATACAGCTGAAGACAGCAGCTCTCCAGATAGGAGGTTGAGATGTATTCTGTTTCCAGGCCAAGCCTGGCTGTGTGAATAAACCGCAGCCCTCAAACTCCTGACAACAGTGGCATTCAAAAAGCCAGCGTCTCTCGGAATAGGAGCCACCTGGCAGATCCCGTCACTGTGGAGAGCGACTTCCCAAAAATAAAGCCCAGTCGAGGCACAGCAAGACTCATCGCTTCTCACTGGCCCCAGCTGAGTGAGCACAGTTGTCTTTTTACCTTCGCTGATGCCCCTTCTTCTGCCAGCCAACTGCTGTTTGTCTTATCCCCATGCTTTCCAAATCAAGTCTTTTTTTTCTTTTTGGGTCCGTGGGCTGGCTTCCTGCGGCCAGTGTGTGGGAAGCCATAATGTGGCCGAGCCCGAGCAGAGCCCCCTACCCCCATCATCTGTAGTGCCCGCGGGCTGCCAGCACAGAGGGAGTAGGAAGCTGAGCTAACTCGCTCACTGCTATCTTCAACCCCCCCACCACCAAGAGAGGGCTCGGTATGCTAATGAAACTCTGCAGATAAGCAAAGGCGGGCAAAAAAAGCAGAGGGAATTAAATCAAACTAACCCAGCATTAAAGAATAATAATAATAATAATGGCTTAATATTGTATACTGCCGAACAGCTAGACGTCCTGGTTATTGATGTCTCTTTTATGACAAACCTCCATTGAACAGAGTGGGACATTAATGCCTGCCCTGTGGCAGGCTGGGGAATCAGCGCCAGGGAATATTCATTTATTTGCATAAGCGAACAGAAGTATGCTCAGTCAAAAAACATATACTTTAAAAATGTCAAAATCCAATTTAGGGCCGTTATGATGCTTGGGAGCGTACGTCAACAATAACACTAGCTCTCACAAGCGATTCGTCATTATTGTTTTGTTTTTTATTGACGTGAATAGCTTCGGAAAGTGGGCCATAAAAGCGCTTATCCTTAACCTGATACTGGGGCAGTTTCTCTCCCACTTGAATGCTCGCCCACAGCCTGAATGTGGCACAGTGGGGAGAGACAGATGCCCTAGGTGCCACAGAGTGACAGAGGGGCTCAGATGGGCCTCGCTCTACCACCATTTTCTCAACCCGTTGGCAGTGCTTTGCCTCCATATGCTGTGGAGCACATGGGTGATTTGGGGCACTCAGCTGTTGCCTGCGGAGGTGAGTGTTGGGGTCTGTGAGTCCAGGGCTGGACGGCTGGGGACACTCTGTCTCTTTGGTGTTTACAGCTTTCGCTGTAAACTGGCAGCTCATACAAGCACTCATTAACTGAGTTGGAGATCAAGGCTGAGAAGCCCAGAGCACAGGCACCAACTGGACCTCAGGCTGCAGCAGCCATGGATGGAGATGGATATGGGGGAGTGCGTTACCTCAGAGAGGACTCAGAGAATGTATTTCTCCAGAATACTTATCCTCCTGTCTTTGCTGTTGTTACACACTGTGCCTATGCCTATAGCAGAGGACAGAGCATCCCTCCTTGTGGACCAAGTCGTTCTGAGGTAGTTGCCACATCACATTGGGATAGGACTGGGAGAAGGTCCTTTTCTCTCTGACTCCATCTCACCACCGCTGACCCAGGAGAGATCTGGTTGATTCCCGACATATGCATGGCAACCGCTGACGTGCTCTCTATCATCATCATGATCGTTAGTGCTCTTCTCTCCCTGTTCCAGTACACTGAGCCGAGCTCCACAGCTGAGGTCTCTCTCCTCTCTTCACTCATCCCAGTATCTCATCTGTCCTCCGGCCTGGGTCTCTCTTCATCCCACTAGCTCATCTATCCAGCGGCCGGGGTCTCTCTTCATCACAGTACAGTAGCTCATCTCTCCTCCAACCCGGGTCTCTCTTCACTCTGCCCCCTCTAGGCCAGCGCTCAGTCTCTAATCCCCCTCAACACCTGTTAGCCCAGGGCCTGGCTTGCTGAGAGGTCCTCCACCAACACAATTGGAGCAGAAGAGCTTCCATTCTCCATGCGATGCGGGCGGCATCATCAAATGTGTTTGTGTGGGGGGTAGGCCAGGGACKTTAAATAGCATCTTTAAAAGCATCTGTGTGTGTTTGAGGGAAGAGGCTTGGATCATCACGAAAGGCCACGCTGTTATGTTAACAACCTATGGCTATCTGTGTTTGTAATCAACATTTTCTAAAGCTCTCTAACATCCTCCACTTTTCCAGCAGTGGGTGGACATGCAGCATTAGTTGATTACATTTTTTCCTTCTTTTTTTGAACATGATGGTTGCAAAGCAGCACAGCTGTGACAGATTGTTAAACCAGCGGGTCAATTGGTTGTTGGGAATAGCACAGGAACGGTAATGCATTAAATCACTTTCTTTATAATGCTGTGGCGTTAATGGGGGGGGGTAAAGGTAACTGTACTGCCATATGAAATAATAGTGTTGCCGTGTATTGGCTTGTTGTTGCTGATGGATTTTTAATATTCATTGCCGGGTCGTTCCGGAAGGGTGGATGTGGCAGCCACCTATGTCCTTTAAGATAGAGTCACTGTGGCTGAGGTTGAGGGCTTCGGGAGAACACAGGGTCAACGTTAACTTAATGATTGTTTGTCTGTGGCGCTGTCTTGCCTTGTCTGGGTGACTGGGACATCTCTGTGTGCTCTGTGACTAAAAGGTTTGCTCTAATTAACAGGGCAGAGGGCGGCAGTGTCTGGATGGAGAGGCGATAATCAGGTTAGAGAGGAGGGGGAACGAGTGCGCGCTGACCTGTGAGGAAGGATGGCGGGATGGAGGGAGGGTGGGACAAAGCTGCCATCCCCAGGAACAGAGAGGAGGAAGCCACATTGATGACTTGGAGACGCTATGTGTCCTCTGAGAAGAGCTCATTACAGTGACCTTGGGTGAATCATATCATAACGCGATAGTAGAGCATTAGAACCACAGCTTTTAGCATGACAAGGACTTGCTACCGATAAATCATTTACGTCATTTTACCTTTCCATTTCATCTCAYCCAGGAATTTATGGAGTGAACCTGAGAGTCCTGCTTACTCCTCTGTTTCTCTGAATTATAGCATATTCTGTGAGCCAGTTTATGAATTCCTATTCAATTTGCAGGTATGCCTAATTTGACACCTGCCTCATCATTTACAATTAGGCATTATGGGATGTAATTGGCCATCTGCCTCTGCCATCTTGTGTTCCTGGAGAGTGGCCATGTTGGTCTCCAGCTGTTTAGCACGGCAAGGCCACACTGAACCGTCAGATGGCCTCGACAGATCATCATACTCTACTGTTCTGACCACCGTCAGGAAAGGAAATAACAGGACAGACCRGCTGCTGCTATGAGGAACAATGTGGCAGTTGTATGTATGTTGAAATTAGAGGCATACAGGTTTTTAATAGATATTCATGAGGACTAGCATTCATTGTTCTGTAATTGCTGAGAAAATGGGCTCATTGTTTTAAAAACATGTGCTGAAGACAAAATAAGTATTGGTGTGCATGGGAGATTGTCTGACACAGAAGGAAGGAGAGCGAAAGAATGAGAGGAGAGGTGGAGGGATAGCAAAATAATGCTCACTCCTTTGTCCTCTAGCTTTGCAGGTACTATAATAGCACTGTTCTTTCTGTCAATCAATGTTCCTTCTCCTTATTGCTAAATCCTGTATTTAGCTCCCCTCTATTCCATGCACTGCCCATTGTGCTACAATGTATGCATCATTCTTAATAACAAAGCAAACATCTTGAGTGACAGTAACTTCTGTTTATTTCTATGAGTCATACACTATATATACAAAAGTATGTGGACACCCCTTYAAATGAGTAGATTCTGCTATTTCAGCCACACCGGTTGCTAACAGGTGTATAAAATCAAGCACAAAATCAAGCACACAGCGATGCATAGACAAACATTGGCAGTAAAATGACCTTACTGAAGAGCTCAGTGACTTTCAACATGGCACCGTCATAGGATACCACCTTTCCAACAAGTGAGTTCGTCAAATTTCTGCCCTGCTAGAGCTGCCCCGGTCAACTGCAAGTGCTGTTATTGTGACTTGGAGGAGCAACGGCTCAGCCACAAAGTGGTAGGCCACACAAGCGCACAGAACCGGACCGCCAAGTGCTGAAGTGCGTAGTGCGTAAAAATCGCCTGTCCTCAGCTGTAACACTCACTACCGAGTTCCAAACTGCCTCTGGAATCAATGTCAGCACAGGTACTGTTCGTCGGGGGCATCTTGAAATGGGTTTCCATGGCTGAGCAGCTGTACACAAGCCTAAGACCATCATGCGCAATGCCAAGTGTCGGCTGGAGTGGTGTAAAGCTCGCCGCCACTGGACTCTGGGGCAGTGGAAAAGCATTCTCTGGAGTGATGAATCATACTTCACCATYTGGCACCATCCGACGGACGATTCTGGGTTTGGGGGATAACAGGAGAACGCTACCTGCCCCAATTCATGGTGCCAACTGTAAAGTTTGGGGCAAGCACCTATGTGACTCCAAATTTGCCCAATGGCATATTCTTTAATCTATTGTTGTGTTTCTCCAAACTGCAGGTTCTACCTTCAGGCAACGAGAGTGCAGCAATCTTGTTTGTTATGCTTCCCTGCCTCTCTGTACAATATATTATTTTCAAATAATAACACTTTTTGATATTTTGTTGTGTATTATTTGATTTCATATTCTACACTACATGGCTTGGGGACAAGTTTGCAAATGATTTTGTCAACACTCAAGCATTCTTCCACATCATTTGCATACAGTATTTGGAAGTCATTGAGTGATAAAATCTTAGATGATCATAGAAGTGGACAGTATTGAAGTCTGGCTTGATAAATTCCTTCCTACCTAATAAATGACTGCATCCTGCCATATTGTCAGCTCTCTTCAAAACAGAGGAGAGAAGAACGTGAAACAACATACTGAGACTTCGAAGGCTCCTGAAGCTGTGTATTTAAGACCTGGCCAACTATGCCCTATGACCTTGGTGCCATACCATCCCCTCACACATTTAGATGCAGTCACATCTTCCTTCCACTGCACACTGCAACATCTGGCACATACTGCACCACGTGGGGTTAAGAGGCCGTGTACACACTCTACTTGCACCAGTAATAGTGAAGCATCTACTGCTCCACAACTCCCAATCTAGCTAGGTACTCTCTCTCTCTCTCCCCCTACACCCTGCTGCTCTTTGGAGTGTGTATCATGTTCAGCCCTGGTAATTAACTTACACTGGGGCTTCCTTCCTCCTTGCCACACACACACACACACACACACTTCTGCCATGCCAACGTGACCCATATTGACAATACCCGCCTACCTGTCAAAGCCTGACAGCAGTCCCTCAGGGGGGCCCGGTTGGAGGAGAGAGAGTGCTGCCTTGCCTTGTATTACAGAACCCACACCAGGGTTAGCAAGGAATCAGCCTAATCATGTCAAGCCAAGTACTCCACTTGCTTAGCTTGATTCTGTGAATGTTCTTTAATGGCTTCACTCACACCTCATTCCTAATGGGAAAGTAGAAGCAAAACATGTAATCCTCTCGCAGCTATTTGGGAGATGTAATTACTATGAAAGTATTTCAGAAGCTGAACCAGATATATGCAGAGCGATGAAAAAGAGAAGTTAGAAAGTAAGTTGGAACATCTTTTGAAAAACGTACATTTTTATCTGGTCATCTCTTTACATTATAAGTCAAAATTGCATTGCAGATGCTATAGGGTAACAACAGACTCCGGTGAATTACATTACAATGCAATGTTGCCCAACAGATATTGTTTCAGATTTTTTCGTATTTTCTAGGTCAGACTTAATCTATTTTCCCTGACATCAATAATGTCTTGAAGGCTCCACAGTACTTGTACGTGAAAAACTAAAATAACAATACATCAAACACTACAAACTCAAAGTTTCACATTAGTCTGATATTGGCCGGGGTTAAATCCGATCGGCCCTTTTCGGCCATGGACCATTTAAAAGCAATGTTACCGCGATCAAGGAGATCGCATTGAAGGTAAACGCTGCATATTTCAGCTCAATTGGAAATTAGCTTATGTTTATGCATGAGCTAATGCGTGTGTGTCATATGTTTGTGTGCAGTGTGTGAACCTGTGTGTGTGTGTGTGTGTGTGTGTCATGTGTTTGTGCACAATGTGTGTGCCTCTGTATGTGTGTGTGAGACGTAGGTTCCTGCCATACAGTAGAGGTGGGACTCAAACTGCTTGCGGTGTCACTGATACATGACATGACAGATGTGTTTGGACAGTGGGGTGCCGGCCCTGCCACACAGCATTAGACTCAACCCGCAAGAGAGGAGAGGAGAGTACAGGACTATTCCCACACAAGAAGTCCAATCATGGAGATAATAAGGCTACATCCACTGAGAGTTACAGTACAGTACCAGTATGGTTTCATTCACCTGAGTTGTAAAGAGTGTGAAATGGTTCTTGACTAGACTGCTGAGCATATCATGTGTTTTTACTTAGCACAGTAATAGTCGGCTTGGAAATGGTGAATGTGCACTGTTTAATAATTCTGAATATAAATTCATGATTGAGAGCAATTTGCTCTGAAAATCATTATTCTTTAATCGTTTGTATCATTTTCCTGGACATGATTCATCACTCATTTATCACAGGAGTTGAATAGCAGAATAGGCGTGGGACATTGACAGGTTTGGCAGGTATCCTTTCTCTGACAGGGGTTTTCATGTTTCTTTCTTGTCTCTCTTTTGACCCAGTCTGAGCAGAGCGCCACTCAGTGAACTACAAAGCAGCCCATTGTAGATAGAAATCTCTAATCCGACATTGGAGGACTCTTAAAAAATTCAGTATGCACAATGAATTATGGAATGGCGTAATGAAAGTGTTGGGGGACTTTTCTTCTGCACACACAAGTCCAAAGGAGTCATCCTATCTCCCATCTGCCCCATAAAAGAATGGACTTGGACACATAATGAACATACACTTTTGTCCCCATTATCAGTTCACCTGAGGATTCCCGGAGCCGTTTTTATTGTGTTGAACGAGAGCAATTACCCTCAGTACCAACCTCAACTCAACATAACGCCACTGATGGAGAGGGACCAAGATGAGACCTGCAAATAACCTTGGAAAAATGGGACTCTTATTACCATAAAATTAATTGCCACATTTATTACATAATAAGCGCATGGACATTTATGTGAGCAGAGGGAAACCTTTGCTCTGTATGGTGTGGAATATGATTACACATGGTTAATTACCATATAGGAATTAATTAAAGTGCAGAGGCCAGTTTATGAATACTTAAAACCTGGGGAAATCCAACAGTGTGCGATGCCATCTCAACTGAAGCAGTTTATTTTGTAGTTTTTTCTTTGGCTCTTCTTTTCCAATTAGATGAAATTATACTGTTTAAATTGGGTGGCTGTTAAATTGTTACTTTATTAAAACAGTTTTTTATATATATATATATAAATAGCTCAAGAAAAGCTTGCTGGCTGGTGTTTGGGACACAAGAGCCAAGCCCCCAATACYATAGAAACACATTGGCTGTTTAAATACATCACGCCAGTGGAGGACCAACTGGCTCTACATCTGAACAGAACACAAGCTGTTTCTACCTCCCCCAAACCCAGCGGAAAGCAACAGACAAAATCCTGAGCAAACATGAATGAGATCAAACCCTGAAGTTAATATTGGAGTCGATTGCTTACAATGCTATGCACGAATGTTGGCGCTTTATGTTTGCTCTGGTTTCATATCTTCCCTGACGGGCACAGGCAGCCCACTGAGATGAATGCCTACCGGAGGAACTGATCTCAGTCTGGCTGCATGTGCTATATGAGTGATATGGCACAACATGGTGTATGGTGTTATGTTAGGCTCGGTGGCGGGCGGGTGCGAGCAAGCGTCTGGCCTCCTCTCTCTCAGGCTTGTGGACAGATGGGACCTGAGGGAGTGTCTCTGATGTGTGCCGGCTGTCTACACCGCTACGGTCACGGCGGAGGTCAGTGCCGGCTGTCTACACCGCTACGGTCACGGCGGAGGTCAGTGCCGGTTGGCCCCAGGCTAAAGCTAAGGTCTCCTCTTTTAATGTCAGGATCACAGTGCTTTCTCTCCCCTCTCTCTCTTTTTCAATGTATCTGTCTCAGACATTCTTACTCCCTCCCTGTCCCTGCATATCTGTCACATACTCATACATGATATTCATACACAACACTCATACATGATACTCATACACAACACTCATACATGATAATCATGCCTTCCAGCTCGAAATCCTGTAATGCAAATCCAAATCACTAAAATGCACTTAAAGAAAATAATGAATACATTGCTCATCACGTGTCAGATGATAGACCCTAATGCTTTTTCACAACTGACCATTACACTCAGAAGCTGAGCAGCCCATTCACAGTGAGACGGCATCAGACTGTCCCAAACAACATGAACAGGCTGCTAATGTATCCGAGCAACCGCTCACTGGCCCTGGCTGCCGTGACTCATAGCTGTCGCCATGGCGATTTGCATCTTCTGATGACAAGCTGTCCACCTTTGCAAGCTCTGAGTCATGGTTTGGCTGACACGCTACAGACTCACACAAGGGAGGTGGTCTACGTATTAATTTATCAGCTCTGATCCTCCTTAGGATCCCAGCCCTTTCATGTTCCCCACGTTGGAGTCTAACGAAAACGCACATGTGTAGCTCTGGAGTTAAGAGTGGTTCTGACATCATACCAGCCAGGAGGGATGTGCCTTCTTTCCGGTGCATTTACACATACCTTTCAAAACCACAGAGCCGSGGGGGGGGGGGGTAAAAATACTGAGGATGACGAGAATGAGAAGCCATATCACAATATTACAACCACCTCAGGTCTGCCTGATACTGCAGTCTAATTGGCCAACCCCCCCTGCGGCCAACCTCTCTTATTAGACGTTTTGACAATGTGAGAGAGTGGATACAGTATATAGTGCTGACCGGCATAGGAGTCATGACTCACCAATGCACAGCAACATGGTGACTGATGKAGAGAGATATTCCAACAAAGGTCATGTCCACAGTGTGTTTGAGATGTAAAACCATAGATTTAAGTGAACTGGTCAAAGGAGGCCTGCCTATCTGGGTGAATATATACTCCAGGCAGGAGTGTACAAACAACACAGTTGAAATCTCACTGCCATCTCAACCTACTGTCTCTCAGTGTGTTTGTCGTTACTCTCCAGGAGCATGGAATCAAATGAGGAGAGTATATTTACCTCTCAAACAAAGCACTGGGTTAGAAATCGTCTTCAAGGCTTTGGTTCCCATGCATTCATAAACACCTGGGGCCATGAGAGCATTTGTTTGATCAGTTATTTTGGGAGATATCAGGTGGGAGGTAATGTGACTCGGTGGCCCTATATGTGTATCTAAGACAGTTTGAACTGCTTGAACTGTTTTGAAGAGGCTACACAGGTCTGTCTTATTGAGAACGGAGAGGTAAAAGGCAGTGTTGTGGAGCTGTTTTATCAGTATTGGCAAAGCATGGTGTATTCTCCTCACTGATGTTGATTGGCACTTCAAACTGTGTATTACTAACACATTGCTCTCCAGCACAATCCAGGCACTACCCTAATGGGAGAAGCATCTAGCCTGGAGGTGTGGGTTTCTGCCCTGCGGCTGTTTTGTGCTGTGCTGGAGTTTTGGCCTGCAGCAGGAGAATCAAAAGCAGTATCAGGTGCCATGCCAGGTCTGGGTTCCACACTCGGTTGCACACTGCCGTGCTACCAGCCATTTAACCCTAATTAACAGCCTAAAGTCCACTCTTCCTGGTCCAGCCTGCAGCACCCTGGCCTGAGAGAGAGAGAGAGAGAGAGAGAGAGAGAGAGAGAGAGAGAGAGAGAGAGAGAGAGAGAAGAGAGAGAGAGAGAGAGAGAGAGAGAGAGAGAGAGAGAGAGAGAGAGAGAGACGAGAGAGAGAGAGAGAGAGAGAGAGAGAGAGAGAGAGAGAGAGAGAGAGAGAGAGAGAGAGAGAGAGAGAGAGAGAGAGAGAGAAGAGAGAGAGAGAGAGAGAGAGAGAGAGAAGAGAGAGAGAAGAGAGGAGAGAAGAGAGAGAGAGAGAGAGAGAGAGAGAGAGAGAGAGAGAGAGTAAGAGGAGAGAGAGAAGAGAGAGTGCATTTCCTACTACACTGTGACAAATACTCAGACCTAAGAGCATATTTCTTCCCAAAATTATAACTCAATACAAATATTAAATATAAATTTAGCTTAGTTTTGTTTTGTCTTTCATACCAGGTCATATGTCTTCTCAAGTCATATTGACACTGGTCTACTACCATTGATTTAATGTATTGTTGTTCTGATTAATATTGTTGTTGTAGTTGTTGTTAATGGTAATCCCATGTCCACTACTACTATTATTATTACTGTTGGTCCCACCATTTATTTATATATAAATWTATATATCTTTTGTGTATATATACATATATATTTGATTTTGATTTTTCGATGAACTTGCCATGTCAATAAAGTCAATTGAATTGAAAGGGGAGCATACTGAGAACAAGAAAAGATAGCAGGACAACGTTGGCCAAGAAATCCTAAGCGACTGATGAGATGTGAAAGAAAGGTAATTACTTAAGCAAATCTCTGTAAACTAGGAAAGAAATGATGCTGTGTGGCTGCATCTGTGAGCTGGGCCCTGAATGGCAAACCAACCCAACGTCCCAGAAAGATAGGGGATCACTGTTGAGAATTACGCTTTCCCTTTATCAGGCCAACTAAATCCAATAATAGTCCCCGATATACTGTCTCCGACATTCCAGAAAAGGTGAACTCCTTTATCTGCTAAACACTGCAGAAGCCACTGAACCAGTCTCTTCATAAGCTCTATAACCCGATTCCCCCTCTCCCCCCTAAACTCCTAAACCGAGTGCCGTGCTAATCGACGGGAAAGAGGCGAATAAAGCCACGTTAATCCATTCTGGAATTACGGGGGAGAACAAATTAAGAAACCTCAACTCATTAGCTGAGCTTTAATTTGCCGCCCCTCCTGGGGTTATCCCTAAACTCAGCCTCTCCAGTTAATTATGGCAGAGCCAGGCTTGTTGTGGTGTGTTTGTCTCTTCTGTCGGGCGGCTAAGGGGCAACCATGACCCCGTAAACACATGACCAAGAAGACAGGTCCCAGAGAGAGTCGATGAGGAACTAAACAGCGTTTCACCTCATTTAAACTCAGAAACGTCTGACTAGGGTTGCAAAGGGAGGTTATATTATTGTAAACAGAATGTTGGTTTTATGGATTTTATGTAATCTATCACAAGACATCTATGGGTCCTTTTGGGTACTTTAGATTATCACAGGTGTTTGTAATTATCTCTGGCCCTCTGTGTGGCCTAATCACATGTAAAATATGTGAAATAATTAATGGAATGACATTTCAGGTCAGTGTGTATTTGTTTTCAGTGTTTTGGCGTCAAACTGGTGGCAATCATTGGTTGGAAGAGTTGCAGAGTTAATTGAAAATGATGCCATTGTTGAGTAGATACTTTAAAAAAATTATTAGTCTATTTTCTCTTGACCCATATGGTCTATTTACTAGAAACTCATGGTCAATATGTACACAGATATAAAAAATAATTACTACATATGATTTTTATTTGTTAAGTTTTCAAGTATTAATGACCAAAGTTACAATAGATTGCTATCGATAGATTGCCATATATTTTCTGTTAATAACCAAAATTACTGAAGATTGAGGTAACTTTGGTAAACTACCGGTAGCTTGCATACTTCTGACAAATCTTAGCTAAACTTGTATTATGGGATGGGCTGGCTATAGGGAGTTCTGATGCATATAAAGGCTGGTTAATATGTTGGTGTGTATGGGTATGTGTGTTTCCATTTTGAGGAAAATATGCCCCTCATAAAATGCTAAACATATTTGATGAAAAACGTGCATACATTTTTTCTCTCTCTTTTTTTTGGTTGATGGGAAGGTTTTGAGGGACGCGTGTGTGGAAAACGTTGGTTTTCAGCCCTGTCTCTGCAAATCTCAGATGAGGTGAAATCAGAGATATTAAAAGGTCAAGGCAGGAACCTTCTCAAGTATTCACCTGCACTGAGCCAGGGGTTGTAAATTACTTACAGGCGTTGGTGTTTTTCCCCTATCTCTGAATATTGATCTGTGCAAACGTATGACAATACCTTTGCAGGAGATGACTGGCTTGTGAAGGAGGAACCAAAGGAGCGGAAAATAAGATTGGAGCACACCATGGAAGTGCCCTAAATTCCTTTTGAGTGTTTACACATATGAATATATTATAGTTGAATGCAACTTAAAGAGGAGAACTGACTAAACATGGAGCCGGATTAAAGTGCGTTAAGACACAACGAATACACACAGAGCTACCACAGCATATACATTAAATTGTACATCATGTCTACCAATGATCAATCTATGACTCATTTGCTACAATTTTGTTGTAGCTGACCTGATTATAGTGCTCTTTGTCCTCAGCCTGTACCTGCTGGTTGTACACCTGGAAGTGGAAATCAAGAAGAACCATGTTTGATGAGTTGCCATTGTGTTTGCCATGGTGTATAGAAGCATGTCCACAAAAAGGACACACTTACAAAATGAAACACTGCTCCAAATGGATTTGCTGGAACTCAAATAGCATTTATCTCTTGACACCGGATGGATAAAAAAAATAAACATCTTCCAAAATATCCTTTCCTCTGTTATTGAATGTTAAAATAAAATAAAAAAATCTGTAATAATGAAAGTTCTCTGTTGTGAACTAGCTTCATATGTCATAAGAGCAGTTGAATAGCTCTATGAGCTGTGTGGATAGATTCATTGAACTCTGCCATTACATTGGTGATAAGCCACTGATGAGTACCACTCCATGTACTCATCTGTCCCAGCGACACATGCAGTGATTGTTGTAATCAGCACAGGCCCTCCAGGAAGACTAAATTGGACGCCATGCAATACCTGTTCCAATTTGTTGTTGTTTATGCGCCACTCATAAGTAACTCGGCGGTCCGCAATCACCATGGTGATAATTAACCCACGCTTGGCAGCCCAAAGGACGTGGCTGACGTGTGCCACTGCTCTGAAGCCCAGACCCTTCCTCCTGCACCTCGCTGTGAACTCATTGATTTCCAGGCTGCTGGGGTTAGTGTGGGGGCCGCTGGGCATAGATCTCCCGCCAGACTAACGAGGTGTGCCATGACAGCCCGACGGAGGAGCCAGGACCAGCTCACGGTGCGTGCGGTCTGTCAGATGGCAACGCATGTCTAGGCCAATCTCTCAGTCCCTGCATCATACTAGAGCCATTAAATCAAATAAAATCAAATGTATATATATAGCCCTTCTTCCATCAGCTGATATCTCAAAGTGCTGTACAGAAACCCAGCCTAAAACCCCATTAGGGCCTTATTACAGACAGAGGTCAATATCCTCTGAAGTCCTGATAAGCATTTCAGTGATTATGTGAGAGTAACAACAGTGGTGAAATCCTGGTGTCTCTCCGCTATGTCTCTGCCCGGTGCCATTAATAAGCCTGGTGCCATTAATAAGGGCCTTTTCCATTATGTTAATATGCTGCAATGATACAAGGAAACTAGCTTTTAGGTGGCAGTGAGGATGGATGAGGGAAGAACGGCAACAGAGTGATAGAGAGGAGGCGAAGGGTGATGTTGCTTGTGCATAAGCTTTACCTTTATCACATTGATAGTTTGAAGTCATTATATATTTTTTAAGTATAAAGGTGCAATGTAATGGAAAGAGACTGGGAGAAACAACAGAAAACTTATTTTGATATCAGTAATGACTTTCTCCACTCAGATGATGTACTGTATGAATCAGTTGTTTTGCTTGTCTCGTCATTGTTTTTCAGATTGATTTGTTCTCTTTTTTCTGTTGTCTGATGGCGTTGTATCTTCTGTCAGAAGTATGGGAAAACCATTTTCATTTCAGGAAGTCTATGGAGAAAACCATTTAACCATTTTTGGTTTCAGGTAGAACCCTTTTGGGTTCCTTGTAGGACCCTCTGTTGAAAGGGTTCTACATGGAACCAAAAAGGGCTCTTACATGGAACCAAAATGATTCTACCTGGAATGAATAAGGGTTCTTCAAAGGGTTGTCCTATGAGCAAATCCCAATTACCTCTCGTTTAATCTGACCTGTACCGAGACCTGTACCGAGACACTCATCTCCATGGTCCTCTGAAAACAGCATCTACACTCATTCCAGGAGGTCGGCCTTTGCAGAAATAGTCTGTCTTTAATACCTGCTCCTTGTTAGCGCTCAAACTGGGGTTAATTAACCAAAGGAGGTTAAATTAAAGGATTGGGATTTAATTGGCGACATGCTGGATTAAAACACCCAGGCTGTTTTTCTCAGACCTAGTCATCCTTATACCCGCCTGCCTCAAAATCCCTAGCCCTAGCCCAGCATAATTGTCTGTGTGCGTGAGTGTGTGTGTGTGACCCCTCCCTCACTACATAAAGGTCACCATATTGACTAGTGATTCCTATGTGGTTACAGTATGTGCTTCTCTCCCATGGGGTTTCTGTTTGAACAGCACTAATGAATGGCATGGCCAGAATTAGAACACCTGTCACATATTACATCTGATATGGTAGCACTAAAAGAAAATTAGCATTAGCTACCTCAAAGGCATGTAGCATGTACCCTATCGCTCAAAGGGAGCAGAGTGCAGTAATGAATGCTTAATTGACATGATCAGCTAATGGGCAGCACACAGCTACTGACTCTGTTAATACAAATTCAAGTTTGTTTTATCTCTAATCATACGTGTTTCAATCAACGTTAACACATTGTTAGGATATAACTATTTCTAACGTAGATATACGGTTTCAAATGGACTGCTTGACAGCGTGGATAATGGATGTGCTTTCATAGGTATGTAGCAGAGCTCTATGTGTAAGATGTATCATGGTAGAATTTTACTGAATACACTGAGGACAGACATGCATGGCCATAAACATGAATCACCACACCACTTTCGTGTGAGGGGCCGGGCAGGATCCGGGGTGAAACCTTTTTATAATAACAGGTTTGGGTGTTCTATTTGTGGCATGCCCTTGTGACATCACCACATTCAAATGTGTGAAGGAGAAATGTAAACGAGTTCTCCACTCCCACCTCCACTGTCTTCTCTCTGTCTCCCCCAGGACTGCAGACAGGCAGCGGTGGGTGGGAGTGTGTTTGTGAAAGGAGGGGGGATACATAAACACGGTAAACACGGTGCCACACATCCTCTCCTCAGGGAGAACAAATCATCCAGACGTATCTGGCCTTCGCAGAGGAAAGACCATGGACCAAATCTAAATCACTGAATAAATATTTACCTGTGCAACGGCCCCCTCACATCCACAAGCATCCACAAGCACCCACAAGCACCCACAAGCATCCACAAGCATCCACAAGCACCCACAAGCACCCACAAGCATCCACAAGCATCCAAGCTCTGCCCCTTCTTCCTTTTCTCCGAACACACACACATCTATCAAAATGAAAGCCTGCCACATTTCATTTGCAAAAGTGCCTCTCGACAAACGATCCGCCAGGGGAGGAGAGATGAAGCAGATTGGCCAGTCAGTCTGTTTAAGGACAAAGGTAGCGTGATGATATCTTTCTGCAGCTAGCACATCAAAGCCAGCGGTTGTTGTCGCCACCTGTGCTTGTTGCTCAGGGAGGTTACTGTTCAGTCTTTCAGCTTTAGTTAGTTTCACTTCAGAGCAACTGCCGCCGGTAACTAATGGCATCCACTAGCCTTGCAGTGACAAACCTGCTCTCCATGAAGACTCCAGGAATGTTTATGTTGCCAGCCATGTGCCTCAAACATCCCTGAACATCCCTGTTCTGCTTGCCTGTAATTGTCCAGGACGTCGCTACATTTTCCTAGCCATTTTTTCTATCCTTTAATCGGCCTTCCCTGAGTCAACAGAATGAGGACATGGCAGCAGCTGGATACAGGGATGCCTTTTATGTATTTCTGAAGGAGAGACACCTCACAGAACAAGCGTTTACATGTTAATGCCGTTAGCGTGGTGCCAGACAGAGAGTGGCCAAAGGCTGTGGAGCGGCAACGGATCCCAGCGAGGGATCCTTATTATGATGTGTGTCTGGCATTTCATAGGCCCTAGGTATCCCATTGTACCTTTATTATACCCCTTCTATCACAATAGGAGCCAGGGCCTCGTGAGTTGGAGAGCATCGCTCTTATGGAGACTTCACAAGCATCACGGTAGACAGATACAAAGATAAGACTAAATACCTCTAGCCTTTGAGTTTCAAGGTTCCACACACACTGAGCGCCCCTTTGGATGATGAACTCACTCCCGCAACGCACCAAAGGTTAGCGGACTTATTCTCTCTCTCTCTCTCTCTCTCTCTCTCTCTCTCTCTCTCTCTCTCTCTCTCTCTCTCTCTCTCTCTCTCTCTCTCT
>NC_036862.1:28044036-28045700 GCF_002910315.2 Salvelinus sp. IW2-2015
GCTACTATAAAGGTTTTTCAACTGACAAATCACCAGGTTAACTAAGGGTAGCTAGTTGGATCGAGGTACTTACCTATTGTGGATTAGCAGAAATATAGGACATGGATCCAATGGAGACATGAAAGAAAAGATATGACTCCCCCCCCCTCTCTCTCTCTCTCTCTCTCTGTAACACAATAGATTTCAGGATCCAGAGCATGGCCTGAAGGCCATCATTTGTATCCTCTAACCCCCTCCCCTCCCTACCTGTCCAGGCTCCTGGCCCTGTCGTCTTGGTGACAGATGCATGGGGCTGGGTGACAAACAGATTAATAGTCTCTGATACCTGTGCCGGAGGATACCCACAGGAGAGTAGCGATGGCTCATACCCCTGTTCCCTACACGTTTGGTATGCCCCTGTTGTCTTAAACTGGGAGGAGAGAGGGTTTGGCAGATTAATAGGCCTGTGTCTTCCTGTCTTTCTGTCTTCCTGTTTCCATTGGTTGCACTGAGAGCCTACACGGTCTCTAAAGGATACAGGCTTGATCTGTCCACTCATGAGTCATTACTGGGCTCTGCTATGGTTGAGACAGAACCCAGTCGCTGTGGCCTGTTTTGTACACTACATTATGTCCTATTGTGGACATTTTCTACTCAATGAGGACGGTCCTGGTGACCCCAATGTCTTCTGCACAGCTAAAAAATATGTCCCTACAATTCCTGTGTATGTTACAGTACTACTGACACTGAACTGGAGACCAAAGGAGTCTTTGGAAGAGATTACTAGAATAATCTGCAGCTTGAGGTGCCCATTGAGAATTAATGGATTACAAACAAGCAATTTGGAGCTCAATATCTGAGCCCATCCTGAAGCCAACAGGGTATATCTTGATGTTTGACCATTGTTGTGTCCTCTGGCCTATTTCTGATAGTGACAGTTAAGTACCTCTGAGACCCTCCAGTCTGTAAAACTCTTTCAATTCATAATAYTACAGAGGTCAAAAGGGCATGCACATACTCTACACAAACTGAACACCTGCGTTTTTCAAAATCGGTCCTCGGTACCTCAAGGGGTGGGGATGGGGGGGGGGCGAGTTTGGAAAACCCTGCTGTATACTCATACCCACACACATAGATGCACCATTCCCCAATTGCATAAACACAGTCCCCTTACTTTCTCTATTCATATTACAGAGACATGTCCATGTACACTGTCCACAGCACCAAGTGAGTTATTCATCTCTAAAAAGTTGTCTTGAAGTGTGATGTGATAAGAGAGCATTGGATAGAATCTACCTCTTCCTCTCCAAGGCAGCGGGCGGGTTGAGAGGTAGCTAGTGGGGGATTACTGAGCAGCCACTGAGTTGTGCTGGCTGGCAGTAATGACACAGCAGCCCCCCCATCCCTCACTGCTGCCACTGGCAGGACCCCATCTCCTGGGAGCTGCTGAGGTAACGGCCAGGCTAATCAGCTCCATCTGACATCATCATCATCATCAGCCCCACACACACACTCTTTGGCTGTCTGTCGCAGAGCAAAGCCCGACCCGGCACAGCGGACAGATGAACACGATTAGGGTAGGAGAGGACAGGAGGGGTGTGTGTGGAGGGTGTATGTGTCAGTGGAGGCTGCTGAGGGGAGGACGGCTCATAATAATGGCTGGAACGGAGTTAATGGAATGGCAT
>NC_036862.1:28046247-28051509 GCF_002910315.2 Salvelinus sp. IW2-2015
CGTTAATGAATGCCATCCACATACATGGAAACCCATGAAGAGAATCCAAGAGAAACAGCCAACAGAGAGCACAGAGAACACAGACAGAAACAGAAGCACAGAACAGAAACAGAGACACACCACTGTATTAAGGCACCCCAGGCAGCGCCAGAAGCAGGGCCACCCCCCCGAGCACCCACCCAGGTAATCCAGGCCAGACGGGTCTTCCCCTTCTGGGGCGGACCGACTTTGACCAACCGCTCATTTCAGACACAGGTGGCTACCGACACCCCAGGGCAAACAGCTCCACCCCAAAAGTTAGTACCCAGCGCCACGGTGGATCAAACCGGCGCTGTTTGCCCCTGGCCCGAAGTTGCCACTGTTACGCTGTCCATTGGAGGAGTGGGAGTTTGGAAAGCGGGTGGTGGAAGGAGCGACCGCAGAGAAAGGTGCCGAGACCCATGTCGTGAGCTGGGGTATTACCTGGAAACGGGCTGAAACAGAGACACAGAGAGAAACAGAGACACAGAGAGAAACAGAGACACAGAGAGAAACAGAAACAGACAGAAACAGACATAGACAGAAACAGACACAGACAGAAACAGACATAGAGAAACAGAAACAGGGACACAGAGAGAAACAGACATAGAGAAACAGAAACAGACACAGAGAAAAACAGAAACAGACAGAGAGAGAAACAGAGACACAGACAGAAACAGAGACAGACAGAAACAGAGACACAGAGAGAAACAGAGACACAGACAGAAACAGAGACAGACAGAAACAGAGACACAGAGAGAAACAGAGACAGAGAGAGAAACAGAGACAGAGARAGAAACAGAGACACAGAGAGGAACAGGCACAGAGAGAAACAGAGACACAGATAGAAACAACAACTAGCCTGACTGGTTTATGGACCAAGCCAAGGCGGGTTAGTGCTGCAAACATTTATTTTCCCCTTGGCTGACGTCATCATTGGCTCTTTTGTGTTTGTGCAATTTTAAGTAATGATATGGCAAATAAGTTTACCAGTGATTACTTTGAGTATTTCAATATCGTAAATTCAATGGGTATAAATGCTAGAAAGAACATAATAATAAATAAAAAACATTTCAATCACAAAAATCACTGTTTATCTTATACAATTATGAATAAATATAGATTTGAATTCAGCTCTAACTACGTAGGGTACAACACCAGGGTACATGACATTAAAGTCCAAATGAGCACATTACAGCACTCCTCTCTCTGGTCTGGCTGATGAGGATCTGTCCCCTGTAATGGATTTCTCTGTTTCACAGATGAGATCAAAATTCCTCAGAGTTGCAAACGGATGTCCCTCCTTGGGTGCATGGTGGGTTACAGAAGAGTTGCACATCGCCAAGACCTCACCGGTAATGATCGCCGCCCTCTTTATCATGCCTTTGATATGGAGTTGCTAAATGATCACACGTTTACTTAGTCGTCGATCGAAGTCGGGGGGTATCAGAGAGCTGTATAATCCGAAGGCCCCCTGGCTTAATTCGTTAGCCTCAGGGTTTGGGAGGGAGACCAAACAGCCTTGTGCCTCTGCCYCTGCTCTCCAGGCCTCATCACATTTTGCCCCCTGCCTCACAGACGTAAGCATTATATGTTCTCTCACTACTCCCATTATTGGACAGAACATTATAGATTAATGTCCAGCTTTCAKAAGAAAGACTGGAAGAATAAGGGGAAGGAAATGGAAAAGTATGCAAGGGAGAGAGAATAAGACTGAATATAAATGTATTTAGTGGAGTTTAAATATATGAAGTGGAGATGATACAAAAGCCAAGCCTCTCTCTCATACCAGAACCTGCTTTGAAGACCATTAGAGAATCAAAATGGCTGGCTCTCAATGATTTCAAATAGAATGCAGAAATGCCTTGTGCTAGGCGCTCACCCGGATTCAACACATGAAAGGGGACAGATGAAATGCAGACCTGAGGATTTAAAAAAAACCTGCTTCATTAATACACATTATTTTATTTTCAGCCCCTCTTAAGTGGTCCTTTAGCGAAGGGTATCTTTTGTGGATTTTCCATGAAAAATACAATTTTATCGAGAGTTAGGGGATTCTATGAGCTGATGCTATTCAAATCCTCTGAATGACTTTCTACCACAACAGATGAGACCACAGGGTCATCAGGTACAGTGTACCACCAATACAAAAAATGAACACTATAGATCCGYTACATCAAATAGATTCTTTGCCAGGATCACATATGCCACTAACAGTCTATTTCCTGAAGGGAGAATAAAGTAATGCTCTCTCTGCAGGCAGTGAAACCAATTACCCAAAGTACCACAATCCAGAAATACGTACTTCACTGTGTGGKCTAAAAGCACTGCATTTTGTGAGGTGTGTGTCCATCAATCAGACATGGCAGCTTGTCCTGCTAGTTACAGTATAAGTAGACACAACAGATCAAAGTAGCAAACTAGCCTGCTGACCACCCTCACACCTGGTCTGGCGGGCTGCTGTACTGTATACATCATGCCCTGGATGAGCTCCTGCATTACCCCATCTCTCRCTCCCTGCCCCTTGATCTCTGGTCCCTGGAGACGACTGGGGCTTGCGCCAACAGCTGGGCATCTGGCTGGGAGCAGCTGCTGTCTGCCTGGGGCAAGAGAGCAGGAGTCAGGAGGTAAAACCTTGCTATCCCTCCCCTTTCACCTAACAAATGCCTTCCTCCCTCCCAGCATTTTGTGCCCACGCAGAGCAGTCAGGGTACTCTCATCTTTGAGACAGTTGATTCCTGGCAGCCGTGGTAAACCTAGCATTTACCTCAGCTGCTGGGTTCACATACTGCTGCAATTACAACCATTAGCACGGTTAAATTAACAGATTTGCAGGCAGCAGCCGGTGTAGGCAGCAGACAGAGACACCTTCTTTTAGTCTATGGCCAAACCACCAGGCCCGGGAGCCACTGCAACTAGGTGTGTCATTTTAAAAAAGTGACACAATTGCCCACTTTCTTTTTCTTTTTACCCCTCTACATACAGTTGTCTCAGCTGACAAAGGCTCCACATTGCCACACACTGATGGTGCAGCATGATGGTGACCTGGGAAGCGTTTGATATGTAGCGTTCCAGACACAGAGGTCTCTGAAGTGACAAGGCCAGAAAGATAAAACATCAACAAAAACAATGAGAGGAAACACAATCGCATGTTCTCGTTCGACCGATGGGGGAGGTCGGTAGAAATATTATGGTTGGCATCTATCCGAATCACAAACCAATAGTGTCAGATGCTAAAACCGGCCACTCCCCACAACTCCCACTTTCCCTCACTTCTATTGTTTAATTAAAATGAAGACAATACACCATGATGTTGTTGGTGACTTTTTGTCCTCCCCTTAATAAAGTTGTGATTGCCTTCTAACAGGTGAACACAGTTGTTATGGTGCCTCTGTAACAGTATAACTTTAGTACGTCCCCTCGCCCCGACCTCGTGCGCGAACCAGGGACCCTCTGCACACATCAACAACTGACACCCACGAAGCGTCGTTACCCATCGCTCCACAAAAGCCGCGGCCCTTGCAGAGCAAGGTGCAACACTACTTCTAGGTTTCAGAGCAAGTGACGTAACTGATTGAAATGCTAGTAGCGCGTACCCGCTAACTAGCTAGCCATTTCACATCCGTTACACCTCTGACCTGCCGCTGTCCCCTTCACACAATCTCAGCTCATTAGACAGTCAATTAATGTCTTTTTTATTAACTCCAAATGGACTCCTTCATATGAAAGCAATTAAAGGGAAGAATGGATGCTTTGTGAAAAGGAAACATTTGGCTCGGACATCTTTGTTGTCGAATAACCTTGGCTTCCTCTTCACAACTGCATTACTAGGTGAATTACTGTATGTCTAACACTCTCACTACTGCAGCAATAATACCAACAACCACTCAGTGATCCTCCCTCGTATAGTTAGCATATTTCAAGGTTTGCATGAGCTTTTAGGAGCCTAAAGTAATTGATGAGAAGAAATGAATGGGAATACAAAAGCTTCAATTTGTTTCAATGTGGCATAATCCATCAAATTTATTTCAATACATATATTTTTTTTATAAAGCCCTTTTTAGATCAGCAGTTGTCACAAAGTGCTTATACAGAAAGTGCTTTTAGTCAATTACGKCGTTGTTCCATAACTCAAGGAAGAATGCAAAACAGAATGAATTGTTTGGCTATTTTATGTTATGGTTGGGCAAGTTACATCTGAATTAATTGGGAATGAAGGTAAAACTTTATTGTAATAATGTAACGCTGGAGAGATTTTTAAGTAACATAAAAAACTATTAGATGTTGGCACTGCACATGGCCCTCTAGAGGCCTCCTCACACTATTAAAAATGGATCCTGTTCTATGGTGCTTAGCTTATTAAGATGTCATATGTGCAAACATTGCTGGTTTGAGGTGAATACCCCTGTGGTACAATCTTCTGTGTACAGTCTATTCGCCCTGTCGCTCTTTAGCTGTCGATGGCTCTTTAGGGCCTGTCCCAGGCTACAGAGAGTGCTTCACAAACATATTGTGCTTTTTCACATAATTAGGCTGGAGGGATTTCATTAAAAACACTGGCGTGGGGGCTTTCTACTTGCACTAGTAATACTGAAGCAATCTAGCTAGGGCCTGTCTCTCTCTCTCTATCTGTCTTTCTCTCTCTCTGTCTCGCTCTCTCTTTCTCTGTCTCACTCTCTCTCTCTCTCTCTCTCTCTCTCTCTAAGCTCTAAGCTCTCAATTACAAACAGCATATCAGCATCCAAGTGTTTATGACCAACATTAAATATTTTATTTTGTATGTATACTGCTTGGTGCGTGGCTGCAGTTCAAGATTTTTGTTTGATTATCTCCAGGGGTCATATCCACTATTAAAGGTTTACAATTCATACTGTATGTTTTTATTCCATAGAAATAATGAGAACAAGTTTATAAATTGAACTACTAGCCAGTTTGGCCATCCTAATCATGCAACAAAAAAACATGAATAAAGTGAGAAAGTGTTTTGCCCATTTCATACTGTACCTAAACATTGTGATTTTAACTGAATTCCTTTCTTACTGCATAATGCAAGAAGCAAAATAAATGTACAGTACTGTCCAATTAGATTATAGAGTAGAGAGTACTAATCTGAATGCAATTATTCCAGTTCTTTAATGTTTCTCTCTTCTACGCCCCCCTCTTCTCCCCAGTCCCCTGTCGACCGAGCCAGCTCCACACCCGCTCCAGCCCCAGTCCCCTGTCGACCGAGCCAGCTCCACACCC
>NC_036862.1:28051730-28133755 GCF_002910315.2 Salvelinus sp. IW2-2015
AGTCCCCTGTCGACCGAGCCAGCTCCACACCCGCTCCAGCCCCAGTCCCCTGTCGACCGAGCCAGCTCCACACCCGCTCCAGCCCCAGTCCCCTGTCGACCGAGCCAGCTCCACACCCGCTCCAGCCCCAGGACACTGACCTGGGTTCAGCAGAGGATAATACAATTCCTACATCCTCCTACCCATTACTTACTGCGGGCCTGGGCTCTATGTAAATATTTGTACAACAATTTCCATGCAGATCCAGCTTGGTCAGTACAACAGGCTGATGCACCACCAGTGGACTGCACATTAACACCTGGTAAATAGGAACAGTATAAAATAACAGAATACTCAGATGATGGAGATATGGTGGAGTAGAGGCCTTACGTCCTGATTTACGAGTGCTAAATGCATACCCTCTGTTGGTAAATACAGATTTAGTTTTATAAAAAAGACATAGCAACTAAATACATTGATATTGAGTTCATATTTTACAAATCAACTTCCTCAAACAAAAAATAGGGTTTACTACAGCTAGTTGAATTATCTGTAAACCCTTTGAATTTGCAGGATCTTTAGGAGATTAAAGTGTTTTACCAAAGTTTGCGCAATTGACAGGTCAAATTGAACTAAAAGTAATTGATGTTCTCTGTAAATTCACCCTAAATTGTAACTTCAATAAAAAAAATGTCAATGCTTGACTGGAACTTTGATAGATGGTCATATACCACAGTAACGATAGGGCTCAATATTATTATTATTTTTTTTTTAATTTCTATTTTTTTTTACCCAGGTAGGCAAGTTGAGAACAAGTTCTCATTTACAATTGCGACCTGGCCAAGATAAAGCAAAGCAGTTCGACAAATACAACAACACAGAGTTACACATGGAGCAAAACAAACATACAGTCAATAATACAGTAGAAAAATAAGTCTATATACAATGTGAGCAAATGAGGTGAGATAAGGGAGGTAAAGGCAAAAAAGGCAAAAAAGGCCATGGTGGTGAGGGAAATACAATATAGCAAGTAAAACACTGGAATGGTAGATTTGCAGTGGAAGAATGTGCAAAGTAGAAATAGAAATAATGGGGTGCAAAGGAGCAAAATAAATAAATACAGTAGGGGAAGAGGTAGTTGTTTGGGCTAAATTATAGATGGGCTATGTACAGGTGCAGTCATCTGTGAGCTGCTCTGACAGCTGGTGCTTAAAGCTAGTGAGGGAGATAAGTGTTTCCAGTTTCGCAGATTTTGTAGTTCGTTCCGTCATCTGGCAGTAGAGAAACTGGAAAGGCGATGCGGCCAAAGGAGGAATTGGCTTTGGGGTGACCAAAGAGGATATAACCGCCGGAGCGCGTGTTACAGGTGGGTGCTGCTAAGGGGGGGGGGGGGGGGGGGGGGGGGGGGGGGGGGGGGGGGGGGGGGGGGGGGGGG
The DNA here is from genome assembly GCF_002910315.2 of Salvelinus sp. IW2-2015. NCBI lineage: Eukaryota > Metazoa > Chordata > Actinopteri > Salmoniformes > Salmonidae > Salvelinus > Salvelinus sp. IW2-2015. The sequence goes on from NC_036862.1 coordinate 28,053,145, forward strand.
GGGGGGTGGGGGGGGGGGGGGGGGGGGGGGGGGGGGGGGTTGTGGTGACAGCGAGCTGAGATAAGGGGGGACTTTAACTAGCAGGGTCTTGTGATGGAACCTGGAGCAGTGGGTTTTGGCGAGAGTATGAAGCGAGGGCCAGCAACGAGGCGTACAGGTTCGCGCAGTGGTGGGAGTTTGGCTTTGGGTGACAAAACGGATGGCCTGTGATAGACTGCATCCATTTATTGAGTGGTATGGAGGCTATTTTGGTAAATGCAACATCGCCGAAGTCGGGACGGTAGGATAGTCAGTTTTACGAAGGGTATGTTTGGCAGCGTGAGTGAAAGAGGTTCTGTTTTGCGAAATGGAAGCCATTCTAGATTTAATTTTGGATTGGAGATGCTTAATATGAGTCTGGAAGGAGAGTTGCAGTCCCAGCCAGAACACCTAGGTATTTGTAGTTATCCACTATATTCAAGTCAGAAACGTGCAGAGTAGTGATGCTGTGGGCGGGGTGCAGGCAGCGTCGTTTGAAGAGCATGCATTTAAGTTTACTAGCGTTTAAGAGCAGTTGGAGGCCCCGGAAGAGTGTTGTATGGCCTTGAAAGCTCATTTGGAGGTTTGTTAACACATTGTCCAAAGAAGGGCCAGATGTATACAGAATGGTGTCGTCTGCGTAGAGGTGGATCAAAGAATCACCCGCAGCAAGAGCGACATCATTGATGTATTGAGAGAAAAGAGTCGGCACGAGAATTGAACCCTGTGGCACCCTCATAGAGACGGCCAGAGGTCCGGACAACAGGCCCTCTTTGACACACTGAACTCTATCTGAGAAGTAGTTGGTGAACCAGGCGAGGCAGTCGTTTGAGAAACCAAGGCTGTTGAGTCTGCCGATAAGAATATAGTGATTGACAGAGTCAAAAGCCTTGGCCAGGTCGACGAAGACGGCTGCACAGTACTGTCTTTTATCGATGGCGGTTATGATATCGTTTAGGACCTTGAGCGTGTCTGAGGTGCACCCGTGACCAGTTTTGAAACCGGATTGCACAGCGGAGAAGGTACGGTGGGATTCGAAATGGTCAGTGATCTGTTTGTTAACTTGGCTTTCGAAGACTTTAGAATGGCAGGGCAGGATTGATATAGGTCTCTAACAGTTTGGGTCTAGAGTGTCTCCCCCTTTGAAGAGGGGGATGACCACGGAAGCTTTCCAATCTTTAGGATACTGTAACTACTGTTGAAATATCAACGTTTTCCCTGAATTACAACCATAATGTCAATACACTCTTAGGGGTTTTTCCGAAACACCGACTGCCAGCTATGAGGTAAAGTAGGGCTACAATCATAGAACTAGCAGGGCATTGGGTTTGACTATGTAGCAAACTATAATGACCACAAGATACCTGCCGTGTTCAGAGGGCCATCAATAGCATAGCTAAACACAGGGCTACATGAGTAATATCCACAGCCAGCTACTGCAAATCCATCCAGATGGGAGATAACATGCTGATATCAGTGGGCTGGGGAGGTTAGACAGGCAGAATAATCACAACACATAGCACACTGTATTTATTATTGAATGGTTCCTTATGAGGCCACTAATTCAGTCTGAATAACCTGCATGTGGATGTATTTAAATGTCTGTGAGGATATAGGAAACGGATACAATGATAATGGAATGAGAGAGATGGTACACACTACATAGTATAAAGGAATTTAAAGGACACATAGCATTGCATGGCATTAAAGATCAGGAAATTACATATAAATAAGTTCCTAAATCATATTTCACTTCCATATTGTGAAAACACACACACTCTCCCCTCTGCTTCCTTGGCCAGGCAACAGCTGTGTTTGGTGCAAGTGGAAGAGCAGTTAATGAGCCAAACACAACGCTTGACAATTCACATCTGCTGCCACTCTCCAACCTCTGCCAGCACCCCAGCCTGACTGGGCCTCCCTGGACAGGGGCCTACGGCCAGAGCCCACACCTGGGAACGACACACACACAAATACACTCACCTTAAAAAGGCATTATACTCACATACACACAGTAAGGATTTAGACTGGAGACTACATCCATTCACATCCCTCATCCAACAGCAGACCCAAATCAAGGGCTATTACATGTTTTCCAGGGAAGTGGTTAGGGACGTAGCGTTGATGGCTGTCACGTCAACGTCATATTCCTATTGTCTCTGGTATCCACCTAAGAGCAACGTGAAACCCCTCTGTGACAGCCATTTCTGCTGCTCATTTCAGGCTTAAAAAGGGTGTGTGTGACAGGGGYAGCAGAGAGAAAGTTACCAGGGCTGACTTGGTTCTCCAATGTGAGCGGCATTGTGGCTCCAGGGCTTTGCTCATGTTCTCCCCTCAGGCTGCTCTCTCACAAAGCCAGCCCAGCCATTGGTGGCGCAACCTGGGGTTCAGAACGCTCCCCTTAGGCCTATCTGTCCAGAAGGCTCATTAAACCAGTGCTGGCCAAGTCCAAATCGACCACCAGACCACCCATACCTACTTTATGTGGTTGTGTGAGTCACAGCATGTGAGGCGGAGGGGGATATATGGATTGCTATTCGAATATTTTTCTGGAGACAGTGATGATTGTATGCTTGGCTAGGCACCAGGCCTCTCTACCTACTGGACCATCTGGATGGTCTGTGAGAGCAGTATGGTAGAACAGAACGGCTAGCTTCCCAACGTCAACGTGTGCATATATAGACCAAGATGAGTGGGCATGCATGAGAACGCACATATGCAGACATAAGCACGCATGTTCATGTCTACACACACACACACACACACACACACACACACACACACACACACACACACACACACACACACACACACACTACAGCGATCCCATCTGGTGCCTTAACTTTGTGACAAGTTGCCATGCTGCGACTGTGTCATGGTAAAGTCTGTGTACAGTGCTGTCGTAGTGCATGGCTGAAAAGCTGTACTGTAAAGGGATCTGCAAGGTGTTTTTGTTGCGTAGTCTATGACCTCATTTAAACATTCAAAAAACGGTTCACCTGCTGGTTTAACCTGACCACACACCAACACGCACACACACACACACACACACACACACACACACACACACACACACACACACACACACACACACACACACACACACACACACGGGTAGACACATGCAGAATAATACACATTAAGCTAACAAAGCTTCCCAGCCGACACCTGCTGAAACAGTATCTAAAATCAAGTCAAATGTTATTGGTCACATACACATGGTTAGCAGATGTTATTGCGAGTGTAGCGAGATGCTTGTGCTTCTAGTTCCGACAGTGCAGCAACATCTAACATGTAATCTAACAATTCCACAACAACTACCTAATTCACACAAATCTAACCTGACCACACACAAATCCTCCATCATCCAGGTTTACCCAGGGTCTTATCCCCCTAAAAATGTCTGTCTTTCTCTAATTGCATTTGATAACAATTTTGTCAAGGCTCTTCTGGCAGCCGACATGCGGTGGTCCCACCAGCAGCTGTGGCTAATTAGCTGCTATCGCTAGCTCTTTTGGCTCTCCCTCTACTGCATCCCCTGGCCCATTCCATCCTAAGTATAAATTATTGGATTGTCGAGGATAGCTAGAGCTGGCAAAGGAGTGAGCGAGAGATTGAGGGTGATGAGAAGTAGTGCGAAGGGAAGAGAGAGGGTGAAATGGTGAATAGGACTCAGATTCCCGTTCCTTGATTATTTGTTCACGGCTTTCCAAAGTGTTGTCCTTGGCCATAACAAACGAGGTTGTTAAGCCAACACAAGGTCACGGTAACTCTTCCAATCACTCTAGTCAATGTGTTTCTTTATTGACTCTAGTGAAACTGACTCAATGCACTCTCACCCTGGCTCAATGGTGTGTGATCTTCCAATAGTCTCTGCACTGATACATTCCACTCACCGTGTGGTTGCCTGCTTCCAGGCATTCTGAGGCATTACAATGACCGGTCATTCACTGACCTTAAATTATTAGTTTAGCTTGTGCTAGAGCTAGTGTTTTGTTGGAGTGGAGAAAACGTTACAAAAGACTGATCTGTCTAACATAAGATGTTACACAGAGACCAAAGCCCAAACACAGTTGGAAACAACATGGCTATATCTAAAAACTAGTGTACTCAGCCTTCCAACAACCCAATAAGGATAGTGACTATAGCCTCTGAGCACAATACCATAAGGTGTCGGAGTGCAGGTGAATTACCCTGATGAAAAATGGTCCCAAAGCACACCGTTGCCTCACTATGTGTCACATTCCAATGATAAATATGCAATTTCAGAATGTGGGGGGGACATGCCCTCGTCCCCAGTGAAAGTTACGCCCCTGCAACAAATGGTCAAAATATGAACCTTCAAGATTCAAATAAAATGGTCTCACATGGGCAAGCTGTAGACAGCTCATTTAAGGGAGGGAGATACATCTTGAGCTTTTCTGGGCTAATGGCTCTTCAAAGACTTGGTCCACAGCCACTGGAGAACAGTTATTTTACTAAGAAATTACTCCACTGGCATATGTTAATCAAATAGCATCAGCTTACGAGCGAATTGTGAGACAGATAGGGGAGAGATAATAAATATCATCAGGAAACATTCCTTTAGGTTTGATTGATGTCACATCTCACATCTGTGCATACGGAAGCTAGCTCCTCTACAATTAGTCTAGTTTACAATTTGCTTGTAACTTTTTGACAGCTTTCAAAAATGCAACTCTTCTCCTGAATATTTACAATTTCTTCAGATGTTGTTTGCATTGGGCAATGTCGATCAATAACATGGCAACAGAAACATCTATTTGTGGAATATGACATTATTCATTTAAGTAGGCCATCTAGTGGAGAGTGGATCTACTACATCAGAGAGACAGCAAAAGTCCTATACTGTAGCTTGTTGTTGCATCTTCTAGCAGAACATCTTAAACACTATAACCCAAAAGAGCATGCATGTATTAGGTACGGCTACACTCCCATATCACTAAATGATGTATGAGTATCATTAGTATGGTCACTCTCACAGAGATCCTATTCTACTCAAATCAAATCACATTTTATTTGTCACATGCACCAAATACAACCGTACCGTGAAATGCTTAGTGGTAGCCTAGTGGTAGCCTAGTGGTTAGAGCGTCGGGTCAGTAACCGAAAGGTTGCTGTATCGAGTCCCCGAGCTGACAAGGTAAAAATCTGTCATTCTGCTCGTGAACAAGGCAGCTAACCCACTGTTCCCCTCGTAGGCTGTCATTGCAAATAATAATTTGTTCTTAACTGACTTGCCTAGTTAAATGAAATGGGAAAAAAACAAGCCATTAACCAACAATGCAGTTTAAAGAAAAATAAGAGCTAAGAAAATATTTAATTAATAAAATAAAAGATTAACAATAAAATAACAATAATGAGGCTCTACACAGGGGGTACTGGTACTGWGTCAATGTGCGGTGGTACTGGTTAGTTGAGGCAATTATTGTAATTCTTTATTCTATGGCTACTGTATTCTCCCTCTCCCTCCACGGGACTTATATAGTGGGGCACTATAGTAACATGTTCTTCCCTAGCAAATAGAAGTTACAGCATAGTTATTTGGAAAGAATATGAGATTCTTGAGCATGTGACTACACACTGAGTGTGGAGTTTTAGTGAAAGATTGTCATTGGACATCACTTTTCACCATCTGAAGGCTGATAGATGATAATAGATAACTGTGGCACATCAGATTTATCTTCATTGTAACTATTCATAAAGACGCTCCTGTCAATACTAACTCTATTTTTTGATTTCACCTTTATTTAACCAGGTAGGCTAGTTGAGAACAAGTTCTCATTTACAACTGCGACCTGCCCAAGATAAAGCAAAGCAGTGTGACACAGACAACAACACAGAGTTACACATGGAATTAACAATAAACAAGCCAATAACACAAAAACAAGTCAATGACACAGTAGAAAAAAAAGAAAGTCTATATACAGTGTGTGCAAAAGGCATGAGAAGGTAGGCAATAAATAGGCCATAGGAACGAATAATTACAATTTAGCAGATTAACTCTGGAGTGATAAATGAGCAGACGATGATGTGCAAGTAGAGATACTGGTGTGCAAAAGAGCAGAAAAGTAAATAAAATAATAACAGTATGGGGATGAGGTAGGTAGATTGGGTGGGCTATTTACAGATGGACTATGTACAGCTGCAGTGATCGGTTAGCTGCTCAGATAGCTGATGTTCAAAGTTGGTGAGGGAAATAAAAGTTGTTCCAGTCACTGGCAGCAGAGAACTGGAAGGAAAGGCGGCCAAATGAGGTGTTGGCTTTGGGGATGATCAGTGAGATATACCTGCTGGAGCGTGTGCTACGGGTGGGTATAACTCTGGGGATATAACTCTGAATTGTCATTTCAACTTAGATGTTCTATGGGAGACTTATGTGGATGGATGGACAGGCATGCTACACTTCAGTGGTAAAGTAGGACTATGTCTGTAGTATCCAACACTGTTTTTTTCTTCAAGTTCTGTATCACAGGAAGATGGAAAGATAGACACCTGACAAAACCTGAAACATAGTAGTCAAATTGACAGGACTCTGGGCTTATTTGCTATGCTGTATCTGACCTTACATTACACGGCTCACTTCTGTCAAGGGCTTGTTCACTATGCTGCAGGTAGAAAGGGATCTGAATAAAAGACATATTAAAGTAGACAGTCTATTCTGTATCAGACAACAGGTGTTGCAGTACAGTTTGAACATTATGCCAACCATGCTATTGGTGTCATGGGGAGAAGAACCAGAGGTGGATTCATATTTAATCAAGATAGATGATGCAAATGTGCTCGAGTGTTGCATTCTGTATTTACTGGCTTCCTCACTACGCCCACACACACAAGCTCTCGGCACAGCCAAGGTGTGAGGTGTTCAGAGGAAAGTGTTGCAAGGGGAAAGTGTAAAACATGTCACTGGCACCAATAACAACATCTTTGCTTTTGACTTCGTAGTTCTTGCCGCTACAGGTCAAAACATCTGAACCTTTTTCTGTTATGATTCTATGTGTTAGATTTAGCTAATTGTAAAATCACATTACAGCTCAACTCTTTCTGTCAGGGTAGAAGCTGGATGTGGGCTGGGAGCCAGATAAAATAAAACAATAAAGCAAATAGAACCCAAAACTGTGACCCCATTTAAAATCATCACAGAGTGCCATTTTCAAGTCGCCCTTCATCTCTGATAKCCTGAAAAACCATTGATTTTCTTTCCCGCGATGCCTTCATGAACCCTCTTTCTCCAAACCTGCCATTCTCCCCTCCGGATGCGGGAGCTATTGAAATGCTGAACCCCGGACTCCTCTGAATGACAAACTGCCCTTTCGACGAAATTCTTCATAAATCACCCAAACAATGGCATGCGCCCCGGTGCCACGCTTGACGGATTTGAGATGGATGACGGGAGCTGCGGGGAAAAGCCAAATGACGTACCCCATTAGYATGGGGTAGGGTTATTCAAATCAATAAACTGTTCAAATCGATAAACTGCAATCCTGTCCTGAACAGAGCCCACCCCCCTTCCCCTGAGGTGCAGACATGTCTAATAATGACATCAGAGCTGTCTGTTAACCACACCTCTATTTGGTAACTCTGATGCGTTCTTGACACATCCCCCTCACCTACACATCCACAACAACTAGAGTTAAGCAAGTGACCAATCATGTCCCATCTCACCCTGTCTGGGCTGTAATTTCTCTGTGAAAAAACTACATATCTCTGGATATGTGTAATATCAGTGAATAGTATTGACAGCGCCTAATTGACAATCTTGCCTACCATTGAGAGGGGTGCATTCTCTTTAAGGAATTGTATTGTGCTTTAGGTAGTTGATAAATATACTCCATGCTGGCATTTAGAAAAACTATTGAATCTCTATAGTAGGAAAAAAAATCACTTGCACCTTTAAAGTGTGCCATCCTACTGTGCCCAGACCTAAAAACATGGCATCAGGGGGTTGTTTGATGGATGTTTTTTAGTAATAACTTAGCTTGCTGTGCTACTTCCTCCAGGTCCTTGCGCTGCATCCTATCTGGGTGAAGACAAAGCTAATACTGGGGGACGGGCAACAGCGATGTGAGGGATCACTGTGGACGGGCTGACCACGGGGCAGCTGGGCTCATGCCGGGTGTGATATGTACATCTMTGACCAGAAGCTCTAGGCTGTAAGTCTCGTGGTCCAAATATCACAAAGATTTACCTCTCTGTCTTGTTCTCTCATGTTGGTGTATGTGTATATGTCTTCAAGCTGTTGACCCAACTGGGATGTCCATTCACAGCTTACAATGATTTGGCAAGTGTTGCAGATATTACTGCCCATTTTCTGTGGCTTACTGTCTACACGACAAACAACATTAGCGTGTCTGGGTAGTTACGTTTGCTGCTATTAGTTCAATATAACTTGTTCTCCATTAAAAATGTTTGTCTAGCTATGCATCCTCTTCCGATTCTGCATATCATATTTTGTTAACACTTTAGATACAGTGATACCGTTCATTATGTATGTCCAACATGCCAGCCAGAGTTAATGTATCTGTTCCTTGCTCAGAATGGATCATATTTGAAAGGTTGAACTGGCCCATATTGAGTCTGCCCTCTCTGGCTAGTTGTAAGGCTCCCAAGCTGGAAAGGAGCCAAGCCATTTCAGTGCAATCAATTTCTATTTTATTTTATTTTATCCACACTGCACTTTYCTTGTACCTGACCATCAATACATATTTCATCTCTCTGGGTGAACAGGCTCGGGGGTAATGGTGAGGTATTCGGGATTCAGCTTAGATATTTAGTGTAATAAAAGCTCAGCTAACTTGTGACAGGATCCCAACCAACACAACAGGAGAGCACAGAGTTGGTTAGGAGCTTTATGTGCTCAGAGCCGATGGTTGTCTTTGTCTCCCAGGTGTGAAAGGTGAAGACAAATGCTTTCAATCTCTGTTGACTGACTGTGGAGCAATCTGGTATCACAATGGACAGATACTGTAGTGGAATGACGGGGTCGAGACAGGCAGTTATTTGCCAGATTCAACACAGAGGGGAGAAAATGGTGGAAGCCGGAAACAGAGCAGGAAATTAAATGAAGGATGTCGGAAGGATAGTGAGAAATAGAAAAGCCCCGCCTGGTCCTCCCGACACCGGGCAAACATAGAAGGTTGAGGATGTGAATAACAAATTAATTAAAAATGGAGAAAGATGGGCAAAGAAAAGGAGGCACATCGCCTGGCGTCGAGGGAAAAAAGCCAATCACTGCGCAGCGAGCTGTGAGCCCCATCCATTATGTGGTTACTGACAAGTTACCAGCAGTCAGGGAGGGAGCTACACTTAATAAATCAAACCTGACAACTCCTCCTCAGCCCCATCTCAACTACAGCTTTCCCACTTCCCTTCCCTTACAGCCGTTAGACTTAACCTTCTTCCCACCAGCTCCACCACTGCACACCATCAACAGGCTTCCGCCACAAGTGAGCAACAGCAACCGCAGAGAAAGTGAAAGAGAAGGGAGTGAGGGTTTTGATGGAGAGAGAGAGTGTGAGAAAGAAAGCACGCAAGAGAAAGATAATTGAGAGAGAGAGAAAGAATAACATTGGCCCTGAGTTTACACCAGATTTACTACTATTCTGTACATCTGTGTGGTTTGATCTACGGACACAAGGCATTTGTGTCAAACAGCATCTGCCCCCCTACCAGAGTGTAGTAGCAGGTTCGTTGATGGTTCAACTCGGCAAACGACTCAAACACCACTAATCATCTTTTTACAATCTGTAGTCCAATTACTCCCCATTTAACGCTTAATGAAAGTAAATTTCCTGAATACCTCAGTTTTAATTAAAAGATAGTCTGCATGTGCTTCCAACAGTGGAGAGCTTTTCATTAAGTCAAAAATCTTCCACTGGCTGCTCAATTAGTACCTGCCAGGGAGGCAGAAAATAAGCAAGTAATGTGTAAGTATAATTACTGAGAAGTTAAGAGCCTTTTTCTCTCCTAATAATAACAAAAAGGCCTGGCTGCATGTGTGGTAGGTCGTTTTCACCAATTAACAAGTCCTGTTTATCCCGCTCTTTTTTATACCTTACACAGGTTGCTTGCTTGTAGTAAATGGGAAGAGCTCTTTGGGGGAAAGCAATTTWAAAAAATCGGAGAAACAATTATGAGCGCAGATGTTTTGACTGGAGACCCATCTAGAATCAATGCTAATCAAGCACCTAAAGGTCACAAATCAACCTTGGCATTGCTTCCCACTCCATCCTCCAAGGAATGGGTTTCTCCATGCACGTTCTCTCTGAGATGTCTTGTGTGGATGCCCAGGCTATACAGTATGTGAATGTCAGCGTAAATGAGGCCAGTGTGGTGAGTCGGTTTGGCACACATGAGGAAAGTGTCAACGTGAGAGAAAGCGACCGGAAACCACCTGGCCATCTCCCCCTTGGACACAACAGACCCTCTAGCTGGCAACTTCCCAGCACTGTTGCCACTTTCTCAAACATCCGTTTTTCTCAGCCATTTTATCCCCTAGTTTTTCTGCTCATACTCTAATTTCTAAAGTGGACAGTGCATATGGAAAGTATTCAGACCCCTTGACTTTTTCCACATTTTGTTTTGTTACAGCCTTATTCCAAAATGGATTAAATAATTTTTTCCCTCATCAATCTAAACACAATACCCAATAATGACAAAACAAAAACAGGTTTTGAGAAATGATTGCTAATATATATATATATATATATATAAAAGGAAATATCACATTTACATAAGTATTCAGACCCTTTACTCAGTACTTTGTTGAAGCACCTTTGGTAGCGATTACAGCCTCGAGTCTTCTTGGGTATTACCAATTACATTTGATTTGAGATGAAACTAAAAGCTTGGCACACCTGTATTTGGGGAGTTTCTCCCATTCTTCTCTGCAGGTCCACTCAAGCTCTGTCAGTGTTGCTGCACAGATATTTTCAGGTCTCTCCAGAGATGTTGGATTGGGTTCAAGTCCGTGCTCTGACTGGGCCACTCAAGCACATTCAGAGACTAGCCCGAAGCTGAGTTAAACCTTCACCCCTGTCTGAGGTCCTGAGTGCTCTGGAGCAGGTTTTTGTCAAGGATCTCTCTGTACTTTGTTCCGTTCATCTTTCCCTCAATCCCTCAATATTTAATACATTTTTGAATAAGGCTGTAACGTAACAAAATGTGGAAAAGGGGAAGGGGTCTGAATACTTTCTGAATGCACTGTATGAGCATGTAAATCATTGTGGGGTAGGGTTTGTAAATGTTTGTAAAAGAGAGAAGATGTTGGTGTTTGTTCACACACATCGATGTTCTGTTCTATTCACCTTTGAATGCTTTCAGATAATGGAAAGGTTAGTTGTCTTTAAACAGACACCACCACCGACCGTATTAAAGGTTAGTTGTCTTCAAATAGACACCACCACCGACCTAATTAAAGGTTAGTTGTCTTCAAATAGACACCACCACCGACCTATATTAAAGGTTAGTTGTCTTCAAATAGACCACCACCGACCGTATTAAAGGTGTTGTCTTCAAATAGCACCACCACCGACCATATTAAAGGTTAGTTGTCTTCAAATAGACACCACCACCGACCATATTAAAGGTTAGTTGTCTTCAATAGACACCACCACCGACCAATATTAAAGGTTAGTTGTCTTCAAATAGACACCACCACCGACCTATTAAAGGTTAGTTGTCTTCAAATAGACACCACCACGACCATATTAAAGGTTAGTTGTCTTCAAATAGACACCACACGACCGATATAAGGTTTAGTTGTCTTCAAATAGACACCACCACCGACCATATTAAGAGTTAGTTGTCTTCAATAGACACCACCACCGACCATATTAAAGGTTAGTTGTCTTCAAATAGCACACCACCCCGACCATATTAAAGTTAGTTGTCTTCAATAGAGACACCACCACCGACCGTATTAAAGGTTAGTTGTCTTCAAATAGACACCACCCACCAACCATATTAAGGTTAGTTGTCTTCAATAGACACCACCACCGACCGTATTAAAGGTTAGTTTGTCTTTCAACATAGAACCCACCACCGACCATATTAAAGGGATGGTTGGAGAGTAGACAGAATTTCTGGAAAACCACAAGATAATTGAAGAAAATATGTTGTGTTCACCATGAAATACTTTTCTTTACCTTCACTGACAAAATTATGAGAGATACATGTCTTTTTCTGTTAAATGAAAAGAGAGATGTCTAAGATTTAAGCTGCTAGCGGAAAGTCATTATTTTCCTACCGCTAAACAAACCTAACGCGAGATGTGAGCTCAGTCCTTATCTGGAGGCCTCATTTGATGGATGTGCTGATTAAAAATGTATATCTGGCAGACAAATAATATATGCAGAGGAGTCTGAACTACGAAAGGTCACATATTCTCTGAACTCAATGGCTTCCTCGGATTCCCATTTCTAAGCAGTTAAATGATCTTCGGCAAAGAATCAAACTGAAATCAATTTGATTCCCTGCTTCATACACCGTGTATACATGGGACGTCCACCCTCTAACAACAAGCTAATTACAACCCTCTAAGTATAATAAAGCCTGCAGTTCATTCCTAGCTTTGGATATAGTGTGGGAGGTGTACAAGTCCTGACAAAGTACAGTGCCGTGAAAAATGTACTTGGCCCCTTTTCTGATTTTCACTACTTTTGCAAGTTTTTTTATTCTGAATGTTAGGAGATCTTCAACCAAAACCTGATATTAGAGAAAGGGAACCTGCATTTGCAAATAAATACATCCAATCTAATTCCCCTGTGTGAAAAAGTAAAAAAGTAATGGCCCCCTTACACTCAATAACTTTCCCCAGAGTATTTATCCCTGTGTTTCCTGTTTCTCTGTGCCAGTTCGTCTTGTATGTTTTCAAGTCAACCAGCGGTTTCCCGTTCTCCTGCTTTTTGCATTCTCCTTGTTCTAGTCCTCCCGGTTTTGACCCTTTCCTGTTTCTGGACTTTGTACCCACCTGCCTGACCATTCTGCCTGCCTTTACCACGAGCCTGTCTGTCACTCTGTACCTCCTGGACTCTGATCTGGTTTTGACATTTTTCCCTATCCACGACCATTCTCTTGCCTCCACCTTTGGATTAATAAACATTGTAAGACTCCAGCCATCTGCGTTTGGGTCTCGCCTTGTGCCTTGATAATTACAGCTGCAAGTCTCTTGGGGTATGTCTCTATAAGCTTGGCACATCTAGCCACTGGGATTTTTCCCATTCAAGGAAAAACTGCTCTAACTCCTTCAAGTTGGATGGGTTCCGCTGGTGTACAGCAATCTTTACGTCAAACAATTCTGACCAGTTTCCCAGTCCCTGCCRATGAAAAACATCCCCACAGCATAATGCTGCCACCACGCTTCCTCGTAGGGGTGTTGCCAGATTTCTTCCAGTCGTGATGCTTGGCATTCTGGCCAAAGAGTTCAATCTTGATTTCATCAGACCAGAGAATCTTGTTTCTCAAGGTCTGAATGTCCTTTTGGTGCCTTTTGGTAAACTCTTAGCAGGCTGTTATGTGCCTTTTATTGAGGAGTGGCTTCCATCTGGCCACTACTGTAAAGGCCTGATTGGTGGAGTGCTGCAGAGATGGGAAAATCTTCCAGGAAGACAACTATTTCCACAGAGGAACTCTAGGGCTCTGTGTAACCATCAGGTTCTTGGTCACCTCCCTGACCAAGGCTCTTCTCCCCCGATTGCTCAGTTTAGCCGGATGGCCAGCTCTAGGAAGAGTCTTGGTGGTTCCAAACCTCTTCCATTTAAGAATGATGGAGGCCACTGTGTTCTTGGGGACCTTCAATGCTGCAGAAATGGATGGAATTCTCAGGGTGATGAGAGATGTTGGGTTTGTGCCAGACATAGTGTTTTCCTTAATGGCCAAAAAGCTCAATTTTAGTCTCATCTTACCAGTGTACCTTCTTCCATATGTTTGTGGAGTGTCCCACATGCCTTTTGGCGAACACCAAACGTGTTTGCTTATTTTTTCTTTAAGCAATGTTTTTTTGTGCCACTCTTCCGTAAAGCCCAACTCTGTGGAGTGTACGGCTTAAAGTGGTCCTATGGACAGATACTCCAAACTCCTCTGTGGAGCTTTGCAGCTCCTTCAGGGTTATCTTTGGTCTCTTTGTTGCCTCTGATTAATGCCCTCCTTGCATGGTCCGTGAGTTTTGGTGGGCGGCCCTCTCTTGGYAGGTTTATTGTGGTGCCATATTCTTWAAAAAAATGTATAATGGATTTAATGGTGCTCCATGGGATGTTCAAAGTTTCTGATATTTTTTTATAACTCAACCCTGATCTGTACTTCTCCACAACTTTGTTCCTGACCTGTTTGGAGAGCTCCTTGGTCTTCATGGTGCCACTTRTTTGGTGGTGTTGCAGACTCTGGGGCCTTTCAGAACAGGTGTATATATACTGAGATCATGTGACATTTAAATAAAGTCCACCTGTGTGCAATCTAACTAATTATGTGACTTCTGAAGGTAATTGGTTGCACCAGATCTTATTTAGGGGCTTCATAGCAAAGGGGGTGAATACATATGCATGCACCATTTTTTCAGTTTACATTTTWTTTWTTTTTTTAAACAAGTAATTTTTTTCACTTCACCAATTTGGACTATTTTGTGTATGTCCATTACATGAAATCCAAATAAAAATATATTTAAATTCCAGGTTGTAATGCAACAAAATAGGAAAAGGGRGATGAATAATATTTGTGGGTTTGACATTCTCCTGTAGAATTCTCTGATACAGAGCAGAATTAATGGTTCCTTCTATTAAGGCAAGTCATTCAGGTACTGAGGCTGCAAAGCATCCCCAAACAATCAGACTACCAACATCGTTGGTATGAGGTTCTTACTGTGGAATGCAGTGTTTGGTTTTCGCCAGACATAATGGGACCCATGTCGTCTAAAAAGTTGAATCAAGTTTGCCAAAAAGCACCTGAATGATCATCAATACTCCTGTAAGAATGTTCTATGGACAGAGGAGTCAAAAGTATAACTTTTTGGACAACATGGGTCACATTATGCCTGGCAAAAACCAAACACTGCATTCTACCGTAAGAACCTTATACCAACGGTCAAGAATGGTGGTGGTAGTGTGATGGTTGGGGATGCTTTGCTACCTCAGGACCTGGACAAAGGAACCATGAATTCTGTTCTGTATCAGAGAATTCTACAGGAGAATGTCAGGCCACCCGTCTGTGAGCTGAAGCTGAAGCTGAAGCGTAGCTGGGTCATGCAGCAAGACAACGATCCAAAACAAACAATCAAGTCTACATGAAAATGGTTAAAATGCTGAGTTAAAGCAGTTGTCCATGGAAGAGCGTTCCCAAATTCCTCCACAGCGAAGTGAGAAGCTGATCAACAGCTACAGGAAGTGTTTGGTTCCAGTCATTGCAGCTAAAGGTGGCACAACTAGTTATTGAGTGTAAGGGGGCAATTTACGCACCTCTCTGATTCAGAGGGGTTGGGTTAAATGCGAAGGCACATTTCAGAATACATTCAGTTGGACAACTGACTAGGTATCTCCCTAATCGTATTATCTTATTATTATACTTTTTCACATTGGGTGTTGCATAACTTTGTTTGTGAAATAACTGAAATAAGTATGTAATTGTTGTGTTAGTTGTTCACTTAGGTTCCCTTTATCTAATATTAGGTTTTGCTTAAAGATCTGATAACATTCAGTGTAAAGAATTTGCAAAAGTAGAGAAAAATAGAAAGGGGGAAAATACTTTTTCACAGCACTGTATATACATCAACAGTATACTGATACACTGCACACACCACTGTATATCAATATATCCTCTTGAGGAATTCTACAATATGATGCTGCTATAGAAAACTAATTCCAACCGCATGGACTTTTCGAATGTGATGGAACTCCTTACCAAGTATGACATTAGGTTTCCTCCCTGGCTTAGGTAATTGGTGTGCCTGTCCCTGGAGAGAAGGGGCTCTCAGGGACAGGGTAACGGTTGAGCGGCAGCAGGTATGCATTCCAAGAGACTGCTTGATGCGGTCCCATGAGCTCTGTGCATCTGCTGGGTCTGATAAGCCAACCTATGGGGCTACTAGGGGGGAAAATGTCCCCTTGCTTCCCTATTTCCAATTCAGCTGGAGAGAGAACTTCTCTCAGAGTAATACATGGAAATCCAAAGACGAGCAACCCAAGTTCCCGGTGCTAGAGCCTCGTGGAGCAGAGGGGGAAATGTTCATATAAGACGGGGTAGAAAAGAAGACCGGGCCGTTTTAATCCCACACAACTCTCCCCTTCAGGAAATGTAAGGATTTCCTCTGAATTTAAGTCCAGGAATTATCCCTGAGCAAAAGCTGTGGAAAATAAATGTTAAATCCAGGATAAACTCTCCCAACACTAAAGTGCTGTTACATGTCAACAGAGCAACTTTATTTTCAAGTCTTAGGTATATACTGTACTCGTACAGTACATCACTGGGGCCAAGCTTCCTGCCATCCAGGACCTCTATACCAGGCGGTGTCCTAGGAAGGCCCTAAAAATKGTCAAAGACTCCAGCCACCCTAGTCATAGACTGTTCTCTCTGCTACCGTACGGCACGCAGTACCAGAGCACCAAGTCTAGGTCCAAGAGGCTTCTAAACAGCTTCTACCGCAAAGCTGTAAGAGTCCTGAACATCTAATCATTTGGCTACCCAGACTATTTGCATTATCCCCCTACCCCCCCCCTTTTCAACTGCTGCTACTCTATGTTATTATCTATGCATAGTCACTTTAATAACTCTACCTACATGTACATATTATCTCAATTACCTCGACTAACCTGTGCCCCCGCACATTGGCTCTGTACCGGTACCCCCGTATATAGCCTAGCTATTGTTATTTTACTGCTGCTCTTTAATTATTTGTTACTTTTATTTCTTATCTTTATTTTTTAGTTTTTTTTCGTAAAATGCATTGTTGGTTAAGGGCTTGTAAGCAAGCATTTCACTGTAAGGTCTACACCTGTTGTATTCAGCACATGTGACAAATACCATTTGATTTGATGTCTGACATGAACAAGGCATAGCCATCCAGAATGACAGCAGCTCTCTCTCAGTCTCTCATGCATTATAAAGACAGATAGGAAAAACAAACAAGTTTCTCAACAGCTAGCGCAGCAGAACTACAAACAGTCGTTCAGCTATAACAACAACAACACCAACAACTACAACGGGGAAAGCCCTGATAGGGGTTTGTTGGCGACATGTATTTATCTACAAGCACACAGCCCACCCAGCAAAAGCCCAGCAAAACTCCTAAGGCCTTCTTYTTTGTAAAGCCCCCTATATGTCTGTGCCAATTAGCCTCTCGCTTCCAGTCATGGCTGTTAAGGAGGCCTGTTATTATAAAATGCTGTTGTGTTTGGTATACCACACTGAGGCACACTGAGGCCAGCCAGCCAGGCCCTCTGGGTGTGGAGGGTGTGTCTAGGCTAGAGGAAGCACCAGTGGAGCTGTTTAGCCCAGTGTTTATATGGTGGAGGCCTGTAAGGGTGGCTTACTAGGAGAGCATGGATCTGTTAGACACATAAACCCACAATGCCCAGAGTCTGAGAGGACACACCAGTGTCTGCACACGCACACGCCCACACATACACACACACACGTGCGCGCTAAAGTACTGCTGTCAGAGAGTGCACAATTGGAGCACATTTTCAGATTCCTCACAACAAGAATAGACTCAAAATATAGAATATGGTCTATTTAAGATATAGCAGTCGAACACGGACATGCCCAGCGGCCCAAAGCCTTTGCAGCTGGCCAGAGTTTTTTTCTCTGTGCTTGGAACTATCTCTCAAAGGAGCATACATTATTCTGCAGTGAGAGTGCAGATCTCTCTGGTCCAGATATGGATGAGTGGGGCCGGGGAAATTACTCACGTCGAGGAGAGTTGTTCTTCTCCCTCCCATGCTACCAAGTTCTGCCGAGACTACTTTCCACAGCTTTATTCAAGGTCAAACAACCCATCTGCGAAAACAGTGGCAATCTACAGCAAAATAACATCATACACCCCTGTGCATCACTTACSTTCAAGGACAATTGTCCTGTTTTCTTTCCAATGTCACTTCTCCAGTTCTCAGGTAGTACGTAACAGAGAGATGATGTGTTAGAATGCTCTGCCGTGTAGTGGTATGTATGGGAATTGTCTCTCTATCTTGGCTACTTTGTCTAAGGACAATATTTCCCCCTTTCTATGCACAGAGTACCCTTCAGCAACCACAAGGGTCTGTTTAGGGACATCTATGATGGACACTGCATTCCGAKAGTGTTATTTGATTAAACAATGGAGCTCAGTCATAGGGTATTAAGTAGGAAAAAAAGGTATACCACATCATCTTTTTTCTTCTTCCAGCGAACATTCTCCTCAAAGTCACATTCCCACTGTCCCTTCTCAGACGTCTGGTTAAATTTAAACATGGCTGCCATGACTCTGCATGAACACCTGGGCAATCGTAAATCCACCTAACCTGTAGAGCCAACAGAGATTCTGGGGGACAATTTCCATTCCTCCACCACCCTCTCCATTACAGCCTTGACCCCTTTGTCACCAATCCGTCACGGACGTGACTGACAGCTTCGCCGGATCCCTTAACCTTCTATAATCAAGGTGTCACTCGGCATCACCCTAAACATAAAACCGGTGAGGAGGACGGGGCATTTGTCTTGGCATTAGCTCATAGGAAACATAGATGGGCTTTCCTTGAGAAGCAGGAGCAGATTCATCAAAATGATGAAGTGGCGTCTTCACTGCTTAAGGAATCCTTGGGAGGGAACATAGGGGAGAGAGAGAGAGAGAGAGAGAGAGAGAGAGAGAGAGAGAGAGAGAGAGAGAGAGAGAGAGAGAGAGAGAGAGGTCCGCTAACCTTTGGTGCGTTGCGGGAGTGAGTTCTTCCTCCAAAAGAGGCATAGGGGCGCTCAGTGTGTGTCGAACCTTGAAACTCAAAGGCTTGTGTTTTGTGGGATAACAGATCAATAGCTGTGAAGGAATGTGTCCAGGGATTTCACAGTAAACACAGCCTATGCTCTCAGTCAGCACCCCATACAGTATATTGATGTATTGATGATGCCTGCAGCTTTATCATATGCTAAAATACCATCAGCAAAAGCCAATGCTTTACATATTTCCCATTGTGTATACAGTGCCTTCAGAAAGTGTCCATACCCCTTGACTTTTTCCACATTTTGTTTTGAATTTACAATGGATAAAACTGAGATTTTGTGTCACTGGCCTACACACAAAATCCCATAATGTCAAAGTGGAATGATGTTCTTCTAAATGTTTACAAAAATAATTAAAAATGAAATATATTGAGTCAATAAGTAATCAACCCTTTGTTATGGCAAGCCTAAATAACTTTAAAAGTAAAAATGTGCTTAACAAGTCMTATAAGTTGAACTCACTCTGTTTGCAATAATAGTGTTTACCATTAATTTTGGAATGTCTASCTCATCTCTATACCCCACTCATACAATTATCATAAAGGTCCCTCAGTCAAGCAGTGAATTTCAAACACAGATTCAACCACAAAGACCACAGAGGTTTTCCAATGCCTCGCAAAGAAGGTAACCTATTGGTAGATGRATATGGATAAATMAAAAAGCAGACATTGAATATCCCTTTGAGCATGATGAAGTTATTAATTACACTTTGGATGGTGTATCAATACACCCAGTCACTACAAGACACAGGCGTCCTTCCTAACTCAGTTGCCAGAGAGGAAGGAAACCACTCAGGGATTTCACCATGAGGCCAATTGTGACTTTAAAACAGTTCCAAAATGTATTAATGGCTGTGATAGGCGAAAACTGAAGATACATCAACAACATTGCAGTTACTCCACAATACTAACCTAAAAGACTGAAAAGAATGAATAAGTATATTCCAAAACATGCATATTGTTTGCAATAAGGCTCTGAAGTAAGACAGCAAAAAAATTGACAAAGAAATTAACTTTATGTCCTGAATACAAAGTGTTATATTTTAGGCAATTTCAACACAACACATCAATGAGTACCACTTTCAAGCATAATGGTGGCTGCATCATGTTATGGGTATGCTTGTCATCGATAAGAACTAGGATGCTTTTTATGATAAAAAKAAATGGAATAGAGCGAAGCACAGGCAAAATTCTAGAAGAAATCCTGGTTCAGTCTGCTTTCCAACAGACACTGGGAGACAGCAGGACAATAACCTAAAACACAAGGCCAAATATACACTGGAGTTGCTTACCAAGACAACATTGAATGTTCCTGAGTGGCCTAGTTGCAATTTTGACTTAAATTGTCTTGAAAATCTATGACAGGACTTGAACATGGCTGACTAGCAAAGATCAACAACCAACTTGACAGAGCTTGAAGAATTCTTTAAATAATAATGTGCAAATATAGTACAATCCAGGTGTGCAAAGCTCTTAGAGACTTACCCAGAAAGACTCACAGCTGTAATCACTTCCAAAGGGGATTCTAACATGTCTTGACTCACGGCATGTCTTGACTTTGTTTACAAATGTTAGACTTTTTCTTCTACTTTCACATTACAGAGTATTTTGTGTAGATCGTTGACCAAAAATTACAATTAAATCTATTTTAATCCCACTATGTAACACAGCAAAATGTGGAAGGACGCTGTATCACTTGATAAGTAAAAGTCAACTAACCATGTCAAAAATAAATACAAAATATCAATGCTTTAATTCCAAGCATTACAATATCAATACATAACCAAGTGGGTAAGGACAAATCTCATATATTCTTCAGAAAAGTTTTTATAGTTGACTGACTTGGTCATTAAGGTGCTGGTAAAATCATCATGGTACAGTAGCTAAACCTTGCCTCTCACAGAAGTGGCAGTAAACCTCCTGAGAAAGAGAATGAGATTTCCCGGGCTAACTCCTGCTGTCTCTACACCAGCCCTCGCAGGCCAAAAGGTCATTAAAAGCAGAGAAGTGGTCATGTGGAAAACTGGATTGGATGGTTCCGCTGTTACACAGCACCCACTGCTGTCACACCTCTGAAGGCATAGCTAGCTAGTTGCTTCCTGTTTTTCTATTTCTGATGCACTGGCTCAGACATCAACATACAGCTTCTTCAAGTCTCCTCCCCTCAGTCATCATGGATAAAGAGGAGCACAGCTTTAGTTATGCCTCCAGCCAAACTGGAGTAATTTTTTGGACTCATCGTATCACTCACTCATTCACATGAACATCGCCAACTCCCCCACTAAAGAAGAAGAGATTTGTGACAATTATTTGGAGCTGTGTGTGTTGTCCCAGGTGCATTAGGCTGGTGCTACTGTAGTTCTGGTCCAGGTTGAAGATCGGCGTGCCACTTAAAAAGCTTTGTGGTATCCAGGGACGACCTCGTCTTTAATCAGAGGGCACATCCCGCAATGACAGTGAGCAGGAACCAGGGAGGCTTCCACACTCTCTCTCTCCCTCCTTCCCTCTCATGCCAGACACTAAGTCTCGTCAAGGGAGAGAAGAAAGATGGACGAGTGTCGAGGAATATATATATATTTTTTTTAACTGTTCAACAAATCTGAACACCATTCTTCTGCCACGGAAAATATCCCTTTCCCATGCTTTGACTTGACAGACTGAATAATGAAGTTGATTGTGCACTTAGTTAACATTGTGCACTTAGTTAACACAGAGGGAGAGAGAGAGAGAGAGAGAGATGTGGTGTCTCCACCAGTCCACTCCCGCCTTGGACTCCCTCCAATCACACATCTGTAAACAGTGCAGCCAGTGCACTACCTAACAATCTGAAAACCACCGTATGCACTTTCTCATACCCTTCCAGAGTCTTCAAGGATGTGTCCTCCCATTTACCGGCCGGCCTCAACTACCCGAGGGATCTGAGACCAAGTAATCATTAAAAACTATATTTCATCCAGCTCACTCCGCCATGTAATATTCACCTTTGACTGTAATAATCTATGTAGCCACTAATTGATTACCTGCTGGGGCTAAAAGGACTGGAAAGGTCAAGGTACAGCACCCCGCAAAAGACAAACAGCGTGGGCCATGATGAAAGGTCACAGCCTTACCTTTTAGATGAGGCAGTGGGAGGATGAGCTAACTGGATGCCCAGGGGAGAACACAGCTTGAATCATTTTGGGACAGACGGTAGAGCTTCCTAAATATAAGTAGTCAAGCTGTGCTCACTGGCACAGGTTGATGACCCAGTCCTGACACAATGGAGGAATCCAGGTCAGGTGGATCTGTTCTGGAGCATTGCCCCAGACTTAGCAGACCAACAGGAGATGTGCAAATGTGGAGCTACCATCACAACTGACAAGGACCACCAGGGATGACTGCTCACCTGGTCCATCTCAGGTGTATCTGTATGTACAAACTATGCTTGAGTATCTGGCCTGCATATGTGATGTATGAGTCACAGCTCAACACAGAAAACTTTTCTGCAATCTCTTGGCAGTGCTTTACAAAGCGAAACCCCTCTTCCCGACTGTATTACCTCATAGCATAGCTCCCTCCACAGGAAGTCTTCCCCATGGGAGGGACTCTGCATTTCACATTTCACAGGATACAAGTCAATTACTAACTATTAAATACTGCAAATGCATTTCAGAGGGAGTCGCAGGCACTTCCGCCAGATTAATTAGCTGTAGCTGCGTTTTTGCTACTTGTAGGTTACACCCAGAGATATGACTCAGTTCATTACACCAGCTTGTGTGTTTGTTAATTAAGAACTTCCAACACAGACACAGACCCCACACCACCCACACACACACACCCACCACACACCACACACACCAACCACACACACCACCCACACACACACACACACACACACACACACACACACACACACACACACAACACACACACACACACCACACACCACACACACACAACCACACACACACACACACACACACACACACACACACACACACACACACACACAGACCTCTCAGGACTGGGCGTCTCAGGCTCTGCACACTATTGGATTGCATCAAACCTGGCAGGTGAAGTAGAGAGGATCTGTGTCTGCACCACGTACTTTCACTACTGGGGTTCCCTCAGGGCTCGGTATAGGCTTGGTTTTATGGCCTCTCCTCCTCTTTCTATACACCAAGTCATTCGGCTCTGTCATATCCTCACATGGTCTTTCCTCTCATTGCAATGCAGATGACACTCAACTACTTTTCTCCTTCCCCCCTTCTGACATCCAGGTGGCAACACACATTTCTGCATGCCAGGCAGACATCTCAGATTGGATGTCAGCCCACTACTTCAATGTCAACTTCGACAAGACGGAGCTGCTCTTCGTACCGGGGAAGGCCTGCCCACTCAAAGACCTCTCCATCATGGTTGGCAATGCCAAAGTGTCGCCCACCCATTGCAAAGAACCTTGCCGTGACCCTGAACAACACCCTGTCATTCTCTGCAAACATCAAAGCAGTGACTCACTCCTGCAGGTTCATGCTCTACAACATCCGTAGAGTACGACCCTACCTCACACAGGAAGTGGCGCAGGTCCTAATCCAGGCATTTGTCATCTCCCATCTGAACTACTGGAACACGCTGATGGCTGGGCTCCCCGCTTGTGCCATCAAACCCCTACAACTAATCCAGAACACTGCAGCCTGTCGGGTTTTCAACCTTCCCAAGTTCTCCCATGTCAACCCGCTCCTCCACACACTCCACTGGCTTCCAGTTGAAACTCATATCCACTACAAGAGGACCTGCCCCTCCCTACCTTCAGGCTATGCTCAAACCCTCCACCCCAACCCAAGCACTCCGTAGTCTCTTGGCCCTCCCACCCCATCCCAGCCCCCGCTCAGTCCAGACCAAGCTCTTCTCTTTCCTGACACCCCAATGGTGGAACCAGATTCCCCCTGATGCTAGGAAAGCAGAGTTCCTGCCCATCTTCCGAAAGCACCTGAAACACTAGCTCATCAAAGAGTATCTTATGTACATATTCCAGAACAAACACTTGCCCTCGGCCCTCCCCCTTCTAGTTACTATATTGAGGAAAATGTACTTACTATGCCTGTGATATGTGGTTGTCCCACCTAGCTATTTTAAGATGAATGCACTAACTGTAAGTCGTTCTGGATAAGAGTGTCTGCTAAATTACTAAAATGTAAATGTACTGTAATTCCGATGACAAAAAAATTGTAACTGTAATCAGTTACGTTACTAGCTAAAATATTGTAATCCGATTACAGATACATTCGAAAAACTAGATGTTGACTTCTTGGATGACTTTTCAATTCAAAAAGGATGTTTGGGAAAAAAATATATTATGATGCCGTTCTGTTTTCTTAAAGACATTCAATTCAGCATTGAAAAAAGCACTAGTTGAAGTCAGAAACAACTGTTTTGACACACCAAATGTGTTTGATGGTTCTTTTTTTAACCTTTATTTAAATAGGCATGTCAGTTAAGAACCAATTCTTATTTACAATGACAGTTTACTGGGGAACAGTGAGTTAACTGCCTTATTCAGGGGCAGAATGACAGATTATTTCCTTGTCAGCTCGGGGATTCAATGCAGCAACCTTTTGGTTACTAGTCCTACGAGAGGGGGGGAAGGAGGATAGGGAGAGCTGTCTCTTATACACATCTAGATGTGTATAAGAGACAGCACACACACACACACACACACACACACACACACACACACACACACACATGCGCTCGCAAACTTACACACACACAGTCACACGCTTGTATGCACCAGCATCCTGCCGGCATCAATTTTCTCATCATTTCCCTTTCATATAGTCAACAGACAGTAGCCTCTGTGATTTTACAGCTTAAAGGGTATTTTATAAAAATACACAGCAGGTTCCATTTGTCAGTGGAGGACTCTCTTTTTGGCCTTCATTCTCAGCTCCCAAAACACTATGAAGTGAAATGGTGGCGACAGCCACATCCTCATCTGAACAGGCCAGACATCCCCTGCTAACACAGGAACAAACTAACAAGACTAATGTACACTTCAAGGGCAAAGAAAAGGTTGAATAATTAAAATTATCTCGCTAGGACTACGTGTCAAAAGAGCCTGACGATCACATCGCATTCACTTTTCCACTTGGTGTGTCTGCTCTGTGCAGCCTGCTGAACCATTAGCTATTCTTTCACGTAAACCCTATTTCCCCCATGACCACAGGCCATCTACTCAAGGTAAGAAAAAAAGGAGAGAGATAGTGTTTGCAGTCTTTGATTTACTGATCGGGCCCACTAAGACAAAGACAGCAGAGAGTCAACCTGCACAGTTAGCGGGCTTTGTAGACGGCGGTTTACCAACGAGTTTCCCTCAGGACTTGGGGCTGCTTGTCAGGTTGACGCAATTCATCTTGCCAGTCGCACTTTTCCGACAGGATCTTCCCCCAGAGGGCCATCCTTTTAGGCAGCGAAGGTGTGAAGAAGCAGGGGCAAAATCACAGAAATCATAGCCTTCAGTGGAATACAAATTAGAGACAAATCATCTTAAATCCCAAACCCACCACTTATACAGTTGAAGTCRGAAGTTTACATACACTTAGGTTGGAGTCATTAAAACTCATTTTTCAACCACTCCCCAAATTTCTTGTTAACATACTATAGTTTTGGCAAGTCGGTTAGGACATCTACTTTGTGCATGACACAAGTAATTTTTCCAACAATTTTTTACAGACAGATTATTTCACTTATAATTCACTGTATTAAAATTCCAGTTGGTCAGAAGTTTACATATACTAAGTTGACTGTGCCTTTAAACAGCTTGGAAAATTCAAGAAAATGATGTCATGKCTTTAGAAGCTTCTGATAGGCTAAGTGACATCATTTGAGTCAAGTGGAGGTGTACCTGTGGATGTATTTCAAGGCCTACCTTCAAACTCAGTGCCTCTTTGCTTGACATCATGGGAAAATCAAAAGAAATCAGCCAAGACCTCAGAAAAGAAATTCAAATTCAAATTATAGACCTCCACAAGTCTGGTTCATCCGTGGGAGCAATTTCCAAATGCCTGAAGGTATCACATTCATCTGTACAAACAATAGTACGCAAGTATAAACATCATGGGACCACGCAGCCGTCATACCGCTCAGGAAGGAGACGCGTTCTGTCTCCTAGAGCTGAACGTACTCTGGTGCGAAAAGTGCAAATCAATCCCAGAACAATAGCAAAGAACCTTGTGAAGATGCTGGAGGAAACAGGTAGAAAAGTATCTATATCCACAGTAACGAGTCCTATATCGACATAACCTTAACGGCTGCTCAGCAAGGAAGAAGCCACTGCTCCAAAACTACCATAAAAAAGACAACTGCACATGGGGACAAAGATCATACTTTTTGGAGAAATGTCCTCTGGTCTGATGAAACAAAAATATAACTTTTTGGCCATAATGACCATTGTTATGTTTGGAGGAAAAAGGGGGATGCTTGCAAGCCGAAGAACACCATCCCAACCGTGAAGCACGGGGGTGGCAGCATCATGTTGTGGGGGTGCTTTGCTGCAGGAGGGACTGGTGCACTTCACAAAATAGATGGCTTCATGAGGAGGAAAATTCTGTGGATATATTGAAGCAACATCTCAAGACATCAGTCAGGAAGTTAAAGCTTGGTCGCAAATGGGTCTTCCAAATGGACAATGACCCCACGCATACTTCCAAAGTTGCGGCAAAATGGCTTAAGGACAACAAAGTCAAGGTATTGGCGTGGCCATCACAAAGCCCTGACCTCAATCCTTTAGAAAATTTGTGGGCAGAACTGAAAAAGCGTGTGCGAGCAAGGAGGCCTACACACCTGATTCAGTTACACCAGCTCTGTCAGGAGGAATGGGCCAGCTTGTACCTGAAACGTTTGACCCAAGTTAAACCATTTAAAGTCAATGCTACCAAATACTATTTGAGTGTATACAAGCTTCTGACCCACTGGGAATGTGATGAAAGAAATAAAAGCTGAAATAAATAATTCTCCCTGCTATTATTCTGACATGTCACTTTCTTAAAATAAAGTGGTGATCCTAACTGACCGAAGGGATTTTTTTCTAGGATTAAATGTCATAAAATGTGAAAAACTGAGTTTAAATGTATTTGGCTAAGGTGTATGTATACTTCCGACTTCAACTGCACATTGACTCCCGTTCACTCTCTCTGACGAACACATACACATACACACACTGAAAGGATCGACGCAGGAGATGAGAAGCAAGTACAGAGAGTGTAGGTTTAATAACTGACGGACATGAAAAAGAACAGGAACAGCGTCTGGACAGGACCAAAGAACAACAATGTGGACACAGGGAACACCACCGAGGAACAGACAGATATTCAGGGGATAATCAACCACGTGAAGGAGTCCAGGTGAGTCCAATGAGCACTGCTGCAAGTAATAATGGTGACAGGTGCATGTAAAGACAGGTAGCCTGGTGGACTCGAGCGCCAGGGAGGGGGAGCGGGCGCAGGCGTGACACACACGACACTCTGTATGGACACTATCTCTCCTCTCTCTGCTGCCTGTTTGTTTTCCATTTCACTCTGTATTACTTTCAAGTTAGCCTGCTCCACTTTAGTATAATCTGACATCTCCTGCTTCGCTTGCAACTCAAAGCCCTATTATATTGTTACTGTAGCCCCATGCCTTTATCAAGGCATTTTAGTAGTGCTGTGTGGAGACCGCATACAGGTATGTGCTGACACATACACATTTTGCATATAGTCAATGCTGCAGATGATGCCAGCAAAGATGTCATAATATCCACTAAATATTTCTGCAATGGTGGAGATGAAGAGTTGAACATGTTTGTGTTTTGATATTGATATAGTACAATATTTTATGTTTCGTTGGACCTATCCTGCACAATACTTGWTACTTAAAAAAATACAAATGTCCCGACTTACTATGCACCTATAAGTGAGACAGGTCACAGAAAGCAAATGGCACCTACCTCGGTGCCTGCATTAAAATGGCAGCAGGGGTCTGCACTCAGGTGATTAGGCTGGACACCCGCTTACACAAACACAATCATTCACTGCCATGACCCATAAATCAGATCCTGGGTGACGGACGATTCTGACCCAACTGATTGATATCGTGTGTAATTTTAGCATGAATGGAATCTGATTTAAGTGGCCCTGAAAGCCCCAGAAAGCGTCTGGCAATATGTTCCATGCCAAACTATAATTATTATATTGGCTTTCTACTACTGGGCAAGGTAATCCTATGAATCAGTTTTCATGCTGGGTAAAAGWACACTGGTCTAACTATAAATGTCATGATGTCACTGTGCTGTGCCAGTGCAAGGCTGGGAGAACACAAAGACATGATCAACTCTTTTGGATAGGGCAGCTTTAGCATTGGGTGTTGTCATTGTTCGACGTACAGGATAGAAACACAATGTGTGTGTGAGTGGTAGTTATATACTTGCTTAGAGCACAATGGCTTCAAAAATATTACAATGAAGCCATCACATTCATGTGATCATAGAAAGACCTTGAGATAAGAATAATGATAATGACATTCAAAATCTATTCCAATGTTAGTTTTCTGTTCATTGGATTACCAACTCAGGGTATTGTATTGAAATTCAAGCATATTACAATACTCTGAGTTGGTAATCCAATGAACAGGAAACTAACATTGGAATAGATTTTGAATGTCATTTTCATTATTTTTGAATGTATTTCATTCTGTTGTTATTTCGTCACTTTGTTGTTATTTCGCTCTCAGTATTTGCCATGGATTCAAAAGAGAGTTTTCCAGGAAGCTTCACATCATATTTTCTTTGCTTTGAATTGTTGTAGGGTTATTGAATTGCTTTCAACTAGCATATTATAATAAGGCTTGAGAGAATAATGGGAGAGGTTGAATGTGTGAGTCCTCAAAACATATACAGTGAACATGTTGCATGTAGGACTGTTGTATGCATGTTTACAAATGCAGGGGGCACAGCAGCAGAAAGTAAAAGACAGACATGGATATAATGAACACATGAAATCCCTACAGAATAAGAGGAGCCACTACTGAGATAATGAAGGCCTGAATAGATGGAAAGAGAGGGAGAAAGAGGGGGAAGGAAATGGTGCAGAAAAACAAACACGTTGTACACACATGCGCATGAGAACAGAAAGACACACGTCCACAAACATCCCACTGTTTGAGACCATGTGTTTATCAGAATGTTAATGTTCGCATAATAACAGGCTCCACAATGCTGCGGAGAATGTCAAGCCTGTCTGCCCATCAATCAAACCTCGAAATAGAATGGAAAATAATTATGCGTTGCTGTCTCACAAAATGACAACCAGAGCAGCCAGAGCTACAGCCTTTAAGCTGACAAATATCAGGCCGGCACAGGTGTAGAATTATTATATCAGGGAGAGGAGAGAGAGGAGGGAGAGGAGAGAGAGGAGAGCGAGGAGAGAGGACAGTGGAAAATATAGGGTGGCCATCTTAGTCCACTGGCACCTGATCTTATCACACTAAAAGAGAGAGAGCACTGCACTGGAGGGGGAGGGAGGGAGRGGAGTAAGGAAGAAAGGAAGAAAGAAAGAAAGGAAGGAAGGAAGAAAGRAGTAAAGTAATACACTGGACACAGTACAGTAGAGGAAATAGTGGCAGAATGGAGAGAATGGAATCGTCCTGTTGTTTACGAGGCATCTGTGGTACAGGGTATAGAAGAGAGCAGACAGAGCAGAGCACCACTGTGACTTTCACTTGTTGGCACATATTGATTATAATGGGTCCCTCTGGGTGTCAGGAAAAACAAGTAACAAAGAGAATCATGGAAAAAATCCCTATTATAACCACCAGGTCAGCACAACCCCTCAGCTGAGAGAGAGAAAGAAGACATTTATTTAAATGTTTGGGTTGCTGATCTTCGTGTGTGTGTGTGTGTGCTGTGTGTGTGTGTGTGTGGTGGTGTGTGTGTGTGTGTGTGTGTGTGTGTGTGTGTGTTGTGTGTGTTGTGTGTGTGTGTGTGTGTGTGTGTGTGTGTGTGTGTGTGATATACAGTAAAACGGCATGGAGAAAAGCTTCCCGGAGGCCGAGGTACACAGAACACTCATGCTTACCATTTGCCTCCTACTGTTGTCTGGCACCCATCTCCCTCTCCATTTGGCTTTGGCATGCAGGCTCCGAATCGAACGCTCCCATTTCAATTCTGCTGATCAAGTATTCTCCACACATAATATGGAAGTAAGGAAGTGTGTGAACATTTTCAGAGTTCTACCTGTGGCTTTCCCATAACCATATCATTACATGTTTAAGTAACTTACATTTTTGAGAGATTGAACACACTCAATGTCCCTTAGGAACCATAACTTTGTGTTCTCCCCCCCACGCCCCTTCTTTGTTTAATCAGCACTTATCTGCTTCGTCTTATTGAAGGATGAAGCTGCTTATCGTCGTCTCCAGGACTGATTTTCTTCAGATTATTTCCTAGACTGCTACTTAAAGGTGTCGGACCAGGCAGGGGAGGATGGGGATGCAGGTTAGGCCTCTGTAGAGTGTCCTTGACTCAGTAGTACGCCCCCCATCACTTGTACCTCCTGCTGAATTCTCACATGGCGTCTGCCGGATAGCAGGATTAGGGGGCCTTGGGACACCTGCTTACAAAGTACACACACACACACACACACACACACACACACACACACACACACACACACACACACACACACACACACACACACACACACACACAACACTGTACAGACCACCATGGCAGCCCTGAATTGAATTCCAAGGGACCCACTCTTTAGAGGTGTCTCTTTTCTACAGAGCGATGAAGTCTGCTCAGTACTTCATTTTTTCACAGAGGATCTTTGAAGTTTTAGTTTCCACCTTCTTCGGTATAATTTGAGTTGACTCCACATACAGTAAAATACAAAGTATATAGGGATTTGTGTAGCTGTGTAAGGCATTGAATAAGGCAAATTCTTTTGGTGTAAAAAAAAACAATTGTCCAAAGAGTATTCTTGAGCAATTCACATTCCCAGTGAGGACGATGAAAGACTAAACAAGATGAATCTAAATATATTTTGTCCTCAAGTGTATTGTTGACAAAACCACTGTCAAACCCATCACCAACTCCCTAGCCGCATGTCACAATCCTTCACGGCATCTCAGCATGCGGCGTGTTTATTTTTCCTCACTTATGTTGCATTGCAGTCTCCTGTAGATCTGCCTTAAGTAAATTATGATGGACAGTAGGAATACACATGTCAGGGATCACAACTATAATTGCAATCAGAAACAAGTTGAGGAGATATTGCTTGGGTGACTCTGACTGCTATCTTCACCTGCGATGACAACCGAGGACTAATACTGTCTGTCAGTGGGCTCCGGAGGGTTGTGGAGCCTGCAGCCCGAGCTCTGGGATGCAAGGACACAGGGAGATAGCCTGAGCTCTGGGCTGCAAGGACACAGGGAGATAGCCTGAGCTCTGGCCTGCAAGGACACATGGAGGCAGCCCGAGCTCTGGTCTGCAAGGACACATGGAGGCAGCCCGAGCTCTGGTCTGCAAGGACACATGGAGGCAGCCCGAGCTCTGGTCTGCAAGGACACAGGGAGACAGCCTGAGCTCTGGGTTGCAAGGACACGTGGAGGAAACCAGAGCTCTGGGCAGCAAGGACACAGAGAGGTGAAGGAAGGCTTGCCTGTGTAAATCTTTAAACACAGAGAATGAATGCCTGACCTGGTGAAAGGAGGAAGGAGCGTGTGAGTGAGTGAACAGTGCAGAATGGGGTTAACCAAGCAGAAGTGTCTTACAATAATCGATTCCTAATTTCATGCTGAGTGCCTCAGATGAACCTGGACAGCAGCAAGAGGAGAGGGTGAACTTTTGCTGGTAAAACGCTGGGAGGCGGAGGGAAGAGAGGAATAGAGAAGAGAGAAGGAGAAAAATGGTGCATTGGACAATTACAAGGAAGTGGAGTTACTGAAGCATTAAAACTCCCTATTTTAAATATTTTAAATAATAATACAATTACAAAAAAACAGCATCCCAGCAGTAATTATCTGGTGTGTTTCTTCCAGTTTCTATTAATAGCCCTTGGATGACGCATTCAAACAACAGCAAATATCGTTCCATTCCATCTTGTGAGGCGATGCATTTATAATATAGGTACTTTGAAATAAAATGCTCCCTGGATTATCGTACTAGGACTAAGGCCACAAAAGTTCTGATATTGTCGAAGTGGGAAAGGAACACAGCCACTTGTCATACACTCTGTGCCTTTACTATCCACATTGTGCTCTAAAAAGTGTCGGGAAATACAATCAAAGCAAGTAGCCATGAAGTACATGTTCTGTACTACAATATGTGTTGACAAAAGGCAAACATGTTGTGCAAAATGTGTTATTGCTATAGTGGGTAAATCTAGCTGTGCAGACTAATATGTTTATTTCCTCAAGTGGCAACTCAGAGGGAGATGTATGGGGTTTTACAGTGTATAATAGGCAATAAACGTGTTAAAGCAATATGCCTCAGTAAATAGTTGATTGAATCAAAACCTGGACGTTTTTTTTCTTTTAATTGTGACTATCAACATTCAAGAGAGCAGAGCAGAGAGTGTGTGTGTGTGTGTGTGTGTGTGTGTGTGTGTGTGTGTGTGTGTGTGTGTGTGTGTGTTGGTGTGGTGCTTGTGTGAAGAGAAGAGAGATGCTATTAAATATTGTTTTCTGACTGGAGAGTATCACCTAATCACCGGACTCTATCTAGTGAAAACAACATCTTTCTTTATTGAGAGCAGCAGTTTAGTAGGAGAGTCTCCCATACAGAGCTTACAGGGATGTCTTTGTTATTTACCAAGTCATTTCTCTTATCACTTAGGCTTTGGAAATAGTTTTTGGGTGGTAGTGCAATCTACTGTGCTATTCATTCAAGTCWTAGATCAGTGGAATAATGAGAAAGGCATATACATTGCCAATCTATCATTCATGGCAAAGTGGCCAGACTGCTCAATTGGAAGCAATGCTAGGGCACCACAATAAATTATCATCATACATCTAATTTATGACAGATGTGTTTTTCATGGTGTGATTTAAAAACCCCAACAAGTAAACAAACAAAGATCTAGTTTTATTGAAGATTAACCGTGGAAGCAGCATGGCGGTGCCAGGCCATGGTGATAGATGAAGTCGTGACCTTGTTTAATTGAATCATAACTAATTGTAGTGAACAATCAGTGGGCCCGCTCACCTTCTAATGAAGTGCATTCACACAGGCTAGGAGGCCCATCTCCCCACTKTGACACACACTGACTCTAATGGGGGTTCAGTCTTCCTTCCAGAGAAACCAGATGAATCGCGCAGCACCGACAGGGGAATTAATAACACATATATCAACCATGAGGAAGGGAAGAGGAAGTGGATATGGGGATACAGCGAGGGAAGGCTACAGTACCAGTGTAAAGRAATGGAAAAGCTCAGAGTGGAGTGTTCTGCACTATCGGTAGGTCCCAAATAAACTGCACTCAGACCACAGTTGAGGAAATTGTTYTGTTCTGTATTTTTCCCACTGTGATTGGTACAGGGAGAGCTGGGAATTCCTTTGCAGAGRGAGATTGCTAGCAGCCTTTCATACAGACATATCTTTAAGTAATATGGGGCAGCAGGTAGCCTAGTGGTTAGAGCGTTGGACTACTAACCGAAAGGTTGCAAGATTGAATCCCCGAGCAGAAAAGKTAAAAATCTGTCGTTCTGCCCCTGAACAAGGCAGTTAACCCACTGTTCCTAAGCCGTCATTGTTCCTAGGCTGTCATTTGTTCTTAACTGACTCGCCTAGTTAAATAAAGGTTATTAAAAAGTGGTAGAGGAGTGGTGATAGCAAGAGAAGAAGACTGCTACTCTTGGGAGTAAATCAGGTCTTTTGTACCTTTGTATATCATCTACACTAAAATGSATAGAAACAGAGTGAGAGAGGATAGATAGTTGTTGTTGCTGCTTTCAAACTGCCATTACTGAAGAGAGCTGTGTGAGTGCAGTGGTGGTTTTGTTCTGTAACATCCCTATCTACACCCCTCCAAAAACTACCTCCACACACACTGTCAAATCTCTCAAAATGCCTCATTTTCACATAGTACAAAGATAAGTATGCTATCTCACACCAGTATCTGTTAAGTACCATTAGTTTCCCAGTGAACCTATTTCCCTGTGTGGATCCATGCACTGTGCTTGGTAATGATAAAATCTCTTAAATGGATGGCTCTTCTGCCCGCTGCAGATAGATAGAGACAGAGAGTAGCGGTCCCCGCTGTTCCGCTACTTCAAGTGTTCACCTCGTCTTAGTTAATATGCAGTACAGTTTGGAACACAACACTAAACGTGAGAGACAATTTATTACATGAGGCTTTCAGGACTCAGTAGCTTTATCCTTAATGTAGATACATGAATAGTACCCGTGTGTGCATCTTCAGAATAGAATAAYGGGGGAGGTAAAGACGATGAGAGAACAAAGCGCTCCACGTTTAAGCTACAGAGATATTGTGATCATATATTTGCCATGTTGAAATGTGTGCTTCTCATTCATTGAACATGAACAATTACAAGTGAAATTATATCTTCCTCTGGTGACAAGGCATATGATGGTAGTTTTACTTTCCATATTCAAGCATGGATGGAGTCTCTGTGGYAGGATATTTATTGTAATGGTGTTGGAGAATGTGAATTGAGAATTTGAATTGAGGACTGAGTTTAGAAATGTAAGCTGTCTTTTAAAATGTACATTAATCCCCCCCAATCGGGTTTGGAGAGATCTTCCTCACATTGATGTGTGGACTGACTTAGAGATTACCGCTGTCAGCTCTTTTAAAGTGCGTTCCAGATAACATCCCTTGAGCACTCTCAAATAGGGAGATACGTCTGTTCAACTACCCCATCCATGCTATCCTAAATGCATAGAGGCACAATCTTGCATTGAGATATGATCTCAGCATCTGCAGATCCAGCCAAGCACAGCACATCTTGCTCATGCATAGTGTACACCACATTGAATCCCTCCATCAACAAGCCTGTCTGGGGTATTGCCATATAAACTAAACACTCCCATATGTACTAAATAATTAGTGTCTTTCTAAGTTAAATCCAACTTCTTTCCCCAGCATTTGTTATGATAAACAAATAGTTCAGCACAGACTTGTACCAGCCATAGTCAGTGCAGCTGGGCTTATGATTTGAGCTCCCTAGCTGCTTATGATAACAAGCCTCCAAAATTGTTAGACTATCTGGCCCTAACTATATTAGTAAAACCTGTGCAAAAGGAGACTACATCTAATGATTTACTTGACCTAAAACAATTAAGTGGGCAAGTTTAATCTTTATCCATCACAGAGTGCATGCTTTAGCAGCAGGGAGAGGGAGGACATCGAAACATCTAGACACATCTGTTTTGCAGAGGGAACTGACCAACAGAAGAGCTCTTTACTGCCTAGGTCCCTCTATAGAGCACCTTTCACATTTTGAGAGCTGTGCGACTGAATGGTGGCTAAATTGCAGGTAAACATTTTTCAATTTTACTGGTCTCTCAACCATAAAGGCTATGCAGTGGGGTCGTTYGTGATATTTTAAAATCCCAATTGGATGTTATTTGGCTTTTATGAACAGCTTAACTAAGTCAGTTCAAGACTGAATTCCCATTCAGGGTCATTTACTCTACCCAAACAGTACTGTAAGACCTAAGCCAGTGGATATCCATGAAGACGCAGACCAATCACTGTTAAAAAGCCCAGAATTGCCTGATTTCACAAATACATGGAGCAGTCAGATGAGGTGCCGCATGGGTTGTGAGTGCACCAAAACAAGTTGGGTATAATGCAAATACACCCATAACTGTTCAGCAACTGTGTGTACAGTACAGTTTCCTCTGCCCTGTTTTGGCTCTGCAGGGGGTGGGCATGGATTTGGAACCGTCCTCTCTCTCTCCTCACCAAGATTCTTTCAGGCTGCCAAACCCGAACAAGAAACAGCCTGGCCTCCACTCGGTATTAGGCACTCGATTAATAATCATAAATGTGCAATGCGAAAGGATTAGGTGGAATGTCAAAGGATAATGAATCTCTTCAGCAGTGATTCAGCTAGGAGTCTTGAAGCTTTCTTCCTGTCTCTTTCCAAGACAAACATACTTAGGATGAGAAGGAAGAGAAGGGACATAAATAAACACATTTGCCTGTATTATTCTGGCGTCTAATCCCTCTTAAGTTCAATGCTCTTGGGCTACTTTGGTTTGAAATCCCTCTTAAAGACCAGGACTCTGCCCAGTCTATTACCATTCGGTACCACAGAAGACCAGAGAGATGTAAGCTCCCCTTGTTGAGTGGATCTACTCTCTTGTCTTATAAGGACAGGAACTTCTAGATCTGAAACAGGTTTAAAACTTTTCTTTCTGACAGTTTTGTGCCTTCAAGTTTTCAATGTTCAKAAAGCCTAAAATAGTGATTACAGTAATAGAAGATTGTTTTAATAAACCCCAAGCATCATAACACAAGATATGCATCCCAAAGGAAAGAGGCTAAATCAGTGGATCATGGCAGAACACTACAAAATTTTGTTAAGTTATTTTAATTTTGAAAGTGTCAGCTGAGAGTGCTTTTGATTGATAGGTTGGTGAATACATAATGTCCTGGTGGAGACCCATTAAACTGTTACGTGTAAACTTCAGGAAATGGGAACATCAATAATGTATTACCCATAAACCCACGCTGTAATTAAATAAACTGTTTTTAAGGAGAAACTGGGAAACTTGTCTCTGTCGTGTCGAGGATTTAAGACCGATAAATGCTGTTTAGTTTCTACATAGTCGACAGTGTGGTTTAGAGAGTTGGTTAAGTGACACCCATGAAGAGACATAGGGAACCAGATGGGATACAATGAGGAAAAAAAGAAAAAGACTCTGACAACAAACCGTCGGAGTGTATGCGACGACGTGGGCTAACAAATAGAGTAAACAAACAAGATGTCGATAAAAAGGCCTCCTGTTGTGAGAGTGGCAGCTTGGGCCAAGTGGAGGGGGCCCCTCCACCCTCCTCTTCCAGTCCCCTGGGGTAAGGAAGGAGCAGTGGAGAGAATCCTCCCTTCAACATGGGTCCTGGATAGGCGGACAGGCTGTCAGACAGCATTAGGCTCTCGGGAGGAAGGGAAAATAAAACAGACCAAGTTAGCTAGCCGACTGTGTGTTTAGCCAGCACAAAGATGGCACTTAAGATATATATCAGGGGGAAAACAACAACAATAAATTAATCTTATATCAAGTTTTTAAACGTCATACTGTACTGATYAGAATGACAATTTTTTTAAGTGGTCCAACAAGACAGCACAAAGAGGAATCATTTCTTCGCGAAGACGCCAGGGCGAGGGGAAGATACAATTGTGTTTGGTTGTCTCTCAGACCATTATCTAAACCTTTCCTGGGGGTTGAGTCAAGGGGAAGTTGCTTCTTCKTCCCGTATTTTCTCTGCTTTCAGAGTAGGATGTTTGCTTTCCAATCTTGGCAAAATAAAATAGAATTGGCTTAGTGTTGGATTGGATAGGATAAAGGATCTTGATAAAAGAAATGCAGCTTTAGGTAGGACCCATTGTCGGTGGATGGTGCACCAGGGCAGAAATTACAACACTGCCTCTTACTGGCAACGTCCTTATTAGTTTTGAAGATAGCATGTTTGTATAGTGCCGTTGATACAGAGATTAGAAAATCTGATCCTTACTAGCAACATACAAGCCTTATTGGACCAATACAAAAAA
Source organism: Salvelinus sp. IW2-2015 (assembly GCF_002910315.2). Classification (NCBI taxonomy): domain Eukaryota; kingdom Metazoa; phylum Chordata; class Actinopteri; order Salmoniformes; family Salmonidae; genus Salvelinus; species Salvelinus sp. IW2-2015. The sequence goes on from NC_036862.1 coordinate 28,090,890, forward strand.
CGAATACCTTGATTCCAATCAATGTAATCTCATTGGAGATATACTCAAGCAATTACAACATAATATGCAATATTGTAGTCTATTAAACCCTCAAGGATATTGTGCGCTAATGGAATTCAAACTGTTTTTCTTTTTTTATCATCTCTCCTTTTATTGTATTATTCCTCCCACGTCAGAGAACCAAACAMCTCTCACCTGACAATCAGTGAGGTCTTTCATTTCAGAATGTTGAAGCATCCCTATGTTACTGATGCTGTTGAATATATATGATAGTGGGGAAGAGTCAGAGCATGGGGATATAGTGTGGTGGGTTGGGTTGTGAGGTGAAGGTCATTGGTGGCTAGGAGAAGTGGTTGAGAACAAAAGGATTGGTGGTCGTCTAGGTTGAGGTTCTAATGATCATGGATCAGTGATATTGCTGGGATCAGGGATGTGTCTGGAAGGTGTTGGAGTGGGGATCAGACTTGGTGTGTGTCTCTCAGGGTGGGAGGGGAGGATGGCGGGTTTTACTGTCCAGTAATGTGGGGTGCTATGTGGATTAAGATGCCCCTAAACTGAGTGCTGCAGATTGTCAGGATTTAAGGATTTGGTAGAAGGGATTGCCGGTGGTGCGTGTGGATCTGGGTAGAGATTGAAAGCAGATGGCTGTGATTTGGGTGTGATTATCCCTCCAGCATTTCCACTGATCTCCATCATCCTGTTTCATTTCCCAGGAAACCTGGTTCATCTCGGACACTGAATCAAACAACCAACAATCCCTCCCTGGCAATGGAGTCCTCTAATGGGAAGGATTTAAGGTATCTAGCTATCCTCCTCCTCTTGTCTGATTTTTCTATCTTTCTCTCCTTCGTTCTCTCTTCTCTAACATCATCCTCTACAATACTCTATTGCAAGCTATTAAATTGCCTCCATTTCTCTTTCCCCATCTTCCTCTCCAGTAATTATTTTCTCAATCACTCGAAACAGAAAGATCAAGTGTCCTTATGTACAGTAACTAGTGTATGGGTCTTTGTTTCCCCTCCTCTCATTACCACCTGTAATTTGTATGTTAAAAATAAGATGGCAAACAAGGTGATGGGTCTGACTTTTTACGTGCAGTTTTAAGCCAATTAGAGCATTAGGCAATGGGTACCATGCATGTGATATGGATACTAATCAAATCATTAGAGCACAGTCATTTAGAAACTTTGTTATAACGAATGTACTTTGAAATGTGTCCCATTAAAATGAGAGTAAGAGAGAGAGAGAGTGAGAGAGAGAGAGTGCAGTTGAGTGCTATTGTACAACATTGTTTACCTCAAAAATGTATGTACGACTTCTCAATTTTTTGCACAGTGAGGTCCATTAGCAGCCAGGTGATCACCTGCGATATTTCGCCCCACACCCCAGTCATCCTAAGGTCAACCAATCTCTACACACTGCATCGTTAAAACAAGGTTAATCCTCTTTCTGTCTGCACCTTAAATAGGATACACTAATCTGAGTGCGACATTTAAAAGCTCAGAGAGGTTAACTCGAAAGCTTTAGAACAGACACTTACAAATGGCCACTTTTGAATCACAAACACACACAAATGTGTTGACACACACACACTCACTCACACTCACTCACTCACTCACTCACTCACTCACTCACTCACTCACTCACTCACTCACTCACTCACTCACTCACTCACTCACTCACTCACACACACTCGCACACACTCACACACACACACGCACACTCACACACTCACAAACATTCACACTCACACACACACACACTCCCATGTGGAGACCCTAACAGGTTTGTGAGCCATGATACATTTGTGCAGTTACAATACAATGGGCATTTACAGTAACGGACATGGTTTTGTCAACTTGGTTCTTACAGTTAATGAGATTTCCTTGCCAGTTCAGTGCTCACTTTCCTTTGAGAAAAGCCATTGGTCAGTCCATTCTATTCAAATTCTGAGAGCACTGTTTTCTACAACAAATTCCTGTTTGTGCATTTTAGTCCACAGACATTTTTCCTGAGAATATTATTGCAGTTCATCTAGTTCATGCAGATTTTTGTTATTATAGGACTCTTGAATTGCAAGTATAACTTCTGATAATCATTGTTGTGTTTCATGTAGGTAAAGATCTAATAAATATTTTGATGTTACCAATACAATTTTGTATGTCTTTAGGGTTATTTCACACATTTTGACCTGTCAATCACGTCAAGCAGTCAGGACAGCTATCATATGCCTGATGACAAAATAAGCACAGGCATGCCTTCTCCCTCCCAGCAATTGTTCACTCCATTTGAGTTCATGTTTTATTTATTTTAATAAAACACAATCCCAATAGAAACTAAGGTAATGCCAAGTTCAATCAGGTAAGCAATATTCAATCAAAAATACAGTAAGAATAAGAAAATCCCATTATCAACACCTATTTTCCCTACATTTCTAAATGCACACAGTCTATTTTGGCACAKTGACATGTACAGACAGTGTATGATTGATCTGTGTCCAATCTTCCTGACAGGACTCTCCTCTGTAAGGAAACAAGCCTGAGGATTTACACTGGTACATGGTGTGGAGATCCCCTCTTCCCCTCTGTCTCTGAGCCAACCCCAGTCTGGCTAGTGGGCCCTGTCAGGGGGTGGAGGGGGTTGATGTACAGGGCCCAGGGCAGGTGGCCGGCACAGGAGCTCTAAATTTGGAGGTGGTGGCACCTTGGTAATGGGACGAGATAGGGGCAATATTGGAAGCCCATGATTGGACGACCATGCAAGCTGTCTCTTTGTGACACCGTGATGGAACACTGGAGATGAACTCTGCAGTATGCTCCCCACATGCCCCAGTCAGTCACCATTGTGCAATGATTGTTTAGCTGTAGGTGACTCATACACATATGGAGCTCTTACGTCATTTTGTTTTCTCCTTCATCTCCTGTTCAGTCTCTAATCTCTTTTTACATGCATCTGGACCTTATGGAAAACACATAGAACAAACATATGCTTTTTGAAGCATTTTGTGAAGATTGCAATCGACTTTGAAGGACCTTTGCTTGCAGAATGGCAATAGAAGGTCATTAAGTAACAAAACTGAGTGTTGCTTCTAATCTGTATTGTATTGATTGAAATAATTGCTTTTTTAATTGAAAATTCTGTAAAAAAATTGGAATCTTACTGTCATTTGGACAACTTCGTCAATGCCAGTTATGTCTGTTCAGTAAATAACATGATTCAATCTCACTAAAACTTTGAAGGACCAGACTTATTGGTCATGAAAAAACTAACTGGAGAGTTTTGCTCCTATTTTATGTATCGATTGAACTCGTTGTGCTTCAGAAAATGTCTCTTGTGAACAAGCACTACAAGAGCAAGGTTTTCCCATTGGTGCGCATGAGTAATGACACACTCTGAGGACTCTTGTTGTCTTCATGTTGGGAGTACACTGGAGTACATGTCAACAGAGAAAGTGCAGCCTGAAAGGGTCATACTAAAGTGTATGTATAAGGACTGAGGAGAAAGGGTAACACATTCCTATTTGCTTAATATCTAAAAAGCCAAGTGGTACAAGTAGAACTTAAGTGGCCATATTAATGTTGATGAGTCACCCACAGCACATGTTAAATATTCCTCCACGGGAGTGCTGAGTGTTACTGTAAGTGCTATAACGACATGAGATGATGGGCAGCAGGTAGCCTAGCGGATAGAATGTTGGGCCAGTAACTGAAAGGTCACTAGCTCAAATCACTGATCCAACATGTGGAAAATTCTGTYGCTGTGTCCTTGAGCAAGAATCCTAAACCTTTTCCAGGGTTGCCTGTCACGTTTACTCCCGCTCCTCCTCTCTGGCGTTCGATGTCGTCGGTTTACTAACCACCGGTCCTGGGAACCATCATTCCGCGCACCTGGCATTCATCATTACACGCACCTGCGCTTCATCATTAGGCACACCTGGACTCCATTACCTCACTCACTCCACTACMTTCCCTTTATCTGGCACTCCCTTAGGTTCTTTCCCCAGGCAGTATTGTTTCTGTTGATCATGTCTAGACGCTGCGCCTACCTTGTATCGTTCCATGTTTCTTGTTATATTAAACTTACCACCTCCTTCTCGACTCCCAGCATCTACGTTACATCGCATATGATAATGGAAGACCCTGTGCGTGACCGAACTCTCCAAGGATGTCTCAGGGAGAGTTRGGATATGAAATAAATTATTATAATATTCCAATTCACACATGCGTATTTATACACACTTGTATATGTGTGAAATAGGACAAGTATAAGCACCCACCAAATTATTATTAGGATGATGATGTGGCACAGGGACTCAGTAGTACTGAGCTTTGGGCTGTTTTGTTTGTTATAGTTCTAGCTTTTGGAAGGGGACCATGAATATATTTCCTGTATAGGATATAGTATTATGCAAAAGAGTGCTTTCCTTGTAAAGAATATATTTCAAGACACGCTGTTGAGAAACATTTTGGCTCCTGCATTGGGAGCTAATTGAGTACTCTGACAACGCTGTGCTCGGCTGATTCACATACACACACATGGGTGGAAAATTCAATTTCCCAGCAGGTTCAGAGCACTTTACGTGCGGAAAGGAAAAAAACAACATTGGATTAAAGAGTGTCTGAGCARGCTGTATGGCAGTGTCTAGCCCAGCGTTCCGATTCCTTTCAGTTCCTTGTTGGATTTTATTGACCAAATGACACAGCCTGAATATAAAGAACAATATCATAGCTTCTCTTTCCCTTAGCTCCCTCATTATACAATTCTGCGTGTTTACATAGATTTTCTGTTCACCATTGTTTTGTACAGTATGTACACATACTTCCTATTCTACACTGTATGGCCTGGATGAGGACAGAGAGGGACMGAAGTTCCACTGCTGTGGGGCCTGTCAGAGTGATTAGTGAAACTTTCCCTTTTACGTAATAACAGTGTCAACGATGCTGGAGAGGGATAGTGACACTGCAGAAACTCCAGAGACACTAGCTCCTGTCACTCTTCCTCTGACCCTCTCTGTTGTCTGTTTGTGTGACGCTGCATGGGCACTGTGAGTCACAGAGGGACCCATCTGGCGCTACTGGCCCTGGACCCTGACCCAGCCGCAGTACAGGGTCTATGCCAGTCACAGAGGATTGCTCCGTGTGCCCGTCTCACAGACACAACTTAGAGGAAGCAGGGCAGAGGAGAGGGAGTCAGTGACATTCAGTGCAAGCCCCTTAGATGAATGAGAATGGAGATGGCAGAATGAACTGGCCTCAGCTTTGTCACACGACTTGCCAAACATACACCATCTGACACTGTGTCTCTTCATCAGAAAAAGTAAAAGATCTTGGATGATAGTTATTCCTCTATTTCCTTAACTCTAACCACATACACCATCATTCTATGCAGAATATATTCCTTTGTGGTGCAATTAAATTCTATAGCTGTGGGTCCATTTTGATTCCTGTACCTGAGTCACGACAGACAGAAACAAATAAATTGGTCCCCTTGATTATTTCTCTTTAGAACGCTTGTTCTGGAATACCATCAGAATACGTTATTGATTTTTGTTTTCTGTCAACTGCACATCGCTTTGTGTTTGTTGTTGACTGCTCTCGCTGCAGTGAGTGTTCTCTGAACATGTTGATGAACCCCACAGAAAATAAGATGTTTGAGAGGAAAAACAAAGAGTACTTTGAAGGTGAGGTTATGCCACTATTGGGACAGCCAGTAGACGTCTCATTGTGATCAAATAGTGACATGCCCTTGATCAAAGAGACACTCTTCCCCACTTCTTGTCCTGGTTTAATGGGGGGATACTTTCCTCTCTGTGAAGGCGAAGTACTGCTGTGCACTTGTCTATTCATTGCTGTTTCAATTCCCTTTGAAAGAGATGTTGTTGAAACAACTCCTTGTCTGACAAATTAAAACCAATGTACAGACCAAAGAGGCGTTGGAACTTGAATAGGGGAGATGTTCCCCCCCAAAAAAGAAACATTTTGTATCAAAGGTACCCTTGAAGCTTACTTAAACCTTTTGTTTCACTACAGTAATTGTTTGGAAGGGAAACAATTTATATTCAAAGGTAATGGCAACAGTCAGGGGCAGATTGGGCATCTGGCATTTTGGGCAAATGACAAATGGGCTGGTTTATTTTTAGCCTGGTGGGCCTGTCTAAATTGTTTTTACGCGAAATGATCATTACCTGACTAAAACTGGGGGTCACAAGGAAATAAAATGGGCCAATGTGGCGAATTCAAGGAAAAAAATAGTCCCCTGTGTTAGAAATGTCAGGTTTGATTTTTGGTCCCAGTCAGCCCCGAGCTACATTAGTATACTGACATTTTGTATTGTGAATATTGTAAGCATCAGCTGAGCTGTGAAAAGCAGCTCCTGTGCTCTGCTCTGCTCTGTGTGAGGCCAGGTTCAGTAGGCGAGTGAATTAGCTGCTAGGCATTGTGCTACGAAAGCGAACTCAATCCCCAGCTAAATTACTCTTAATTCAATGTGCCCTTTTCACTTGCAGAGTACCGAGACGTTTACCATTTAGCGCTGGCAGTGCTATAGATAGAAATGTGGTGTATGGGGGTTGCGACAGGGTCCAGTGTTTCCCATGTACTGTAGTGTGGGGGAGGTAGGCTAGTCTTGGGAGGGAGGCAGAGGCAAGAGGCCCTATCACATCTTCACGTCTTTCTGTCCCACATTCACTAGCTCATCCTGGCTTCGCTGCTGGGAGGCTTGTCTGTGGCGTTAATGATGCACCCCTTGTGTAATCCTCCGCTGACCAGCATGCTGTGTTCCAACATTGTGCGAGCAAGATAGGGAAGGGAAGATGGAGAGAAAGAGAAAAAGAAAGATAGAGAGATAGAAAGAGGAAGACCAGGGCACTGATAGCAGGCGAGGTCCCCAGAACAAAGACAGAGAGGTGGAGAGGGAAAGAGAGAGGTGGARCGGGAGCGTGTTCATATGGAGGGTGAGAGTGCCACGTGGCAGTGGAGTCTGGTGTTCCATCAGATATCTTCACTCCTATACCACACCCCATAACGTGATCGACAGCCTCAGCCTAGAGACGGACTGGGTGGATAGCTGTGACACTATATGCCTCTCTCATACTTAGAATCATTTAAAAGTTAATCTTATACTTGTACTTCCTACGTGAAACACTCTTGTGGTTCACATCCGKTTTTTTATCGTGTCTCTTAGCTGTGAGTTGAAGCTAAAATAGATAAGTCCCTATCTCACCAGCAGGCTTTCATATTCCTCCCCCTACTACAAGACACAGGCCAGCATCACTCATCTCTCCACAACACTAGCTGTCACACAGGCCGTATGTCGGAGTTGTCCTGTCATGTTGCGTTCGCTGAACTTTAAGATGTCTTGACCTGCTTTACATTGCCTGAGGAGGGAGAATGAGAGCACACTGGTGTGCCAGGGCCTCTGGGAACAGGTATAAGTGCATATCTGATGTACCATCATGTTAATACTTTTATGTTTGTATTTATTTATTTTATTTTTTTCCTTCATGACATACTACCCCAGCATGCTCTGATTCAATTTCCCAGCTCTCACTCAGCCCGTATGACTTAATCAGTCTGACAGACTCTGTGTGCCTAGGGAAAGTCTCTCTCTGCAGTCCCCTTTCTCCTCGACATTACGCTCCCCATGACAAACACACTCTGGCACCTTTCGCAGTACAGTGCTTCCACACAGCCTCTGCGGTTCCATCACACACACATACACATGCACACACACACATAAACACACACACATACACATGCACACACGTAACCAAACATCCTTCTCCCTCTGTTCCTGCCCTGCTTTCACTTAACGTGCTTATGAAAACAGCTTGCATGCACAAACTGTACAGTAGCAGTCTTTTGTGGAATGCAGCTATTCAACCATTTGTTATTGGGTGACACTCAAATTAACTTTCACTGCTGTTTCTCATTGAGCCTGACCTCTGTTACATCAGTCCTTTCAGACTCATAATAAAAGCGATCAGCGTAGGTTAACCTTGGACCAGAGCCGCAGTCTGGTTAAGAAAGGGAACTGGGCAGAACTTCAGGGAACTGTTGCGAGCCTCCCCACAGGGTCAGTTCCTCAGCAATTTAATTCAGTAACACAACATTGCCCCGGTGGTGTTTTCAGCCCTTGCAACACTTACTGAGAAACTGCACAACACTGAAACTTTCCCTGGCCCTTTAGGAACAAACGGTTTCTGCTTCTTCATCATTTGTCTTCTTACTTTTTTGTCTTCCACTTGCCTGACCTGATACAACGTCACAATTCCTGCCGTTAAAAGGCTGGCAATCCTCTCTAACAGCATGGGCGCACTTTGAAAAGCAGACAACAAGGTCTCAAACTTTAAATATGACGGCTGAGGCCAATAGAGGTTATTTGAAATTCAGTCTTCTGTTAATCGGTTTCACCTGATTGTTCTCTTGTTACACCAGCTCAGCCGTTTGACCTCTGTCTCCACTCTGAGTTAGTCTGAAATCTCTGATACATCTTCATTCGGCTTCGCCCCAAGCCCTTTTCCTATAAAATTAAGTGAAACAACACTCCCAACTGTCAGTTCATATTCTTGAAGACGGAGCCATCTGAGCTTTTCTTGAATCCTCTACATCTCATGCTGTCTTAAGAAGAAATACTCTTCTCTTCCCCTTCACCGTCCTTCACCCCACTCTGTCTTTCTCACACACACGTCTCTCTCTCTCATATGAGTCACACACCTCTCTCTCTCTCTCTGAGAAGTCGAGGAGAATGGTGGGGTGTCTTATTTTGGGTCCCCCTTGACCTACCTGTCTGGCAGGGGTCTATAGGTGGGTAGATATCATGCTGATTGCACCTGACAAACTCTTCCCCAGACGTAACATTTCTCCTTGCCTCTCGCTCCTTCCGCTCCTTCCGCATGTCTAAGCATTCTAGTGACATATGCTCGCAGGCTTTCTCCAGCCGAGCTGTATTAGTGGAGCGTGTCTTCCTCAGAGAAACATGGTGCGTGTGTGCGCGTGTGTGTGTGTGTGTGAGGGAGAAGAAGGGAAGATGGAGGAGGGGATGGAGGGATGGGGATCTGAGGTGGTGATGCTGTTAGAGAACAAGAAGTCAGAAAGGGGCATTTGTTGGTCTGCGGAGGGATTTTCTTTCTTTCTCCATTTTCATTATAAATAATGATGGAAATGAAAACATATTTTCCTTTCTCAAAGTGGCAATTTGCCTTTGTAACGACCAAGTCTGAGCCTGCATCTTTTTCATCCTCTCTCCTCCTTTCCTCTCATTCCTGGGTTGATAATTTCCACTTTATTTCCATTAGGCTGTTTGTTCACAGCGGTCTGTCCCTGTAATTGATTAGAGCTGTCGGTCTAACTGTTGCGGCAGGCCGTCTCATCCAGGCAAACAGCCCCCACATCCAACCCCCTCCACCCTCCTTACATTGAAAGCTGCCTTACTTTTAGAGATGGGAAGGGGGGGGTATTACAATGATGACATACAGCCCCCTCCCAGCAGCGATAGAGTTGTGACATGTTAGAGACATGCAGCCCTCAACCCATGGGAGCCCAGGTTGAAATCTGGTTCATGTCTCGGTGAGGGCCGCCACAGCTCCCGCTCCATCATTAATGCAGGGATAACAGATTCTTGAAGCAACAGCCCACTCTCTCGCTCTTTCTCTGTGTATGCGTGCGTGTGTATGTGTGTGTTGTGGACGGGGACAAAAATTACGTGTAACCATCTCTAACACTTGTTGACACACTAGCCCCAAGAAATCCAGGATGTGAAACACACAATGTCTCCTTTGGTTAACACCCTCCTCMTTTCACAACAATACAGAGGGACAGATCAAGTGTATACTCGCTCCATGTCTCTGATACCCTTTGCCTGTTACCTGCTGTGGCTGATGAAAACAGAGCATCAGTTACATGTTCCAATTCATCATCCCACCTCATTAACTGTGGAAAGCATCGGGGTGACTTTCCAGTTTAGTAAATGGTCAGTTCACTTTGCACCCTAATTGGACTCGAGCCTTTTGATGGGGTTTGGTTTCTCCCTTTTTTCATCTTTCTTTGCTAGAGAGAGATGGGTCAGAATAAACGTGTGGAGAAACGATGAAGTAGATGCCATTTCCTGAGGAGGCCTTGTGTACAGGCGCATAAAGAGAGACCACAAAATCTTCCCTTTCTGATCTCCTACCCCTGGATACTGATCTCTGATCTCCTACCCCTGGATACTGATCTCTGTCTGTGTTATTCTCTTTCTGTACCACACGTCTGCTGGTTTTAACATGAAAGACACTTGTTTGTCAGCCTTCAAAGAGCTGCCGAGGCACTGAAAGTTACTTGTGTTTTCGGGTTGTTCATTCCCCATTTTTCTCCCAATATGGAGGTGATCAAGAGATGCACAGCAGAGTTGAAGCAATGATGGCTGCTTTTGGGAGAATAATTACAGTTCATACTACAATGATGCAAGGGCCCACACAGGCACTGCTCATTAGTGTTGTTCTGGTACTTTGGCTCATGAAAACAAAGTATGTTTTCAGTAGGGAATTCAGTATGAATGAACACACTATGAATACCTATGGTTCCGTACAAATAACAGAAAGGATTTGGGTTGAAACAATCCTAGGTAATAGGCTGCCATGGAAGAAAAGAGAAAATAGGGGGACAAGATCACATTTGGCAGTTAGAGAGCAGCAGTAGAGGAGGAGTGACGGCAGACTCCAAGCCATTAACTCCCCACTCTGTGTGGAACAGGCCCATCTGGAAGAGACTCTCTGGGCTGCGGGACATCCAACGTTTTCCGTCGTAAATCTCCACCACGGCGCTGTGTCTCCCTTAATCCAAACGAGTCCGTCAAACTAGCCCGAGTTTCTCCGGCTGCAGCCCTGAAAAGTGCCTTTTAATGAAAGACTGTTAATAATTCAAGCTGGTACCCATGAACACAAAGACCTGGAGAAGTTTAAGGACACTCGGAGGAGGTGAGTGGGGGATTTGTGACACCTCTGAACATGCCACAGTGCACTGCCATGATCAACTTTAGATGCCCTTCTGCGTKTTTTATGTCCTGTCTGCTAGTGTCACACAGCATTGGCATGGGGGCATGCACCACCCTGCACCATTATTCAAAAGTCATACAAGGGTATTTCAAAACCCATCCCACTTGGCACAGATGTCAGTTTAACGTCTAGTAAAAAAAAATCGAAATTCCCTTGATTAATTTTCTCTAATCCAATCAGTTTTCCAAGTTGATTCAAGGTAATCACATATATTTGTTTTGTTGTTATTGAAATGATGTGGAAACAATGTTGATTCAACCAGTTTTTGCCCAGTCAGATTTTTATTTTCTTACTCCTCAACTATGAGCAAAATTGTGTCCAACATCACAGAAACCCAACGTGAGAGTCACGCTGCTATGAGTCAGATACACAAACAATGTTTAGTAATACAATTAGCATCCAACGAAAGAGGAGAATAATCTCATTTGCTCTCAATCACACAAAAACACACATGCACATCCCTAGCCCGGATTAGGACTGCAAGCTTCAGATACGTTTAACTTGTGACAACAATCCCCCCTTCCCTTTGAGTTTTTTTCTCTCCCTCTTCCAAGCAGGAGATAGCTTTGTTTACCTTAGGAGGTATTGTATTCTGATGTTCTTAATCAGACCAACAATTAGATAACATAGACTTCAGAAGGGAGAGAAAAATCCCCAGGAGTCATTGTGTAAAACTGGAACAGTTGGCTTACCTAAATACCTCCAAACGTTACTTTACTGTTTACCGGGGAACCTAAGATGCCTCTTTCTTGTTATTATTATTATTGTTCTTTTTTCCCCCCATCTTTCTGTGTGCATCAACAGCAATCTACACCCTCCCTGAGAGTGATCCTTTCAGACACACGACTTTGTCAAACACTCATTTCAAACATAGCTAGAGCAGAAATACATACTTCCACCTCACACATATCTGAGAAAAACTTCTCCATTATACGACTCTCGAAATGTCTTGGACATATCTTAGCTAAAATAGCACTCAAATGGCAGCAACATACCATGAATCTATCTGTGGCCTTCTGAGCGACACCTGGTTTAATGATCACACCACAGGCCAACTAGAGGTCTTGCAATTGATGGTGAATTTCAGAGGAGCTATTCCCTGCTGTTGGAATGCTAGCCCTTCCTGTTCTTTCAGAAGTGCAGTTGTTGCATATCCACCAAGCTATCTGGCCCATTGTTATATCTTGTATAAGAGCTACCATCCACTCATTCGTCATTGCACTCATCCATCTGTGGTAACATTATCACTTTAGATAAGGCTACAATAAACTGCACTCTGCTTTTAAGTTTCTCTCTATCCCTCTAATCCAATCTCTGACATAGAGTCTGTTTATCATCGGCCTGCCGGAGCATCCTCTGTGTCCCTCCACTTCCCCTTACACAGGAAATAATGGACGACCCTGGTAGGGTTGGAGGGTAATAAAGGAAATATATATTTTTTTAAAGATACGTATATATATGTATGTATATGTATTTATATGTGTATGTATGTATGTATGTATGTATGTATGTATGTATGTATGTATGTATGTATGTGTATGTATGTATATATATATATATATATATATATATATATATATATATATATATATATATATATATACATATATACACATTTATATATACATATACATTTGCAAAAAAATGTATGGGGGATTGGAAGTGATGCAGACAATTACATTGATGGAAGCTACAATCTATCTGCAATATTAAAGCTGATCCACCACATATAAAAATAAAAATATAATAATAATAATAATAATAATGGACGACCCTTCTCCCTGTCTACGCTTAGGTCTTCCTCCTTCAATGTTTTGTTCGGTCTCGCTCAGTGTTAGAGCCAGGCCTGTTTGTTCGGTCTCGCTCAGTGTTAGAGCCAGGCCTGTTTTGTTCGGTCTCGCTCAGTGTTAGAGCCAGGCCTGTTTTGAGGCGTTATAATTAAATCAGGTTTAAGGGTAGTCTCCTGGCCGAGTATTGTTAGCCAGAGTGAGCACTGCTATKTAGCATTGGGTGCTGGCCAAGGGAAAGGGGCGAACTGCGATGACTCCGGTGTGCTTCTGTGATTTGCACTAATGTCCCCTAGGGATTGAGCAATGACCACTGTCAATTCACCCGGGAGGCCTGCCAGATTGAAACCGCTGCCAACAGATTTGAAAGGATAGCATATCATTTAACCGCCCGATCGTGAATTAACAATTTTTTTCGCCTGGGCCTGGCAAAAAATTATCTCCACAATATTAAATTGCACTTGAACTCCAGCTCCAAATACAAAAAGAGAGTGGTGTGAAAAGTGCTCTTGAAGCTACAAATCCTTAAAGAAATATAAATACCAACTCCAATTAATTACAGTTGAATTTTCAATGTTTACACTTTCACAATGTTTACAATGTTTAATTTACAATGTTTACACCTACTCATTTCTGAAACCCCCTTGAAGTGGCATGGCGATAAACTAAGGACAAATCATATAAAGTAGAGGATGGGACTGAGACATAATATGTGGTGATTACTTATAGCTGATCCTGAGTCTGAAAACCAGTTATTACTGCATGTAAAAATAGACCTCTTTGTTCCATGTGGAGAGGACTCAGTGAATACAAGCTAATTCGTATCAGAGACATCAGAGAGACTCTCAATCGATATGGGACCTTGAGTGTGATGGGTTGTATTAATGTTCAGTGTGAGATGGATTCAAACTTGGATATATACTTCAGAAGATCACCCCCCAACCACAATATTCAAGCAGCAGTGGTCTACTCAGTAGCGCCCCCTGAAGGACATATTGTGAAAGGGAGGCATATGCGTTGGCAGATTGCTCTTTGGTAACTCAGGGAGAGGACTGATGAGGACGGAGTGGGATGGTAAACAACTCCATAATGACACAGAGCCACAGGCCTTACAGTAGAGGCTTGTCTGGGGGCCAATGGGATATTTCTGTCTAAGCACCAACCAAGCGCTCCATCTGACATGTTTCCAAAGCCTGGTGTCAAACGCTGCTACATTTCCTGCAACAAACATGCTAATTAGGCTGGAAGAAAACTGGCATCATGCCACCGTTGGTTGGATATGGTASATGGGCGGCTCTGTCTAACTCTAATACCAGCCTTCTGATCATGACTACTGAATGGCCTCTCCCTCAATTGCCTAATTGTCTTAGTAGGACAAGCAGGTGGCTCAACCCCCCGTTTGGCAGCTAGTGAAACACTATCCACATCAACAAACTGATGAAGGGGATGAGGCCTGACACTATTAGGCCTCCTGATTGACAAAGCCTACATAGCCCCCAGATTTAAAAAGTTTAGAATGAAGAAAAAGATCAGCGAAAGCTGTTGTGTCTGATGTGCTTTGCTGAATAAAACATTTTTCTTGATCAGTGCTGGATTAAATAGTTGCTGAAAGAATAGAGCCTCTCTTAACAATTACTGTATGCCTGGTTCCCACAGACAACTCTGTTCCCAGCGGCCTCTAGTTTAAAAAAGTTTAATCCAGTTGAATTGACCCCGACTGAGCAGGAATGAGTTGGGCATACTCCAATCAGCCAATAGTGCCAGGGGAACATTACAGAAGGGCTCTATCTGTTAACCATATCCAGACCCTCATGACCCCCATGTTCTATCAGAGGCCATCACCTGCTGTCACTGATGTCCGCTACAAGGCATCACTGGGAGAAGCGAGCTATATATTGCCGCTGTTCTGTTGTTTCCAGATAGATGCATGTGTGTTGTACTGGCAGGGAAGCACACACATATTTAACCACAGGTGAGTTTGCAAGGCGCTCCTTTCTTTCCTGATTCCCCATATACAAGTCAAAAGGCTAATTTGCATGTATACTGAACAAAAATATAAACGTAACATTGAACAATTTCAGCGAAGTTACAGTTCATATAAGGAGATCAGTCAATTGAAATTAATTAATTAGGCCCTACTCTATGGATTTCACATGACTGGGCAAGGGCACAGCCATGGTTGGGCCTGGGAGGGCATAGGCCCACCCACTGGGGAGCCAGGCTCAGCCAATAAGAATTAGTTTTTCACCACAAAATGGCTTTATTGCAGACAGAAATAATTATCAGTTTCATCAGCTGTCCGGATGGCTGGTCTCAGACGATCCCGTAGGTGAAGAAGTCGGATGTGGAGGTCCTGGGCTGGTGTGGTTACACACGGTCTGCGGTTGGGAGGCTGGATTGGGCGCACTTCCAAATTCTCTAAATCAATGTTGGAGGCGGCTTATGGTAGAGTAATGAACATTCAATTCTCTGGCAACAGCTCTGGTGGACATTCCTGCAGTCAGCATTCCAATTGCACGCTCCATAAAAACTTGAGACATCTGTGGCAATGTGTCGTGTGACAAAACTGCACATTTTAGAGTGACCTTTTATTGTCCCCAGCACAAGGTGCACCTGTGTAATGATCATGCTGTTTAATCAGCTTCCTGGCAAAGAAAAATGCTCACTAACAGGGATGTAAACTAATTTGTGCACAAAATATGATAGAAATAAGCTTTTTGTGCGTATGCAACATTTCTGGGATCTTTTGTTTCAGCTCATGAAACATGGGACAAAAACTTTACATGTTGCGTCTATATTTTTGTTCAGTATATATTGCCGCACAATGCTTGCAGGCATAATTGGCGTTGCACAGCAGTACACCTGCAACTCCGACACACATACACACACATGCTCTAACAAGCATACCGATACGCACAGAACAAACACATACGGCTAGCTTGCATCGGCCAATTTAAAAGACATTTCCATCTCTGGTAGGTAACACTGGCATGAGAGAGGGAGAACAGATAGAGAGAAATGGAAGGCGGGAGAGAGGGAGGTAGAGACAGCCGAGTTCATCCAGGTGTAATATTGGGTTGTCCCAGAAACTTCCCACAAAACACTCTGAAGCTGTTATCAGATCAGAAACCCAATTCCTCAAGTGCCTCCTATGCCGAAACACCAAATGCATCTTCCATCCTCCCTCCAACACGGCCTGTAACAATCCTGTCAATGCATTTGCTAGGTGGCTTACTCACAAATGCTTCAGCCGCTTCCAGGATACACAACATTATGTCGGCAGCAGTAGGCAGCGAATAGGAGGGCATGCAATTTACCCAAGGTAATGACTCCAGATCTGCACTGATAACAATATCGATGCGGGGAGCAGCTTTTTTCCCGCTCTGAAATAGAAATGGGCAGCGAATGGAGCCGAGGCGTGAAAATACATATGTGGATTGTTATTTTGAGGCAAAATCAGGAGTTCTCAAGAACATGAAAGACAACCATAACACATTACAACTATAATTTTTGAACTCTACAAAGTGGATTGAATGGCACTATTATGTGTCATTGATAAATCAATAGAAACAGTGCTCTGAATCCTAAAATGTAGTGTATAGTGTCAAGCTGATCATATCTGCACACATTTTCGATACGATACATCCTAAACTATATAATTGAAAGGAATGTCTCTTTACTAAAGGGGAGGAAATCAAGTTAATGGGATCGGTGTCCCTATACCGGGATGGTTGTGCTAATGTGCACTAATGTGATTAGCATGACATTGTAAGTAACAGCAAACTTTCCAGGACATAGACATGTCTTATATGGGCAGATAGCTTCAATTCTTGTTAATCTAACTGCACTGTCCAATTTACAGTAGCTATTACAGTGAAAAAAGACCATGCTATTGTTTGAGGAGAGTGCACAACAACAAAAAACTTTTAGCACGGCAACTGGTTTGATACATTCACCTCTGAAGGTAAATAATGTACTTACATTCAATAGTCTTGCTCTGATTTGTCATCCTGAGAGTCCCAGAGATAAAATGTGGAATAGTTTTGTTTGATAAAATCTCTTTGTATATTCAAATGTAGGAAATGGGTTCTACAGTTTGAACCCCTGCTGTCTCTGGCTCCCCACCCACCCYGCCCGGCCATCTAGATGTGTGATGTATAAGCTAATGAACCATCATGTATGAAATTCCTGGGAGTGTGTAAACTTACATTTTGTAGTACCATATCATTTTTGTATGTTCTCTATAGTTATGTACTTGAAAATGTATCAACTGACCAAGTCGGCGCATTTGGGCAGACTTGATACAAAATATTGTCCAGTATTGCAATGCTTCACTGGATCAATCTGCAACTTTGCACACACCCTGCTGCCATCTAGTGGCCAAAATCTAAATAGTACCTAAACTGCARTATTATATTATGGGCTTTCTCTTGCATTTAAAATATGATGGAGAAAAAAATTGAAAACGCTTGTTTTTTTGTTTGTATTATCTTATTTTCTCCTACATGTCAATTTAGGTATTTTTTTTTTAAAGGGTCAGATCCTTATTAGCAACTGATGACCAAGCTACACTCAAAGTCATAGCATTACTTCCACTCTACTACCTCCTTCCCACCCCTTTTCTCCGCCCGGCAACCCCCTGCACAGGAACAAGGAGGTAGGCACTGGTAGGCACTTTTGACCAGCTGTGCCACAAAGACACTGCCSGAACAGAAGCGTGGTGTACGACCCGCCTTACTCCAGCTCTGTTGACCTCCCCTGCCAAGCCGCTGCACTCGGCTCCCACTGAGAGGGAATAACATCGCCTGTTGTTTCCCGTGCATTAGGCTGCAATTTAGAACCCATTAATCCCCTCTTTAATCTGTCAAAAAAATCCCGACTGTGCTCAGAGAAGGCAGCTGCCTCCCAGTGTGCCCGTCTTCCCCCTTCTGCCATCTCCCTGTATCCTAACACTCCTTATGAAAGGCAGACAGGCCAAGTAGGGTGCTGCCCCATCTCTTCGAGGAAAGAGGGGGAATAGGGGAGAGGGTGGGATGGAGGMGTGTGGGTTGGTGCTAACCCTCACTCCACAGGTGACCTCATGATCACAACAGCATCTGGTTGAATTACTTAACATTACGCCCAGCAGACACGTAATCCGGGATAATGCCCTTTTGCCAAGAGTGTTCCAATCTGGATAAATTCATCCCCTAGGAATGAGATCCAAGAGCAAAGTCTCAGAGAGGGAGAGAAGGCGAGGCTGGGGGTTGGAGTGCATATTGGAGTATGTCATTCTGAATGGTAGGTAGGTGGTCTTTGGATGTATACTTAACTTCTCACGAGTCAGCAACCCTGATCCGTAGCACCCCCCAACTCACCCCACTGATTAGCCAGCTAGCATAGCGTCACAAGTAACTTGTAGCATCTAAATATCATTAAATCACAAGTCAAGACACGCAGATGAAAGATTACAGGTCTTGTGAATAAAGCCACCATTTCAGATTTTTTAAAATGTTTTACAGGGAAGACAGAATATGTAAATCTATTAGCTAACCACGTAGCGGAGGACACGATATTTTTACCAGGCAGATTCGGCTAGGCGCCCACGTCCAGTTCACATGCACAACAGATATGATATAAAATCGTAAATTTGGTCTTACTATGGCTGATCTTTCATCAGAATGTTGATCAAAGTGTCCTTTATCAAGATGAGTTGTTGGTTGCGTCAGAGTCGTTCCTTTCCCACTCCATTTAGCACAGGTACCGGTCGAGTGGCACGAATTTCTCAACTTAAATACAATCCGACAACGGTACACCGAAAACTCCCGGAAAAATTCAAATAATCTGATTAAACTCTATTTGAAAAAACATACATTACGATGATATGGTCACATGTATTCAAACAAACTTCGACACGGAGATAATAATGGCCGCACAACAGAAGACAAACGTAGCTCCAATTTCCATGCAACAGAGAACCGGAAGTTGTCGGTCATGCCAAAGATTTTGCTCTCATTTCACGTCAGTCCCAGATAGACAAGAAATTTTTCCTCTGACGTCCTCTAGACACCCCGAGGAAGGCCAGTGAGTTGTGTTTC
The DNA here is from genome assembly GCF_002910315.2 of Salvelinus sp. IW2-2015. Taxonomy (NCBI): domain Eukaryota; kingdom Metazoa; phylum Chordata; class Actinopteri; order Salmoniformes; family Salmonidae; genus Salvelinus; species Salvelinus sp. IW2-2015. Next base: position 28,109,786 of record NC_036862.1, read on the forward strand.
GGGTCATAGGAGGCACGACCATAATATAGGCAGAGCTCTTGAAGCCAGCATAACACATCTTGATTTTATGTTCTTGGTCATGAAAGTGCTGTTGAATGACTTCTGTATCACTCAGAGACAAAATTGAAAACGGATTTAGAAACTAGGGATTGTTTTTTTCCAATGGTATGATTCATATGCATATAGTAAGAGCAATAATTGAATAAGAGGCAGTTTAATCTGTAGAGCAAATTATGCTAATGCGAAAATATTACCCCTGTATTCTCAAGAGGTGAACAGTGATGCTATTGCGTGAATTGTAATGAACTCCAGTAAACACTGCTTAAGAGGAAAAGGATCATTGCCTGGTTTGGAAGAAGAGTTTCCAAACGAATCATTTTCCTTTCCTCCCTGACCGGAATCCGACTTGAAGAGATTCCGTCCATTTAATCGGATGAAGCAGTCAGATACATTAGGCGGCAGGTAGCCTAGTGGTTAGAGCGTTGAACTAGTAACCATAAAGGTTGAAAGATCGAATCCCCGAGCTGACAAGTTAAAAATCTGTCATTCTGCTCCTGAACAAGGCAGTTAACCCACTGTTCCTAGGCTGTCATTGAAAATAAGAATTTGTTCTTAACTGACTTGCCTAGTTAAATAAAGGTAATAAAAAAATATTTAGAGAATAGAGAAAATTGCATGTCTCTAAATTGATCTCTTACTTACGGTATACTTGTTTTGCGTCTGCTAAAGGCCTATGATGCATGCATAAAGATACATGATGCACTTCAATTAACTACAAAGACAACCGCTGATTAAAATGCAATAGCTTTAATTAAACGGTAACTCAATGATCTAATTACTCTAACCACATTTAACAAAAGCCATAACCTATTGTCAATCATCAATGAATGTCAAAAAAACTAAAACAATGCCATTTACTTTGAAGGCAAAAACCTACAAAAAAATGTCTATTGACCCAGCATAAACCCATAACCTTATCTAATATTATTGAAAATAACATTTTGTCAAAGGACCCCTTTGAAGACCTATCCATTGCTAACCACTGGGACCAAGAGCCAAAGCTTTCTAGAGACAGCTTCTGATTATTTATTCATATGTTTACTACCAGAAATATCCTTTGGGAAACGTCAGGCTGGATTGGATTAGGGTTAATCTAGCATGACACAGAAATCAGCAGGGGTCATGGGCGACTGAGGTGACTTATGACGCTAGCCTCGATGGTACACAAAGCACAAACAAGGAAACAAAGGTTGGCTTACAAAGTCACACCCCAATGGAGGACATCAATATCAATCTCCTGTGGAGACGTGACCTGACAAAGGTTAATGTCCTTACAGCATGTGCCGTCAATGAAGAGCGAGTGAAGAGTTAAGATATAGGAAGGACACATGGTATATCTTCTATCTTCTTAGCCACCATCTTTGACCACAGACAACAGGAAGGTAGACCACAGCAGGAGCTGGGTGAGAAAGTCTATATGATGAGCAAAGGAGGGAGCTTGAAAGCATATGGAAAAAATATTAATTAATTTGTTTTAGCTTGTGGTTGAAATGGCAAAATCTATTAATTACAATTGGATTATGGTGTCATAATCCATGCATTTACAAGGGGTTTAACACATGCATTGCTTACAAATAACTACTTAGAATGCAGAATGATGCAATAAAATGGAGACAAAATTGGCCAATGTCGTTTTGGGAAGATTTGCATTGTGAAATGTGATGTTTTTTTTTCTCTTTTAAAGAAGCAAAGAGATTTATTCCAAAATCTCAAAWACCAAACATGACATTGTGTTGACATTTAATTATGAAGATATTAGGAATTTGGTATCAAAGCTTGTGTTCCGTGAAAAGCGGGTTTAGGTTCAGAATAGGCAGACCGTTAACAGACAGCAGCAAATGAAATAGAGGCTTGTGGTGTGCTAAGACCTTCTTTCCAGGGTTAAGAAAAAGCTTAGTGTCATGGCAGGGTGGTGACTTAGCACTAGGAGATCTAGGAGTGTGCTTGTGAGCTGGGAAGGAGGGAGGAAGCCAGAAGACGGAGAGGGAGAAGGAGAGAGAGAGAAATGGAGTCCATTGCTATGCTGCACTGCCCCCAGTGTGCAAACCCGAGGCCAGCAGAATGATTAGACGTGTTGCCTATAAGTACCATCCAAGGAACCACTGGACAGTTTGCTGATGGATTTAATAAGGAGGCCAGCAATCTGGGTCTAGTTTGAGAGAGAGAGAGTCACTCCATATACCTCTGTGTGGTTTTTCAGTTCCAGTCTGCCACAGGGACAGTCACATCCAGTACAAGACTCTATTCTTAAATAGGCTCCCTCCACAGGGACTTTCTGTACTCAGAAATTCCAGCACCATTTCCCTGACAGCAGAGATGGTGTTCAATCACACTGTACCCCGCAAGAGAGCCAGGGATAGAGGGGAAGAGAGAGAGGGAGTGAGAGAGACAGACTACGTCTTGGGATAGGTTTTGCCTGCGGTGACTGCCTTCTTTGGGGACATTCTTTCAGGATCCTCCTGGCTCACATCGTGTCCTCCTGGCTCACTTCGTCAGTTGCGGACCAGGCGGGTGCCATGGAGTGGGGGAAGAAAAGGTGACTTACAAACAGTACAGGCAGGATGAGATAGCATGAATCTCTCTCTTCCTCTCTCCTCCTCTCCATCCTCTCTCTCTCCTCTCTTCTCTCTCTCTCTCTCTCTCTCTCTCTCTCTCCTCTCTTCTCTCCTCTCTCTCTCTCTCTCTCTCTCCTCTCTCTCTCCTCTCTCTCTCTCTCTCTCTCTCTCTCTCTCTCTCTCTCTCTCTTCTCTCTCTCTCTCTCTCTCTCTCTCTCTCTCTCTCTCTCCTCTCTCTCTCTCTCTCTCTCTCTCTCTCTCTCTCTCTCTCTCTCTCTCTCTCTCTCTCTCTCCTCTCTCTTCTCTCTCTCTCTCTCTCCTCTGCTCTCTCTCTCTCTCTCATCTCCTCTCTCTCTCTCTCTCTCTCTCTCTCTCCTCTCTCTCTCTCTCTCTCCTCTCTCTCTCTGTGTCTCACTAGAGGATGGCTCTCTCTAGTCTTGGCCTCACAATTCCAATAAAATAGATAGTTTTCTCATGTTTTCTGCTGACAGTAGCTGTCGACATAATCCGAGTAACAATTTGTAAAACTAGAATTAGCAACAGGGTGGCGTGTTCTCTACCAGAGATTGGCAAAAGGCAAGGAGAAGCACGTTGTTATCTCCTGTTTACCTGGCAGGGCGTATATTATTTTATATTATGGTAATAACAAATGGCTGAATTGCAGAGCAATCTAGCTCCTGTCTGCATTATCTGAGATATGTGCTGGTTGGTTTTTACTTGTTTTTCCCAGAACTGAAAGCATCACCTGTAATGAGGGAAATAAAATATCATGCTGGTAAAATAACTGGGCACACAGAGCTGATGTATGGAGATCTATGCAGCGATGTGATTGGAATGTACAATCTGTCTATATGGTATTTCAGCAGGTAGGCTATCATCATCAGGTAGTTTGTAAATTGTCAGCTTCTTAGCTTAAAGGATATTTTTTTTTTGAGCCAGTCATTTTGCACATGCAGTGAAGGACACAAATTAGGCAGACACCTAATGTTACAGTCGAAACGTGTCCAATTGAAACTTATTTCCAGAGTACAATGATCTCAGAACAAAATAATCTGGTCATGAAGAAATAACCATTAACTGTGGAATACAGTCTCTATAGCTACTACGTACTTTCAATCTACTTCACAGGACACCAGTATGTTCGTGTCGACATCCCAGGATACACTTACACAAGCATAAAAACAGATACAACAGACAACCTCCTCAGATGTGATGTACAACTCCTGAACCAGCAGTACTGAGAGCAATATTAACAGCTTTAGTACCATAGTCAACGTCAAATTAGTGGGTTGTGTAACTGCATCCGAACATATTTTTTTGCCACTTGAACATAMGCATACATAATTTCTAGACATTGAAAAGGGCACAATAGAATGTTTTTGAAAGCGAAAACAAGCTTGACCTTTTCTATCATTTGAATGATTTACTTGATTTCTCTCTGTGTGATCTAGAGAACAAGGGGAAATACAATTCTGGAGAACAAATGAAGCGTTGATAACGACCTCTGCTGAAAATGTTCCAGCCTCAAAGCTGTCAGATTCACTTCAATGTGACACAAACTAGAAAGACTTGGTTTCCTCTTTCTCCTGTTGATTTTGAACAAAAGGTTATGCCTCTCTCTATATCTGACACACACACACACACACACACACACACACACACACACACACACACACACACACACACACACCACACACACACACACACACCACACACACACACACACACACACACACACACACACACAACACACACACACACCACACACACACACACACACACACACACACACACACACACTGAGAGAGCTGAGGGACAGAACCCTGCTTAGATGGCTGCCCAGCGTGAGGGGTCAAACTTTGAAAAGAAGCTGTGGCAGCTCCTCTGACCCTGACGCACTCTGGGATGAGCTCCTGCTCCCTTAGTGGGTCAGTTACCATGACCATGTAGGAGCTAACACATCAGTGGCGGTCGGTGCCGTTTAAGAAGAGGGAGGATTATTCAATGTTTTTATGAGCATGGCCTTATTTCTATTACAGCATATTGGATGACAGTCATTCATGTTCCATTCACCCTGTTCAATGTAACATCGATAGGTTTAGGCTACTAGATAATACTGAAGTTTTTCCTGTACCCATCATGAGGTTGCTACAACCTAGCCTATGAATGAAAATTTACCTACGTAGATCATTTTGAGTAATCAAGGTGACAGACAGTGACACATTCAATACCGCCTTGCACACTCTCGCCTGCATCTAGCTCATCTACAGTTGCAGTTGCAAATGTGATTTTCTATTGAACAAATTCAGGTATTTTTATACCCGTTTCGTTCTGTTTGCTTCCATTTAAGAAACGTCTGAATCGAAAAAAATAAATTATGAATCGTCAGAATGATCACACACAAACACAGTTCACTTTCATAGCAGCCACATGAACACAGCGTGATCAATTTGCTTGTTGTATATATAATTCCTTCACGCAACTATTTACATGCTCTCCTCCTCTCACATTTTTCCTTCGCTTGTGGACTTCAGCACACAACACATCAGCTGTCTGTGACCAGGCAAAATAACCTTTCCGAGCCAAACCTTCATATCATTACTGCTATAACTGCTACACACAGCCTACATCGTTGTCACGTCATAGTCAGTTACTAGAACTAACACGTTAGTAAACCCGCTAGCTACAATCATGCAGTACAGCCAGAAAGCAGTTTAGCAGTTACACCGGTGGGCCCCAGTGGCAATAAATGTATAAAACCAAAAGCTTACCTTGACTTGGAAGAGTTCCAGTGTTGGATAGCCATAGGCAGCTAGCTAACATAGCATCCCTCTCTGTTTGAGCCGGATGTTCAAGTAGTCTAAACTAGCTAGCTGCATTCTCTAGCTAAGTGAAAGTGAAAGTTCAAAAATGTACAACCAAATATAGTTTGCTCTCTCTCGCGCGCTTCTCCCTAATTTGAAAATAAATTAATTTGTTCATAACTGTTCAACTACTGTATTTCTACCTCTTTATGTCAACTACTCACCACATTTTATGCACTGCAGTGCTAGCTGTAGCTTATGCTTTCAGTTCTAGATTTATTCTCTGATATTTTATTTGGGTGGACAATATGTCACTTCATGCTGCAAGAGCTCTGATAGGTTGGAGGACGTCCTCCGGAAGTTGTCAAAATTACTGTGTAAGTTTATGGAAGCGACTGAGAACCATGAGCCTCCTAGGTTTTGTCCTGAAGTCAATGTACTCAGAGGAGGACAAAAGCTAGCTGTCCTTTGGCTACACCATGGTGCTACCCTACAGAGTGCTGTTGAAGCTACTGTAGACCTTCATTGCAAAACATTGTTTTAATCAATTATTCGGTGATATGTGAATATATTTAGTAGAGTTTTATCTAAAAAGGAGAACGTTTTTAATGTTTAACTATTTGTATTTTTATGAAATTCACTGAGGAGTATGGTCCTCCCCTTCTTCCTCTGAGTAGACTCCACTGACACACACTCTCCCTACTCTTAGTGACCACAGAGGAGTAAACACACTCCCTCTACTCTCTTAGTGACCACGRAGGAACAAACACACTCCATCTACTCTCTACCTGCTCTCAGTCCAGCCACATCTCACCCACCCGACATAGTGAAGTTTACAGAATTCTCACAGGTTACTGACAGCGAGAGTTACATTGTTTTCCAAAGACAACCACCTGCTGGCAAGTAGGGGAAACAACCAATCCATCCATCTTCATTTCTAATACACTGTCTAAGAATGAAATCACCTGCATATTTAGTCCAAGGGGATTGTGTTGTTCAGAGTGCTCTATATTTTCTGACCAACCCCCGGCACATCCCCAGCAAAGACATGGTCACAGGTTCAAAATAATGTGAGTTGCGCGGAGCAGGCGCTTCGCCAAGCTGGGATGTGAGCACTCAGAGGAGCTTGTCTGATGAGGTTATTCAGTCTGAATCGGCACAAGCCATGATGAACTCCTGAGATAGGATAGCACCGGCTACAAATGTTAACAGCTATAAACACAAGTATTCCGTTATTATCCACCAGTTTCTTCCCCATATAGCACAGTGACATATCATTGAGGCAAAATTAGATAAATCTGACAGCATCAGGTCTGACAGCTTACACCAAAGACTACTTCAGATAAAATGCTCAAGATTCACATGCAGTCACCAACTAACACAGATAATAACAGAAAGATACTAGACAAATGCAGTGGATAAGAGGACCATAGCCATTTGACTTACCATGTCCAGAGATCCACAGGAATACAACGACCCAGGGGATCATGACTGGAGAGGAAGAGGTGAACCTCTGAAACACAGTGTGTGTGTGAAATTGATGTTGGCACACACACACACAACAGTGCTCTTCTGTGCACTTCTGGATGAGTGCTACAGTCCCTCAATGATCTCCCTTGTGCCAGGGATATAGCTTTAACTCTTCTTTCCTCTCTTCTTCTCCTCCTTTTCTTTTTCTCTCTCTCCTTCTCTCTATGTCACTCTTCAGAGTTGCCAGTGGTCAGCTTTGCTTTGCTCTCCTGTTGATGTGTAGACTCTCTCAGTGTGAGCTCTCTCGTGTTCTCTCGCTCTTACACTCACTCGGTCTCACTGCCTTTCCAGTGTCTCTACTCGTACCCCTACCCTCTCTCTCACGCTCTCTCTCTCTCACTCTCTCGCCCAATCACTCACCCAGTAGAGGCGCCTAGTAAGGCTCCACAATAAGACTCCTCCCTCCAGCTCCCACTCTCTTTCTCCTCTGTCTCTTTCTCTYTGCCTGCCTGGCTGTCTCAGTGCCTGTGTCGGAGCATGTGCCGGAGCAGGTCCGGCTGGGAGAATCAGCTCGCTCAAATCTCTGGGAACTGGGACTTCCATGGGAGGGAAGGCAGGCAGAAAGGCAGCTCCTTAGAATTAAAAGAGGACCAGCTTAGGCTGCACTGGCCGTGGATAACATAGACGTCCACAAACAAAAGTGCTGCTTTCAGTCCTGGCTTCCATCCTAACATGGGACTAGTATTCCACAGAATCAGATCTGGTTTTGAATCAGTGTGTTTGCCCCATAGAGCAATGAGGATAATGTAAACATATACATTAGAATTCAAAACCAATGTCCTATAATATTCATTAGTCTGCAATTTCTATCAGGAGTGATTTAGATTTGCAGTCCTTCATTGATTGAGCTCTAATGGAAAGGCTGTAAATCCCTCTAATGCAGTGCTTGCTAACAAGTCTGTTTCACCTTGTAAATATTAAAAGGAGCATTCTTTCTTCATCTTTTAACTTGCCTAGCTCAACCAGTTTCCTATACCCAGTCTCATATTTCTAGAAATAAGCGTGCATGGATAGAGCTACAGGGTTACTTATAGCTACTAGGTCAAGGAAACCTTCTTTATATTTGTATAAATTATTCAGCGATAATAACATTGTTTTTTACTGGCCTCTTAAAAATGAAGGTATAAGGAAGTGCATGTGTGGATGAGGATATGTACTGTGAGTGTATGTGCCAGTGTGTGTGTTTCTGTGTGTGTGAAGCTGGGATATCATTTTGGAATTGAAATAAACGGCAAAATGATCTTATTTTTTTACAACTCTGCAGAAAGATATTAGTTCACAGAGACTGAGCACGCAAAGTGCTGAAAGCCTGAAAAGGCAGAAAAACTATAGAATTTCCACCTTCTGTGAGAGAGTTTATTTGTAATCCTCATTGTAGTTTTGAACCTTGGGTGTTTGTTAGTTCTGACAATCAATGCTTTTATTTGGGCAGATTTCAAAATGAGAAACTCAGACAGATCACTCTTTCTACTCCAAGAAACAGAAGACAGGAATCAATATTTAACAGCAGCAGTTTTTGTAGTTCTTGCTGTTTTGTGTCCTTGATACACTTCCGTTGCTGCTAGTAGAAGGACACAGTACTGTGCCACAACTTCAATTCAGAAAATATAGTACCTACTGTACACCATATTGTGAAACTATGCTTTCCAGTTGGCTTTCATATTCAACATTAAAGACACTTCATTCAGTGCAGTGCATTATGTCCAATGTCCTGAAATGACTTGTCTACCATGACTAATGAAGTTTAGTGTGATAATAATTAAACATTCAAGAAAGCAAGCGAACGTCAGTCAATCAAAACAAAAATAGCATACAGTAGGATCAAATGTACCTTTATGTCGTGATCATTCATGTACGGACGGTAAGCAAGGCATGGGGTATAGACTTCATATCTGTTTTATAAAGATGATTACATGAATGCGGTATTTACCCTATAATCCAATCAAAAGACCATGACAGGTGGTCTTTTCAACAGTAAGGGCTCCACACAGAAACATCACAACACAGTAGGAAAGGGACATAAACAGATTAGCATTTTGTCCAATAATAAACTGAGCATGACACAGGAAACAAAACAACAATGGAGCCTACACTTGAAAGTGAAGCAAGGAGGCCAATAAGGCAAACCACAACCGACCAATCTGTATTGACCCAAGGTCCTGCATGATGCTGGCTGTCCTTTCCAGGTTTAATATAATTTTTTTTACCATAGATCCCACTGTCAAAAGGACATGAGGGGAAAACAGTGAAGACAGCGATGTTAATATCAACTCTTTCAGTAAATCTCCCATCATTTTAACTACAGGTCATTCCTACTATACTACTGAGTACTATACAAGTTACTGCAAGGTCATTCTATCTTAACCTGGCTACTGAGATCACATTGCCGATGTCAACATCACAGTCATGCCTCAATACAAAACAACAACCCTGTATCAAAGTTGCATGTCATGCTTTGACAAAGGTATATGTGTGACATTAAGAATTTACAGCACATTTTCCACAACTTGAATGTAGTCCTGAAATAACAAGCAGAAAAAAGGCTTGTCTAGAATCATAGAACTGGCTGTACTTGTACTTCCTAATAACCATTCTAGCATGAGAATATGCAACAGGTTCTTACTGTCAACAGTTGGCTTTGTTTATGTATGTGACAATATGGTCCAAAAACCCAGCTTTAGAACCCTTTTCATGCCTGGGAAGAAACCTCCCAATTAATGAGAAAAGGTGTAAATGTTTAGAAAAAAAATACACATGCATAAAAAATTGCAAAACCCAAAAGCTTTTACACTTGGATGAGGAATTGATTTCCATTTTAACCAGGTTTCAGCACCAACAACATTATGTGAGCAGCAGGCAGACTTGTTTTCTCACTTGGAGAAATGGCAATTAATCTTATTTCTGCATACTATCTCATCCCGTAATTTTAAGGTGCTGCAAAACACATACATCTCCACCCCACTCGCAGTACGGCCCAGAGGCATGGCAACAGCTCCAAACTCATTTCATTAATTAAGTAGAGCTGCTAAGTGACCTTTGAAACTTAAAGGCTTAAAAATTACATGGAACAAATTGAGCATCAATGCAAAACTCGAATTCAGAGCAGATGAGTAAATGTGCAGCACTGAATGTCAGAATCGTCTACCAGGGAAGATATAATGCCACATTGGCATGGAAAATAAAAATGAAAGTCTCTGAATCCAACCTACGCTAACAAATATGAATTTAAGTCTATAAATCAATTCAGTCATAAAATGCTAACCATGAAAACCCCCTAAAACACATGAGATGTGTTTTGAAGATGTACTGTACACCTCTTAAACTCAGGTTACTATAAACAAATTTTGTCTCTCTCCTTTCCTCTCAATACCAGATGAACTGTGAGGAGTGGAGACATTCCCACACTCAGTGACATAAAGATGATGGACAGGTCCTCAGTTTGAGCTAGATGGATAGTGGCATGCCTGTTTATTCATCTCGGGTCTGCATATCCCCTACTTGCCGCCGAAAAGCTCCTAACGCTTCTACGCACGTGTTCCTGTCGGTGTGTGTCGATGTGTGTGTGTGTGTGTGTGTGTGTGTGTGTGTGTGTGTGTGTGTGTGTGTGTGTGTGTGTGTGTGTGTGTGTGTGTGTGCTGTCTCTTATACACATCTAGATGTGTATAAGAGACAGGTGTGTGTGTGTGTGTGTGTGTGTGTGTGTGTATTACCTCGGTGTGTTTCTAGCAATTTGTGTTCGAAATTAGTATATCAGCCTCTTGTCTTCAAGGAAGGACATCGGCTCAATCTTTGTCAGTCAGGTTCCCGGGAGGGGAGACGTCTCCAACCCAGATGTGTTTGATTCTCATTTTAATCAACCCTGTACAGCCTAGCAGCAGAGGTGCTAAATGAATGGAATTAAATAGGAGGGCAACAGATCAGGAAGCAGAAGACAGACGAGACCTCGCTTTCTCTCGGCGCGCTTTTTAAGATAAAGACATTGAGGAATGTTCAGGGATGTTGGGGCTTATTCTTGAATTAAGTTTTACCCTGCGACAAATAGGATATTGTGCCTGAATGAGTTATAATTTGTGTTAAGTATTAAAGTATTTTAATCATAGAGTTACCAGTGTCAAGGGCATAGTAGTCACACTCCAGGGAATTATTACAATGACTTTGCTGGTGGCTCTTCTGAGGCAGTCAGGCCCAACTTCAAGGCATCAATAGCAGACTCAACCGCTCTGAGACACAACCCTTCACTGCCTCCACTCCAGATGAGATCACACAGCCCCAGGCCTGGCTCTGCCACCCGTCCACTTAACATTTGAATTGAAYCTGCATTGCATTGAAGGAGATGCAGTTTTACATACTATGCAAAGACTGTATGGATTTGTTTACTTCGCCTGGGCTGATGTTAAGAGAACAATGCAGTGGTCAGCAACAGTCTGCACCTTGAGAGAACTCGTCACGTGTTCCCTCAAGGTGACTCCTTGACTCCTTGCTTGAGAGGAAAATGATAAAAATATTGTTTTACATTTGAAAGACTGACTATCGACATATTCATTGCATGTATTATCCCTACGACTGCCCTCTCCTGACACACAGCTGTGAACAACCACAGTGGGTTGAACTCAGGCTGTGGTAAGAACACTCTCTCTACATGGCAGTAAGAGAATACTGCTTATCTCGGTTAACGCTATGGTGGTACTGTAAATCAAAGTAGCTCTCTGAAACATTCATGCAGATGTTTTTAACCACTAATGTATTTTCAAATAGGTCTGATGTATTTCCCTACTCCATGAAAATGTGTCATTATTCAAATGCATGCTTGAACAAATTAGTTCAAGCATAAAAGTATTAATTGGCCTGCATGACATACCAAATGATATACTGTAATACAACATCACTGATATATTGTATAGTTTATCTATATGAACGTGAGTGAATGCATTGAGATCCTGTAGATACTTCAATATCCCAGTTCGTGTTAGAAAAGCAGATTGCATTGCAGTATTTGCTATTGAGTGAATATGGTAACTGTTTTTATACATATGTGGGGGGATGGAGGAGGTTCCACATACATTTAGAGGGGAAAATGCTGATGTTTGTGCCATATGGCATCAAAGCAAAACCCTGTAAAATACGCTGATTCAGCCAATTATTAGCATACATTAGTATTCAGTTTTTAAGTATTTTGCCACTGGTTGCAATTGAAAATGCAAAGTGAAGCAGCCAATATGCTCCATCTCCACACCTCTAAAGCAGCCGGCAGCCCTAAATCCACCCCTCACCCTCTCACACGTTACTCCTGAGATATGGAGGAATGCACYTAAAAACATAAGCAGGGGTAGTCGATCCCAATCTTAATTTATTTGAAAGTGCTAGCTGCACATGTGGGCATTTGTAGTAGTGTTTTTTTAAACCTCAGAACTAGAACTTCAAGAGAAAAACACACACAGAATACACCTACACTTCAAGGATTTATCATAAAAAAAATACTGCAAACATCACTATCCATTATAGCAGAATCTGCACTGATCAAAAATATAAACGCAACTTGTAAAGTGTTTGTTCCAGGTATTATGAGTTGAAATAAAATATCCCCGAAATATTCCAAAAGCTTATTATTTCGCTCAAATTTTGTGAACAAATTTGTTTGCATCCCTGTTAGTGTGCATTTCTCCTTTGCCAAGATAATCCATCCAACTGACAGGTGTGGCATATCCAAAAGCTAAACAGCATGATCATTACACAGGTGCACCTTGTGCTGGGGACATCCCTCCGGAACTTTCATTACGCACACCTGTCCCCTATTCCCACTTATTAGTATTTGTATAATTTTGCCGTTTGGTTTCCATTTGGCTGTCGTTTATTGTTACAATGTCCGTTGGTGCGTGTGAGTACCTGTGCTGTGTGTTTTGGCTTTCGTGCCTCGTGGATTGCGCAGATGATTACGGGTCTCGTCCCGTGTCTTAATCATTGTTGCGCGTGTGTCTTTATTCGAGGTACTCCTCACTCTTTTGTTTGGGTGTCAACCCTGTGTTTTTGTTACGTGTGTGTTTGGTCTTCGTCTACGTGCCCTTACACGGCACACCATCATTTGGGGTATAATAAAAACCCTATTACGCAACCCAGTGCCTGTCTGCTGAATCATTGTTACCAAGGCCACTCTAAAATGTGAAGTTTTGTCACACGACAAAATGCCACAGATGTTTCAAGTTTTAGGGGAGCGTGCAATTGGCATGCTGACTGCAGGAATGTTCAYCAGAGATGTTGCCAGAGAATTGAATGTTAATTTCTCTACCATAAGCCACCTCCAACGTTGATTTAGAGAATTTAGCTGTACGTCCAACCAGCCTCACAACCTCAGACCGCGTGTATGGTGTCGTGTGGGCTACCGGTTTGCAGATGTCAATGTTGTGAACATAGTGCCCCATAGTGGCGGTGGGGTTACTGTATGGGCAGGTTTAAGCTACGGATAATGAACACAATTGCATTTTATCGMTGGAAATTTTAATGCACAGACATASCGTGACGAGATCCTGAGGCCCATTGTGGTGCCATTCCTCCGCCGCCATCACCTCGTGTTTCAGCATGATAATGCATGGCCCCATGTCCCAATGATCTGTACACATTTCCTGGAAGCTGAAAATGTCCCAGTTCTTCCATGGCCTGCATACTCAGACCTGTCACCCGTTGAGCACGTTTGGGATGCTCTGGATCGACGTGCGCGACAGCGTGTTCCAGTTCCCGCCAATATCCAGGAACTTCCCTCAGCCATTGAAGAGGAGTGGGACAACATTTCACAGGCCACAATCAACAGCCTGATCAACTATGCGAAGGAGATGTGACGCTCTGCATGAGGCAAATGGTGGTCACACCAGACAGTTTTTCTGATCCGTGCCCCTACCTTTTTTTTAAGGTATCTGTGACAAACAGATGTATTCCCAGTCATGTGAAATCCATAGATTAGGGCCTAATGCATTCATTTCAACTGACTGACTTCATTATATGAACTGAAATTGTTGCATGTTGCCTTTATATTTTTGTTCAGTATATTTAATAAATAAATTATGTTAATGAAGTAAGAAACCCATAATGTACAACAACACACAATGTCCCAAACATTTAAAAAATATAGTATATTTAATATAGATTCGTAGGACCCATCCTAATAACTGTAACTTTATCCAGACTTCTCTAAGAGACTGGTAAAGTGCATTTATATAAACAAGAACAGCATTAATATTGTCCTCATTTGCTGTTTCTGTAGACATCTTCAACAATGTAATAAGGTCAAATAAACTTTACTTATGTAACCAAAAACCTTAATATATGCATTATTTTCCTCTCCTACATGCTGGCCATAATGCTCCACGGGCTTTAATTGGTCCCGTTTCTTCAACAGGCAATGAGGCAACCTCTAGTCTGCTTTGAATGTGACACAACACCATGGTCCGTTCAAGAAAACAATCATCTGGTGTGAACTATAGTTCATTGTTGGTGGTTGTTTGYTGAATTAAGTTATACAGTAACCTATATCACCCTATTTTACTGTTATTTAAAACAATGAAGTATTTTGTCCTAGATGTCCTCAGCAACGAGTTCCAGACATTCTAACAGTGCTTAAGACAAATGCACCCTTAGGGCTCAGCTTTGAAAATATAGTAATCTGTACTGGTCATTCATTCTTTATTCTTCCGTACAGGATACAGCCTGGACTAAGAGATTTGCATTGACTACCCAATGACTCAGGAACCCGATGAGCAATACAGTGCCTTCAGAAAGTATTGGCAACCCTTGACTTTTTCTACATAAAATGTTAGTTGTGTTACAGCCTGAATTTAAAATGTATTAAATTGAGATTTTCTGTAACTGGCCTGCACACTATACCCCATAATGTCAAAGTGGAATTGTGTTTTTTGACAATTGTACATATTAATTCATTAATTAACTTTTTGTTATGGCAAGCCTAAATAAGTTTAAGAGTAAAAATGTGCTTAATAAATTCTATGGATTAACTCTATGTGCAATAATATTGTTAAACATGATTTTTGAATGACTACCTCATCTCTGTACCCCACACATAAAGTTATCGGTTTCTCAGTCGAGCAGTGAATTTCAAACACAGACTCAACCGCAAAGAGCATCTACCTATTGGTTACCCATCTACCTATTGGTAGATGGGTAAAATAATAAAAAGCAGATATTGAATATCCCTTTGAGCATGGTGAAGTTATTAATTATACGTTAGATGTGAAAATAAGTAAAAGAAGGAAGCTTGTACAGAAAATATATTCCAAAACATGCATCCTCTTTGCAATAAGGCACCAAAGTAAAACTGCAAAAACTGTGGTAAAGAAATTAACTTAATTTCCTGAATACAAATCATTATATTTGGGGAAAATCCAACACAACACATCACTGAGTAACACTCCTCATATTTTTAAGCATGGTGGTGGCTGCATCCTGTTATGTGTGTGCTTGTTATTGGCAAGGACTAGGGAGTTTTTGKGAATAAAACCTATTTGTGCTGTCCAAATCTTTCTAATAGACGGTAAGCTACTCCATGCCACATCCCTTAGTGACCTTAAGGGCTTTTTCAATGGGTGGTAGTACCATTTAGACCTAAGGAAAACATGACCCCGGACTCCAAAGTACAGTGATAACAGTAAAAATCAAATTTTCAAATTTTGCATTAACGTAAACAGAAATAGACAGGATGGCAAGAGTGGGGATCACAATAGGTCACATCTTGCTGTTAAAATAAGGCACTCGGCTGGCCTGCTGCTACTGCTGCTCGCTAGCCACAACCGATTATTGATCTTTACCTTTCCCTGGCTGTTTATACTAGAAAATACTTTCATATAATCATTGGTGCATAAAGGAATATTATCCTGCCCTGCCTTAAGAGTCCACTGTCCTTATTGTCTGGATTAAGCATGTGTTGTTTTCCTGTTTGTGTTAATCACATTTTCAAAGAGGGAGCCTTCTTTCTTCTGTGAAGGACACCAGCAATTTCTGCTAGGCAGGTGCAAACAATCCCATTAGAGATTGTGTATGCGTTCCATCTTAAAAACCTATTTTTCCAGGCAGAAGCAGCAGCCTTTTGCTACTGGTCCTCAATATGAGGAGAAATAAGTGAATAAGGCCAAGGTGACACCCATGTCGATGCATGTTCTCATTTCTTATTTCAGTGGAAGTATTCCATWAAGAAAACTTGTTTTTTAAAGTATGGTCTTTATATTCTGTATATTTATATTCAATCTATCCCTATCCCTATCTGCTGTCCCTGCTTGTTCAACATATCCACGATTGTTCCTGTACCCAAGAAAGCAAAGGTAACTGAACTAAATGACTATCACCCCATAGCACTCACTTCTGTCATCATGAAGTGGAAAATTACAATAACTTTTAAAGTTTCTTCAAGTACTGTCGCAATAACCATCAAGAGCTATGATGAAACTGGATATCATGAGGACCACCACAGGAAGGGAAGAACCAGAGATACCTCTGCTGCAGAGGATAAATTCATTGGCGCTACCAGCCTCATAAATTGCAACCCAAATAAATGCTTCACGGAGTTCAAGTAACAGACACATCTCAACATCAACTGTTCAGAGGAGACTGCATGAATCAGGCCTTCATGGTCGAATTGCTGCAAAGAAACCACTACTAAAGGACACAAATTATAAGAAGAGACTTGCTTGGTCCAAGAAACATGAGCAATGGACATTAGACAGGTGGGAATCTCTCCTTTGGTCTGATGAGTCCACATTTGAGATTTTTGGTTGCAACCACCATGTCTTTGTGAGACGTAGAGTAGGTGAACGGATGATCTCCGTACGTGTGGTTCCCACCGTGAAGCATGGAGGAGGAGGTATGATGGTGTGATGGTGTGCGGGTGCTTTGTTGGTGACACTGTCTGTGATTTATTTAGAATTCAAGGCACGCATAACCAGCATGTCTACCACAGCATTCTGCTGTGATACGCCATCCCATCTGGTCTGCGCTTAGTGGGACTATCATTTGTTTTTCAACAGGACAATGACCAAACACTCCTCCAGGCTGTGTAAGGGCTATTTGACCAAGAAGGAGAGTGATGGAGTGCTGCATCAGATGACCTGGCTGCCACAATCACCTGGCCTCAACCTAATTGAGATGGTTTGTGATGAGCTGGACTTCAAAGTGAAGGAAAAGCAGCCAATAGTGCTCAGCATATGTGGGAACTCCTTCAAGACTGTTGGAAAAGCATTCCAGGTGACTACCTCATGAAGCTTGTTGAGAGAATGCCAAGAGTGTGCAAAGCTGTCATCAAGGAAAAGTGTGGCTACTTTCAAGATTWAAAAAAWWAATAATAATGTTTTATTTGTTTAACACTTTTTTGGTTACTACATGATTCCGTGTGTGTTATTTCATAGTTTCGATGTCTTCACTATTATTCTACAATGTAGAAAGTAGTACAAATAAATAAAAACCCTTGAATGAGTAGCTGTGTCCAAACTTTTGACTGGTACTGTGTACATTTCTTAATAAAATATTTTTACTTAGAGATTGCTGTGTATTGTTGTGAATTGTTAGATACTACTGCACTACTGGAGCAAGGAAAAAATTWTTTTGCTACACCCGCAATAATATCTGCCAAATATGTTGATTTGATTATTATGTCGTCATGCCATTAGTGTTTATAATCAATCAAGTGGACAACTACTCAGATTTACTGTAATGTGGATTCTGGATTGCTTTTAAATTTGCTATCGATCTAGAATATCATACAAATTTCAGCTGTTTTGAAAAGCAGAACTATGATGAGCAATATGTCTGTGTGCTAGCTTGTCATACAAGTGATCGGCCAAATAATGCTAGTCCATGCAGTCTCCATCAAAGTCATCATGGAGCTACATTTTCTGTTTACAAGTATACTCACAATATACACTTCAATGAAGACTTCACCAATGTATGTTATGGKAAGGACACCTATCCACCTTGTCAAGCCCTTCCAACTACTCGGAGACACCCCATCAATAACAGGAACATAAAATAGCAGCAAATAGATCAAATCAAACATCAAGAGAGAAATAGTTCCTTAGATGAAACCTGAAATAGCAGAGAGACAGCTGTGTTCAACATATTCCATGAACAAGATGTTTTACCATACTCCTATTTCCTGGAGAAATTTGAGAAAAGAAGAGTTCAACTGAAAGGTGAATCAAACGGATCTATACACTGTGGATGTCTTTATGAGTCATCATGACACACAGGACCCTCCCCTCCATGGAGCTACTGCATATCTCACTTTTTGGGGGGGAATAATGTCTTGAATGTAAGCAGCTTTTTGTTTGCAAATATATCAGTTACTTTTAGCCAGCACTAATCCCGGTGGGATTACAGGGGACTCTCCTGGATCAATGAAAGCTTTATAGGTCAGTCTGAATTATCCCCTGACAGCCTCCAGCGTGCCGCTAGCCTCTACTATGGCCTTGATTAATGGCTGAGTACGGTCCTACCCTCAGATGGAAGGTCTTCATCGCCACATGTCTTTGGAACGAGAAAAGCAGTTGACAGGCTCCAGAGTGGTTTTTTTCGTGTGCCTCCCTCCCTCTCACCCCGCTGCTGAAAATGAAATAAATGGCGCAGACCCAGTGGTTACACAAATAACACTTTTACTGAACTGGGTGAGAGATGGAAGATGGAGAAAGCTCTATACATGCCTCCCTCAATCAGATCCAAAACACAGCTCAGACTATTGTATTGCTAGCTATATTCTATGATGGTTATCTTGTTCAAGTGGCGAAAAGGCACTTTATGCTCCTAGAAGAAGAAAAGCAGAGAAAATGTTAGATGATGGTTCAGGAATGGGCTGTTTGAAATGTAAACAGCCTTTCAGGACATAGTATTGCACTGCTATCAAGCTGAAGTGAAAGCCTCTTCAGACTAATGTTTTGCCCGGTACTGAAGGGAGCTATGCTCTATATTCTGTACAAAATGAAGTTTTCCTTTGAATAAAGGAAAAAGTTCCCTTTAATGGAAATCATTACTGTTGACATAATCTTCAAAACCTTTGTTTCAAACTGAATTTCAAGCCAGAGGGATTTAAAGTGTTTCAAAGAAGAAGTAAACGCTAAAATAATGCACTCCCTTGGACAAAACAGACAATTCAGTGGATTATTCTACCCTATATATAGCTTTTCACAGTCATTATTCCATATACGGATATTCTTACATATTATGCTCTATTCATTTTCATGATAGAGCTCCTGCTGAAAATAATCAGTGACCATCTCTGCATTTCAAGTGCTGACGACTTCCTATTCAAACAGATCATCTTCTCTCTCAGCAGAATGAAAGAAAGAAATACACTTCTGCTCTGAGTGACACTTCAATTAGCCTCTCGTCCTCCCCGCCGCTAATAATCAGATTGCGAGCCATGTTGGGGACAAGGCAGGTCATTAAAACATCCTCAAAAACCCACAAGATTTACTGTAGGCAACGGATTTAGGTTGCGTTTGCTGACAGACCTAGCGACACTCGCCCTCGCCTCCCCWGATGGAATAAAAGTTATCTAGCGGTAATTGCGGAAGAAAACAGATTTTGTGGTGCCATCTCATATCTCTTTGCTCTTGCTTGGATTGCTGCCCCTTTCCCAGTGGCCCTCATCCATTTCCCTCAACGCTCGGGTTTCAGGCCCATTTTTGTGTCGTCTGGCTGCTTGCATACACTGTACTGAAGGTTTTGAGGGATATTTGAGACAGGCTCCTTGTGTAACAGCTCTCACCTCTGATGTGGCCAGACTGTCTGAAAGCAGTAGGGAGTCTGTCAGGGAGAGACACTTGATACAGAGGACGGTGTGCATGTCATATCCCTATTTTGAAGTCAAAATGCAGTGCCTAATGTCAATAGCGAGGGCCTCTCGATTACTATGTGAACAGCAAACAAACTAGTACTAAAAACGTTGTTAAGTCGTTTGTCAAACCACAGAGTTCTACAGTTACTGTTGGAAGGCTGCTGTTGCATGCTCTGATACCTGACAGCTGTTCCCAAATGTGTAACATCACCATCTCAAACACACTTAAACAGACTGTGCTTCACACAGCATGATAGTATCTCAACTCTGAGGTGCTAAACTGGGTTGCTACTCTGATCTTGAAGTTTTTGTTAGTGAATCCTTTGAGATACTATTCATTCAGATGATGTGTGGATTATGATTAGGTACTGGAATTTTTGTGTAATATAGGATAGATTATTTTTCAGGATCTTACTAGTCTGAGGAGCCAAGACCCAAATGTCCTTCTAATAAATCATGTGAATAAGCTACCACATAACATCAGTATTCACTTGAATTCACCAATGAACAAGGAAACAACATATGTTGTTTAGGTGGAAATATGATCACTCTCAAAGTGTTGTCTACTCTCCAGAATAGCAATACAATTTATGCCATACTAATGTATAACAGGACTTTGTGTTTGTAGAATAGTTCCATTCTACACTGTCTTCCCATACCATCCCCCAGCTATTAACTGCCACAGTCTTGACTAAGTTATAGCCTCTCCTCTTCACACACTGCCTTGCAGGATTCTATACATTTCCAGGGATCCTCTACATTTTTCCCTCTTCCATCAGAAGTTATGCAGCATTATAATAATAGAAAAAAGGGGATTGATTTACATTTAAATTACAAATCAGTGTCTTTCTAATAACTATGTGCTTTAATCCACCTTTAACCATCATCCAAGGTGGTTAAATTGTGAAATGTTACATGCAGCGGCCAATGGATCGTTTTCTTTGTTGGCCCTCGTGGGATCCTAACCCTGGCCCCTGAATATTCCCCCTCCGCTTTGAAGAGAGAGGACGAGAGGGAGACAGGGGGAGGAGGTGTGGCAGAGAGTCCACATTGTGTACCATCCCATTCTTTTATTATTTTTCAGGTTTGTCTGCAGGTTGCATGACACACTGAGTGTGATGCCTGCTTTTATCTGTTGTGTGGGTAGAACTGAAAGGGAGGAGTTACAGATGTCAAGTTTCTATCCTCAGGTATAGTAGCATGTAAACCCAAAGGGCGGCAGACGTTGGGCAGATTTTACTATGATATAACAGTTTCTCTGTATGTTATGAGAAAATCTTCCTGCTGTTTCAGGCCATACGAAACACAACTTAATTTTTGGCATGCTTCAACCCAACACCTGTTTCTGGATAGTCAGAGTTTGTTTTAACTATTGTATTCTAAATACTGTGCATTACAATTCCACACCTCTGTTTTTACTTCTCAACTAGTGAGCAAGAGGCGGTTAAGAGGGTTCAGCACCAGAACAGCGACATATGGCCTGGAGGGTCTTTTATTGTGAATTCTCAGCACCTGGGACAGTGACTGTAAATGTAAAACCAAATAASTCTGACATCTGTAGCTAGTTATTGGTAACACCAGGACCTGTTTCTACACTAGGATGTCCTGCTATAACTAATGAGTCGTAACCTCAGACTTTACAATGCAGGGAAAAGCTACAGTGCCTTGCAAAAGGTATTCATCCCTGTCACGTTCTGACCTTAGTTCCTTTGTTATGTCTTTATTTTAGTTTGGTCAGGGCGTGAGTTGGGGTGGGCATTCTATGTTGTTTTTTCTAYGTTTTGTTTTATTGTCCTTTTCTATGTGTTTGGCCTAGTATGCTTCTCAATCAGAGGCAGGTGTCAGTCGTTGTCTCTGATTGGGAGCCATATTTAGGTAGCCTGTTTTTCATTGTGTTTTGTGGGTGATTATTTTCTGTTGTGTGTCTGCACCATACAGAACTGTTTCGTTTTCGTTTCTGTCTTTCACGTTGTTATTTTGTATTTTCAGTGTTCAGTTGATTCATTAAATATTGACATAAACAGAATCTTTTTACAGACCATTTCTATCCGGAAGTGAGATTTCCAAAAGCGATGTCTCTCTTCAAGAGCTTTGTCTATAAAAGGGGCAATGTCACTTAGCGACTGAAGAAACCACGTCATACACCTTCCCTGGGTGTCATGCGGAAGTGAGAGCAGAAATGACTTGATTATCCTCGTTCTGGATTGAATACAACCTCTTGGAGTGAGAAGTGCGCCATAAATTTTTTTGGAAGGCGTAAAGTTGGATCTGGAGTCGCCTCCTGGAAAACCGTCGTTATAGGTGAATATGATCTCCGGCTTCGATTTTATTTGATACATGTCACATATATCTCCTTAAAGTATGTTTTTTCAATATAGGTTTAATTATATTATTGAAATTTATTCTGGACTTTAGATCGGTGAAGCGTCGCAAGAATTTGTTCAGAAGGAGCGGTTCGCACGCACGCCAGTGTGCTTGCTAATTCAAGAGGGAAATAGTTCTTCTGGATCCAAATAAGACGGTTCTGAACACAAGGACCCCTTGGAGAACATTCTGATGGAAGATCAACAAAGATAAGGACCCAATTTGGGATACTATTTCATATATCTGTCGAACTGTGCTATCGCTACCGTTTGACTAGAATCAATGCTGCTGTGTGTTAGCTATTTGAGTAAGCTATAAACGATATAATTGTTGTTTCGCTGTAAAAACACTTCAAAAATTCGGAAATATTGGCTGTATTCACAAGATCTTTGTCTTTCATTAGCTATCCACCATATATTTTCTGAAATGTTTTATGATGAGTAATTAGGTAGTTGACGTTGGTGTCTGTATTTTCTCTGGCTACTCCCGTGCGATTTCTGACTGTAGCTATGATGGTGGCTATGATGGTAGCAGTAATGTAAAACTGATTTATAGCTAAAATATGCACATTTTTCGAACAAAACATAGATTTATTGTGTAACATGTTATAGGACTGTCATCTGAGGGAGTTTTTTCTAGGTTATTTAGGTTGTTCTAGGTTAGTTAGGTTAGCTTTGTGCATGCTAACTTGCATGCTACCGTTGCTGTGAAAGATGTCTTGTCTGTCTTTTGTATTTGGTGGGTGAGCTAACATAAATATATTGGTGTTTTTGCTGTAAAACATTTTAAAATCGGAATATTGGCTGTATTCACAAGATCTTTTGTTCTTCATTTGCTATCCACCATATATTTTTCTGAAATGTTTTATGATGTGTAATTAGGTAGTTGACGTTGGTGTCTGTATTTACTCTGGCTACTCCCGTGCGATTTCTGACTGTAGCTATGATGGTAGCAGTAATGTAAAATGATTTTAGCTAAAATGCACATTTTTTGAACAAAACATAGATTTATTGTGTAACATGTTTAGGACTGTCATCTGAGGGAGTTTTTTCTAGTTATTTAGGTTGGTTCTAGGTTAGTTAGGTTGGCTTGTGCACGCTACCTGCATCCTACTTGTGCTGTGAAAAATATCTGTCCTCTTTTTTATTTGGGTGGTGAACTAACATAAATATATGTGGTGTTTTCTTGTAAAACATTTTAAAAATCGGACATGTTGGCTGGATTCACAAGATGTTTATTCTTTCAAATGCTGTATTGGACTTGTTAATGTGTGAAAGTTAAATATTAAAAAAAAATGATTTTTGAATTTCGCGCCCTGCACTTGAGCTGGTGTTGTCATAGGTGTACCGGCGTCGGGCTTGCAGCGTTAAGGTGCCATGTTCTTGCCATTTTTTAAGAACTGATTTAATGTGCTCCGTGTTATGTTCAAAGTTTGGGAATTTTTTTATAACCCCCACTGATCTGTACTTCTCCACAACTTTGTCCCCTGACCTGTTTGGAGAGCTCCCTTGGTCTTCATATTGCCACTTGCTTGTTGGTACCCCTTGCTTAGGGTGTTGCAGACTCGGGGGCCTTTCAGAACAGGTTTATATATACTGAGATCATGTGACAATTAGATTGCACACAGGTGGACTTTATTTAACTAATTATGTGACTTCAGAAGGTATTGGTTGCACCAGATCTTATTTAGGGGCTTCCTAGCAAAAGGGGTAACACATACAGTGGGGAGAACAGTATTTGATACACTGCCGATTTTGCAGGTTTTCCTACTTACAAAGCATGTAGAGGTCTGTAATTTTTATCATAGGTACACTTCAACTGTGAGAGACGGATC